>NC_141096.1:16655390-17140390 GCF_041138505.1 Cibotium barometz
TTAAATTGAGGGCTAATGCAGATAGGCTTATCATACACACATAAAATGAGATAAGAGTGGTCACAATTGTTGATCAAATGCATCAAATCCTCTGTCTAGACCACATTAAAAGTAATCTCTATGTAAACCACATCAAAACCATCTTTACCACGTTGATGAGTTAACTATGCCACTAATTAATTGCGAGTTAATCATTAATCATATGATGGATTCAATTGAGGGTTAAAAGAGATGATTTACCTTCGGGAAGTGGAGGAGCAAACGCTGAGCATGCCAGGGGAGGTACTTCCAGCTGCTCGCAACTGATTAGCAGAAGAATTAACAGAAGAAGATATAGAATTAGCTCTAATCATGCTCTTAACGTTGCGGCGACTTATATAGACAGATTCCGGGCTACTGGTAAGTTCCAATGCATCTTTCATGGAGCCCTGATCAGAGACCCCACCAGAGATCACAGATTTGTTGTCCGAGCTCGTGCCAGTCCGCTTCATCATACTGTTCAAGCCAGGCCTGCAAGTCCAATTATTACCTTTTTTTTTACCATTAGAACTTAGATTAGTGTTAATCCTCGATGGTGTTTGCTGGCCTGAGAGTGCATTGCTGCTCATAATCACCTCAGACTTGCTAATCACATCCACATTGCCGCATGTCAGCAATTGCTTCAAAAGCACATGAGGAGCTGAGCTCGCTAGATTTAATCCTCTGTGATTATGGTGATGATTAAGTTTGTAATTAGCGTCCACATCTGATTGATTATGATCTTCTCTTGCGAATCTGGTAGATTTTATCGACATTGCGGACGAAGATGATAAAGCAGGGCTTGCAATTGTTTTTGCAGTGCCTTCTAATCCCGTGGCTAATTCTGAGCTTTGATTAATCATAATGGCTTTCTCCACATCAGGCAAAGAGAATTCCTTAGATAATTGTTCTGATAAGCCGCCACTTATTACACCCGATCCATGGCTAAGCCTAGCTGAGCTTACTCTCTTAATCCGGGCGCCATAGCCATTGCTGGTGGTGGATCCTGGGCTACCCACTTCGACTAACATATGATTAAATTGAGTAATTATTTCTTGATCAGTAGAGCACCTGGTGCTATCCCCAGTCTGTGTTGCGGCATCCATATTAACGCCATTAATCTCATCTGCATTATGATTAGTCGCAGGCGCATATGTGCCAACAATTAGATCCCCACTACCACCATAATTACGTCTGGATTTGTACACTGATTGAGCTTGTTTATGATAATTAGACTTGATAATTTTCCCGGCTGCATGCAATTCTTGCATATTAGATGCAGTTGGCGCTTCGACCTCCTCTATGATCTCACACTCGACTGGCCTTGTGTTACTCCGGCTTAATACACTATTATTACTAATATGAGGCCTCTTAATCTCTTCTAGTAGCTGTTGTGCGGTTAATTCGAAGCTTTTGCCTCCTCCCCCTCGATTAACATCCTTAATCATTGGATTGGTCACGTTAATCTCTGCTGCCACAAGCCTTCTTGAATTCTGCCCTTGCCCACCTTGATCAACAATTGAGCCACTATTGTTTGCAAATATTGGGCTTTTGATTTTGTTCATGGTTTCCCCTTGATTCATTTCACCCTCCATTTTTCTCTCCGTCACACCCCCACATTTACACTTCCCTGCACATGCAAAGCACAAGTTCATACTCTACAAGTCAATTATTAATGTAAATTATTTCATATATAACTAGCAATTAGAATGATTACTAATGCGATAATCATGTTTAGATCAATTGCATAACTAAAAAAAATAGACTGATTACTCTAATTTTAATTAGAATGTCTACTAATGTTATCATAATGTTTACTTGATGATGATAAGTCATTAGTGTGGCATTCTTTTATATCTATATTCTAATTAGCTCACATTTCAAAGGTTAGGTCAACTAGTACTGCTATAAATTAAACAAAAGTTCACTCTACAAGTAATTATAGGGGAAAAAATGGACCTATGATTACGTAATAATCAACAATTACAATTAGTAGATTTAGTAGTACTGCTATAAATTTAACAAAAGTTCACTCTACAAGTAATTATAGAGAACAAAATGGAGCTATGATTACATAATAATCAACAATTACAATTATAGCTAATGTGATGTAATTATAAACCCTGACTATAGCATTCTATTAGATTTAGCAGTATATTTCAAAGGTTTTGGAATCAGCCCACCTGCAATCCCAATGTCTCTAATTTCTGATCCCATCAAAACATACTCGTTCTTGCATAGAGGTTGAATTAGGTCGTTGTCGCCCAAATCGTGCCAAATGAATCCATTTTTGTAATTTCTGCAGTGATAATGCAGGTGATTAGGCCTTACAAAAACCAATTGTAGAAGAAGTTAACACCTAAAATTTAAGGTGATTAGGCCTTACAAAAACCACTTGTTCAAGAGGCTAACACCTCACTTTGCAGATTTAATTACCTTTTGTAAGACCATGCAAAGGAGTTGGGCATGCCTTTTCCTCTCAGCACGGCCAACCACCTCTTGAAATCTGATAATTACATGCAAAGAAGAAAACCAATCAACTAATTTGAGATACTAAATACTAAACATGCTAGGAATTGGGCTTAATTAGGGCATCTGTATACTGGGAAAATATCATATATTTTTTTCAAAGAGAAACCTTACATTGATGCCTTCTTAATCAATGTAATTATGAATGTCTGCTTACCTCTTAAACGAAGCCCTTCTTGGGCAGCAGTAAGGTACCCTTCCAACAAGTGAGGGTGATCCATTTGCCCATGCCTACTAAGGTAGTAGACAACATGAACTTTCCTTCTAAGAGGCTTAATGGCTTGTGGGGGCTTGGAATCCATTGCAGGAGTTGAAACCTTAATCAGTATTATTAAGCTCCCTCTCTAGTACACTTGCAATACTGCACATGCTACTCCAATTGAGCCAGTAATTATGTAATGTATCACATTGGAGGGTCTTTCAAGAGCCATGAATGAAGCTCATTTCTTAGAAGTGGTGAGGGAATTAGTGGGAGATTAGCAAGGGAAACAGGGAAAACTGGTGGGAAATTAGCTGATCATCAGATGTTTAAGCTTGTGCACTCAAAATACAAGTGGGAAAGCAGCAGGTTGGGTTCAAATTGCAGGTGGGTTTCTAATTCATAGGCTCTCAAAGTGATTGTAGAGGAGGTTGAAGACAGGATTGTACAAGCTCCATCACCTACTAGTACACAGTGGCAGGGCCAATGGGCAGCTTGAGATGGGCTGCAAGGCCACGAGACACGGCCAGCTGAGCCCGAAAGGGAGAGGCCAGATGGCAACATTACATACCAATCACCCACAACATAAAAAATATAAATAAATATATAGAATTTAAAAACAAAAACAAAAGTTGAGGGAAAGGGGCAAAGGGTGGAGAGCCAAAAATAAAAATATAAAGTGAAAAGAAAATATATAGAATTTAAAAACAAAAACAAAAGTTGAGGGAAAGGGGCAAAGGGTGGAGAGCCAAAAATAAAAAATAAAATGAAAAGACTGCACAGTCCTCTGCAAAATAGTACAGCAGATTGGGGCCTATTGGAGAGGGCCAATATAATTGGAAGGTGCATGGGGTCAGTCTAGCCAGCAAATAATTCATCTATCATAAGGTAGTTTATATAATATTCCTAATTAATATTGCTTGAATTAGCTCCACAATTCCATTTCATAAGAGCCAATTATATTATGATTCTGTTATAGTTACTTGTTGTGGCCAAATTCGGAGGCAATTATGCTATGGCAAAATCTAGAGGCAATTATGTTATAGCTATGGCAAAATTTAGAGACACTTATATGATGATTCTTTTTAGTTTGTTGTTGTTAATGGCAGAAGTTATTAAAGTACTACTTTTCATCCATCATAAGGTAGTTAATCGAATTGGAATTCACAAATAATATTGAAAGTCTTGAGGCTTGAACTTGCCTTGAAGCTTCATAATTCCATTCCATTTGATTCTTTTTTTAACTATAGTTAGTTGTAATGGAAAATTTTATTAAAAGTACTAATTGCCAAGCTACAATCTAGTGCAACAGTTTCTCTAAGAATGATTTCTCTTAACAGTACCACTGGTGCCAAATGTCAAATGTCTTATCATATGTCTCACTGTACATGATAAAAGTGTAAAATTGTAAATGTCTTATCACATTGGTAGATTGAATGTATCTAAAATGTACATTGTATTTGTATCTATAGTGTACATGAATATTTAAAGTGAAAAAGATGTCTCTACCATATTCTAGCAATAATTCTCTTGACATTAATATACCTGCCAAATGTTAAATAACTTATCATATAATCTTACTTTATATAACAAATGTGTAAAAATGTGAGCATAAATTCAATCAAACACACAAAGTAGATTGAATGTATCATGAAAATTGAAAGTGTGAAAAGCTTTGTTCTTCTTTCTTGCAATTCTGTCCCTATTTTACTCAAAAAATTGCTACATTAAAAGAATTCATTCATAAAAATATTGAAGGGGATTTTTTAAAAATAACTTTAAAAAACTTAGCAATGTATCCTTTTATTCTTTCCCTTTTTACTCACAAAATATATTATTCAAAAGAATTCATTCATAAAATCATTAAAGGAAGAAATTTCCTAACCCTAGTTATGTATTTATGTTTTTAGGGGGGCTTGGTTATATCAACCCTCTAGTCGTGGACTACAATTAATCTTAGTTATAAAACTCCTTATGATTTTTCTCTTTGATTGTTAATGAGTGTAAGAATGCATGGATAAAGTTATCAATGCCAACTTACAATCCAATTTAGACCTTACACTTGATGGTTTTAAATGTACAAAGTTAACCTCTCTTTTTTAAAGTGAAATTTTATTTTACATCATAATAGCCATCGATGTGTTAGGGTGAGTAGGAGTTCAACCTATGACCTCACTCTTCAGAGTTTGACTCTTTACCAACTCGAACCTGTAGACTTTTACCCTAGTTATCACTAATAAAGTACAAGTGTTGCATGTATCATGCCCTCAACAAATAGGATAGAGTACCCTTGCCAACTTCCAAGCTAATGCAGACCCTGAAACTTTGATAGTGTTGTCATGTTGAAGTTATGCTTCTTCCACTCTTTACAACCTTGAGTACACGGTCATGGCACTAACCTCCAATCTTTACCCTAATAAAGTACAAGGTGATGCATGTATCATGACTTCAACGAGTAGGAGAGAGTACCCTTGCCAACTTCTAAACTAATGGATACCCTGGAACTTTGATAGTGTTATCATGTTGAAGATATGCTTTTTTGATTAAAAAGCATTATGTTCATTGGACTTTCTTCTTTTATTTATAATATAATATAGCTACCCTTCCCTCCCTTTTTTTTAAAGATATGTACAAATGGGTATGCTTGCTTTTTAAGGTTAGAGGTTATGGCAAATTGATATGTGAACTCTAAACTTCTAAGCTATATTTTTAAGGGTAGAGTTTATAAAGTAATCAGTCCTTCACCAGATAAAGTAAGGTTATGGCAAATTACAAATTTATATGTGAATTTTAAACTTGTAAGGAAGCTATATTTTTTAAAGGATAGAGGTTATGGAAAATTACAAATTAATATGTGAACTTTGAATTTCTAAGTTATAGTGTTAAGGACAGAGTTATTTTTAAGGGTGGAGTTTATAAGTAATCAATCCTTGACCTTATAAAATAAGGTTATGGCAAATTACAAATTGATATGTGCATTTTGAACTTGTAAGGAAGCTATATTTTTTAGAGGTTAGAGGTTATGGCAAATTACAAATTGATCTGTGAACTTTGAACTTCTAAGCTATATTGTTAAGGGTTAAGGGTAGAGTGTATAAGTAATCAGTTCTTGACCTGATAAATAAGATTATGGCAAATTGTAAAATTGATATGTGAATTTTGAAGTTGTAAGGAAGCTATATTTTTTAGAGGTTAGAGTTTATGGCAAATTACAAATTGATATGTGAACTTTGCACTTCTAAGCTATATTGTTAAGGGTAGAGTTATTTCTAAGGGTAGAGTTTATAAGTAATCGGTCCTTATCTTATAAAGTAAGGTTATGGCAAATTACAAATTGATATGTGAACTTTGAACTTGTAAGGAAGCTATGTTTTTAAAAGGATAGAGGTTATCCTTATTATAAAGTAAGGTTATGGCAAATTACAAATTGATATGTGAACTTTGAACTTGTAAGGACGCTATGTTTTTAAAAGGGTAGAGGTTATCGCAAATTACAAATTGATATGTGAACTTGATGTATCTTGAGGCTCAAACTAATTAGCGTTTGAGCTTCTTTAAGGTGTGACATCTTCAAAGGTATGATTGAGGGTAGATTTAAGGAAGATTGGAGGTATGGTGAAGGGTAGATTTAAGGAAGATTAGAGGTTTGTAGCCTGCCTAATAGAGGTTACTGATGGCTGAATAATGTGTTGGGGTTAGAAGGATGTAAAGTTTCACTCTTTTCATAATATATATATTATTGGTCCCAACACAAAAAAAAAGGAAGATTAGGGGTTGGCGTAAGCTCTAATGTTTGGTTAGAATGTATGTTTAGCTAAAATTGATATGTGAACTTTGAGCTTCTAAGGTATATTGTGAAGGGTAGAGATGAAGGCGGATTCGAGAGTAGAGCAAGCTCTAATGTTTGTTAGCGTCTAGGCTTAGCTAATTTCGTGTGTGTTTTGGCCGTAGCACGAGGAACGGGCACCACCCTGAATAGCAATCAGTCCTTGGCCTTATAAAGTAATCAGTGCTCGATTTCCAACGTTGATGATGGATAGGAGCACCACCAGACCTGAGTCGCCTTCTATTTGTCAGTCGTTTGACTTGCTCCTCCTCGAAAGCACAAACCATATTTATATTGTGTGATTGCAAGGTGCATTGTGAAGTGTGCAAATCCTCTCAACTTGCTTAGTGGTAACCCATTCTAATAGCAATTTGATGCTCCCATTGCCTTGTACATCTTGTATATTACACAAGATAGTGAGTGATTGACAATTGATTGTACCTAACATGACTCCTTTGTAGGCCATATGCCTTCAATTCTACCAATGGAAATAGATCTACCGTGGTCCCTTGGTGCCTTTCACTTTTGCTTTTTGCTCCCCACATTTGAACTTTGGAGGGATTGTGTGGCTTGCAATCATTTTTGATTGGTGTTTCTACATGTACCCATTGTAGTAAAAAAGTACTCCTATGATGGCAAAATTAATATGTGATAGAGTAAGCTCACATAGATGTTGGCAAGCGTGTCCCGACTCCCAAATAACCCAGCACTTTCCAAGTTCCAAGAGCCAAGAGGGTAAGCCCTAGGTGTTTGGAGACAAAAGGATGCATCATGCATGCCATCACTACAATTCTCTATGTAGGCCTCACTACTACTCACCTACCCAAGTTCTTATTTTTTAAAAATGTATTATCAATCAAAGATAGGTACTCATTTTTAATCTCCAAGTGTTGTGTGCGTGTGGAAGTATATTTCCACTTGATCTAAGTGTGGAAGTATATTTCTATTTGATCTAATAATTGAATCGAGTTGAGAATCTTATATATGTGTGGAATCTTATGCACATTGAGGAGCAACAACAATCTTTTAAGCAAGTCATATTGTCTAGCTTGTCAAAGGTACACAAGATGATTATTTTTCAATGGGACATCATGGGTTCATGTCATCTAGACACTCCCCTTGTTTATGAAGAGAGGGAATGATCTAGTCTAATATGTGTTGCTTCATGAATTGGATTTAAGGCCTTCCATAGACTTCCACTCAAAGAACCTATGACCTTGTTTTGAAACATATTACTCACGAAAATTTGGTTGATGCGGGCCATCTTTTGAAACCCAATGTTTTAAATGGTATTCTTTTGAAAGTTAAAAGGTTTATGATTCCCCAATTTTGTTTTATCTTTATTTTAGTATTGGCTCAAAGTATACACTTGCAAATGTTGACATACGACAAATCTAGAATAGAATGCCCAATAATAGTCATCCTCTCTCTCTCTCTCTCTCTCTCTCTCTCTCTCTCTCTCTCTCTCTTTCTCTCATGTGCACATATCCACACACACACACACGCGCGCGCACACACATAGAGTGTTGCTTAGGGCCCTGGCTAATGTAGTGATAATGAGCCATCATCAGGGCATAGAAGCTCAATGGATCTTCCTTAGAATTTTGCATACCCCCATCCAATTAGAGAATTCTTTTGATCTAATTATCCATCCAATATTGCAAGTGTGCACAAACTACATCAAACATCTCTTATTTTTTATTACTTAAATTAGGCTAGCATTTAGGTTATAGCCAAGTGATCCCTCATAAATTAGGGCAATATTTAGGTTATAGCCAAGTGATATTTCATAAATTTTCATGCGAGGTTAGAAGCTCTTTTGAAAATGTACTTCACTATGTGCATCTGACAAAAGATCATCTATAGTACACCCTTGTGGCACTAACATGAGTAGATTTTGTCTGGAACTAAATAAAGATGGTTTACTATATAAACTCTCTACCTTGGATTCTAACTTGTTAGTCTACTGTGTGTGAGTTTGACTAGAAAGATTCTATAATGGTCTAGGGTAGGTGGGCAAGTTAATCATTTATCAACTTCCCCATTCATCCATGCACCCGTATTTTAAAGATATTAAAAAGGTCCCATATAAAGTCCATTTATAATAGCATTCAAGGCCTAATAACTTTATACTAAAGGTCCATTTTTAACAATAAAATCTTTAAGGTGGGATCCTTTGATTTCCTAATAAAATGTACCCACAGTTAAGTTTATTTAGTATCCTTTATTTGGGAGTTACAATACCCAAAACATGGTCCCTCTAGTTATGGGACCACGAAAAATATTTAAGAAACTGTGTAGGAAAGGAAAAAGAAATCATTAAATACTTACTGATGAACAAAATATGACAATTAAATGTTATTATTCTCTTTTTTGCGTCATCCATAAATACGCGTAGAAGGTCTCATGTTTACAAGTTGATAAATCGAATATAGAAATCCAATGCTATTATCCTCTTTCTCTCATCATCCATAAACAGACTTAGGGGCCTCACTTGAAGACTCTTATATTGTTAAAAAATGTCTAAGATCTTATACTTTAATAGACAAATATTTTATATCTAGGACCATCTATGGGGGTGGCTGCAAGATGGGTGCCCTTGGGTTTAGCTTGAAAACACGTAATTTTTCAAGAAGAATAGCCAATCTCTCCTAGTTAGCGAAGGAGTTTCACTTCAAGGTCTTCTAATGAAATATCACATGTAAAGTTGATCGAGTAAAGCTATAATCTGATGGAATATCCAATAACTGCAAAACCCCTTTTGTTTGGGCACAAAAATTTTATAGAGGCCCTATCCCAGGTTCGGACAGATACACTAAATGTGAGTAAATTGCCTATAACTTTTCATTATTAATCATATGATGTTCTCAATTTGCATATCACAAATTCACTAACATAGAGATTAACTTAATTTATTGAATAAATTTTTATATGTTTTTATATTTTTATATTATTTAAAAGGCATAAATTAAAATTTCCCTTATGCATGTAAATTTTATGTGACTCCACAAGAGAAAAAGACCCCTTCTGTTGATTTCATGTGCTATCTTACATATTTTTGAGTGACCTCCCCTCCCCCCCAAGCTCATCATCCTAGTCATTATTACTGCCACATCTTTTTTTCACCTTTGCATGCCATGTCGTGCATCATTCCACATCATTTTCTCCATCTATCAACCCATGTAGACATGGGAAATATAGCCATATCAACCATAATAGTGCCACATGTCAAGTAAGTGCCATGTGGCACCTCCCTCCCACCTTTTTATTATTTAAAAATAATAATAATTTTATTTTATTTTAAATTAATTTAATATATATAATCCTTTAAAGACAATATCATACATGTGAAAAGATTTCCCTTGCATACACCAAGTTCAAGAGGAGTCCAGAGAAAAAAGGTAGCTCGTGAGAGAAAGAGCACGTCAATGAGCAACACCGTCCATTGGTGATGATCGAAGCCTTGCTCCTCCTCCTCCTCTCCCTTGTGTCTCTTCTCCACCACTATCCCTTAGTTTAGATAATCCACATAAACCAACCCTTCCTCCTCCTCAAGAACCCCCCTTCTCTTGCACAAGAATTGACCCCCCCTCCTTTGGGTATCCATAGTGTGGATAGGAAAGAACTATAAAAGTTGGGGATGCATTGCCATGCCTATGCAATCTTCCAATCCTATTTCAAATACCTCATGCCTTCATCACAGGCACACTGCTTAATTCTTGATCAATCAACCCAACATGCCTAAGTGCCAGGCATTTTTTGACATTATTAGAGGTCAAAGAGAGAGGAGAGCTGGCATGGTAGTGCTACAAAGTGTCCGTCGTTCCTATGCAATTAACAAGAAGAGGAATTGTATGGATGCTTTGGCTACTCGATAGGTTAGTGTGGTAGCCATAAGTAAAGGTGAGTGCAACCACATCTCACATCCTTTCCATAGCACCACACATACTTAGAGTTGACTCTAGTAGACGACAATGTTTAGATGCCAATGAGGCTGGTGCTTTGTGGGCGAGTAGTGGTCGTGTAGCTAGGCATGATTGCCTGCTAGATGAAACTACTAGAGCCTTTATAGAAAGGTTTTAGAAGGAAAATTTTCATGCCTCACCAGTTTTCAAGAAAGATTTGTGCGAGAGTCACAAGAGGAGTGTTTAATGAGTATGATGCTTGCTTTCTTGAAATGACCCAAACCAAGTTGTATTCTTAGTTTATGTCATCATTTCTAGACCTTAAAATTGGGCAAAGGTCAATTGATGATGTGTTATGTTCTCTTAGTGGGCATAGAGAGTTTCCTCATAGTCCTCGTGATTTCATCAACTCTCTTTTGTGTCCATTGTCCACGCATGGAGGAGGCCTATTACCATACGATGCCTTGTGTGGAGAGTAGTTGCACATCATGTGATTCACTTGCATAGCTACAGATGGTAGATCTTGATGCAAGTGACCAAAAGATAGTGACATGGTGATGCTATGAGTATGTGACACATTAGCTCCAAAGTGGGCAATCCAGGAAGTTGTAGCTTATCGCGAATAATACACCATATTGTCACTTCACATGTGACATTTAGGGAGAAAATCTACCCCTATACATTGCACACTCATTGTGCTAAGAGGATCATTAGTTCCGAGCATGCCTAGTAGAGTTCCCTATTCGTGTGGTTATCTTTGTGGTTGATTTTTCCTAGAACTACACCTTCACACCTTTTTAAGATATGCAATCTGAGTATTACCTCTTGGAGAGTAGGTAATGATTATATTTCATATTATGTGTTTTTTGTTTAAGCTATATTACGAAACTCATTTTTATGACCTAATCATCTCTCCCCCTAACCTCACCATGTTTCTATTATGGTCTACTTAGCTATCGGCATGCAGAGACTCATGTAGATGGGATAGTGAGTACCCTTGAGATGAGTGCCATTGTTTGGGATTCTCATTTTTACATCACTATGATGATCGCTCACATGATGCACATTTTGTGCAACACTACTTTCATCTTCAGATGATTTTTTATGAGATTGTGGGGTCACATGGCATCAGCAATGGGTTTGGTGGAGGGATGGTTGTGGTGCACAGTTGAAGTCAGCATAATAGTTCTATTGGATTTACAGGTAGTACGTAGAGTTCTCAAGGATCTATAATAACCTAAGTTCACTAGAACATCTTAAAGAAAACAATAACCAAGACTTGCTTTTATGGGTTTATTGGGTGGCATGTGTATTCTAGTATTCTAGTATTTTGGAGCTTCTTTGACTGGTCATAAGGATGAGAGTGCAAGCATGTGTGTAAAATGCGCTTTGAGATGTCATCAACTACGCAGTAGGATGCTAAGCATTCAAAGATACATGCCAGACAACAGTTAAGTGTGGTGTTCCCAACATTTATGTGGGAACACAACATCATCACATCCCTCCTATGATGCTCGTATTGTCAAGAGTTTTTTTTTGGTGTGTGTATGCTAGCCTTATTGATCGCTAGAAACCCACATGATTGTGACACAATACCAGGCACCTTTTTAGGATTAAATTCCATCAAGAGCACATGCATGGTGGCCCCCACGATTCACACACAATGGTTTGCATGCTTTTGTGGAGCATGTATAGATGGTGATTGGTCAAATTGTGCCTCGCAAGGATGGGCAAATTCATGGATACAGATAGTGATCTCTCTTGAGTATCCTTCACATCAAGGGGTTGTCGGATGAGCACATTGGTCCTATGTTCATGGCCAATTATGATGAGGTAACAGATTTGCTACAAGAGGATAATGTATTTGCCCCGTTATTGCCTTTGTGGGAGTAGACTACTATCTCATGAGTTGCACTAGGACAAAGTGTATCCTTGACCTGGATACAATGGATGATCATGGGTTTTCTTTTGATGCCCATAGCATTATTATGGTAGGCCATTTCTACGAGCAAATTGGATATCATTGGGGAAGTCAAGTTTCAGCAATGGTGACAATGTGAGTTAGAGCCATTTCAACATTCTTATCTAGTGCCTACTATCAAACTCACTCTTGATCGAGTATAGAGTCCCAAAAAAAGATCTTGCCCACATAAGTTTTACTTTGAGTGGATGACCATGAGAGAATTCTAGAGCATTTTAGAGCTAGAGAGGATGTTGATGACTAGATCCCTATCTTGATAGGGAGTCTACTTCCATCATAATACTTTTTTTCATTTCATGGTTGTACTTTTAAAGGCATTTCATAATTTCTCATGTTCACATTTCTTTTACCTTAATTTTACCTTTGTACTTTATCAGTGTGGTTGATCTTGATTCTATCGTTGTACTTTATCACTGCGATTGATTTTGATGATTAATTATGTTCTATTGATCATGGCCCCAACTAAGTGTCTCTTTTATTTTGTATATCAACTTTGTTTTAAGATTTTATTATTTAAATTGAAAAATCCACACTAAGTTCTGATTAACATATTAAACATCATCCCATGGCGATCAAACTTTGTGAGAGTATGGGAGGGTCCCCCCACATGCTCGCAAAGTTTGGTCACAAGGACTATGAGTTAGGAACTTGAGGCATTGGTCATGGGCTACCATGTAAGAGGGAAACTTGGTATAGGGTCTAGGTGCGCTAGAGTTATTCACTTGAGGCCCGGGGAGGTGTTGAAATATGCAAGTGAATGGGTGAACTTTTCTCCCACTGGGTTTTTCCCCTCGGCTATATTCGGTGATTGGCACCAATAACAAATTTTATTCTTTTCTTTTCTTTTTTTTGTGTGTTAATAAGACATTTTGCAGAGATCTGAGCTACACAAGAGCATACAAACACGCCCCAATAGTCCACCTACCATGCACACAAATTAGGAAGGGGGGAGACATGCAATGCCTACATAGAGCAAAGAGAAACAATCTGCACAACATCAGCAATGCATCAATGCAAACGCACAACATCAACGAGCACTACAACAAGTGTATTCAAATCATAATCTTTTGTTCTTTATATGCTTTTAACTTTTGGGTATATTGTTTGCATGTTCACACACAGTTGGCTGGTTTAAGTTTTAAATTAGTTGTTAAAATGTGGTGCGTGATTTTTAGATTCTTAGAGGACTTAGTAGAAGGTATTTCTATTTGAAGACGGTGTAGGATATATACCAATGGAGTATGCCAAGTTCTTATGCTCTCGAAGTATATTCGTTATCCCTAGTGGTAGCTACCTCTTAGGCATGGGCTAGGTGCTAGGATTAATAAAAAATTTACAAAAATCATGCCCTAAAAAATAAAACAAGTGAATCGAGACATGACGTGCCTACAGCCATGTGGAATGCTTGGTAGGACCTTGGGTTGTCTTAGCACCTTGGGGCCGATGCCTTGGTCTCAATGGGGTGAACACTGACGTCTAAAAGATTCAGAAAAAGACCTTCAAGGACTATATCGCCTTGATAGATGTTGGTAGGACTCTGGGGTACATTATGGGCCCTCGAGACCGATGCCCTCATCTTCATGGGGTACTCCTTATGTCAAAAAGAAAGAAAAGGGTCTGTCGCCCTTGAGATACTTAGCGGCCTTTAGATTCTCTTGGCGGAGTTCTCTTGGCCATTGCTTGGGTCTCATTGGGATGGAACCTTCCTCTTTATTCATCTTTTACACACACCCAAAAAAAAAGTCCAATCACCATTGCTCATATTTAGGAGTTGGGTTGCCACTTAGGAATAACTTAAACACTTGTAGGACATTGAGACTGCAGTCATAACTTGCGGAGTACAAGCACACTTGCCTTTGGATAGCACTATCTCACTTTGACTAGTCTTTACTCACCTCTTTTAGTAATCTTTAAAACTCTAATTGGCCTTTCACTTGCATGCTCACGTGTGAGATTGTCATTGATGGTTTTTCCTTTTTTTCTTTTTTTCTTTTTTTCAATAAATGGCTTTACTTGTCTTCCATTGTTTTTTACAGCTTTTTGCTTCTACCGCGCCCGAGGATGTGCGCGATTTAGGAAGGGGGGAATGTTCCATGGGAACACTCACGGGAACACGGATTATGGAAGGAGGCTGGAAGCAATTAATGCGAAAGAGTTGGATTACAGCCATGGGAACATGAAGACGCACATAATATTTCCATATTTTTGTGCCGAAGTGCAATGTAAATCGTTCTAGGCCAATATGGGATCTAAATGAGAGTTCTAAGTGTATTAAGCAAGGCTCACTTATGGGGTTGTCCGCCCATGTGTGAAAGAGGCCTAGGGTTAGGGTTAGTGACCTCTCTACAAAAGAGAGGTTAGCTAAAGAAAGTGCATGTTTTTGCCATTCTCATAAGCTATTGAGTGAAGCTCTTGAGCTCTCAAGCTATGGCAGCTCTTTAACTCTCTCTCTATTGTACTCTAATGAGCATCAAGCTCTAATGAGTATAGCTCCACTTCTTTCTCTTAATCTATTTTAGCATCATTGAAGTAGATTAATCTATGGTTAGTTGAATGCTTCTTTCTTTCTCTTGTGTATGCTGCATGCTTGTAGTGTGTGTGTGTAGTCTCCATTGATGCAAGCTCTTGCCCACTTCTCTGGCAATGAGTTATTCATGGATAGACTCTCTCTATGAGCTTGTGGGTTTGTGAATGTTACATTCTCTGCTTGCTTAAGCTTGTGGGTTAGTAGATGCACGTTTCTGGATTTGCTCAGGCATTAAGAAAAGCTAAGATTTAATCAATGTTTGAATGGGATTAAGAGAGTGCTATGCATTGCTTGTTGTCTTGATTAGTGTAGTGGATTTAAGGGATTGAGAGATTGATTGAGGTGTTGAATGGTTGAATTGTCAAGTGGTGGTTTGTGTATGTGAACTCTCCCTCATGGGATAAGCCTTCATGCACTAATCGGGTGGAGTCCTCGGATTGACATTGTGTTTCTTAACACATTTGTTGATCGGTAGTACTCTATGAGCACTATATTGCACGGTAGAGAGAACCGCTCTACATAGTCAAAACCCAAGAAAAAGCTCTACTCATGAGAGGAATTGTCTACGATCTAGCGACTATGCTAGGGTGATTAGATCATCAACAAATGGAAGACACAAAAGATATAAAGTTTACCCCAAAATGGAGGTGAAAGGTTTGTAGTTATCAATCCACAATGTTAAAGTTATGTTGAAGGTTTGCAGCTATCATCCACACTACATTTGAATTCTATTAGAAATTATCTATTATTTAAATAGATTCATACTAGAATCAGCAAGGGTTTAGAATATCTTAGTGCAAATTATCAAGAAGAATATGAGAGATTAGGAAAGCTTTAGAAAATGAATTATAGGTTAAAATTACAAGGGTTAAGAATGTCTTACTCCAAATAAGCAAGGAGAATAGGAGAGGTTAGGAAAGCTTTAGAAACTAAATTATAGGTTAAAATTGCATCCATAGAGAACTAGAAGTATTAGGGGACATAGATTGGGAAACAATACTAAACTACTTTGTAGAAAAAAAAAAGAATCAATAAAGAACTAGGGGAGTGTTAGGGAACATAGAATCATAGGGAGACAATAGTAACTCCTTTTTAGAAGAAGAAAGAATCAATTATGTAACAAAGTTTTAATATAATCAAGAAATGGAGCAAGAATCAATTGTGTAACAAAGTTTTAACATAATCAAGAAATGAAGTAATAATTAGTTGTGTAACAAAGTTTTACCATAATCAAGAAAAAGTGAAGCTACCAACAAAGAGAAAGGACAAGAAAAGAATCTCGATATAAGAGGAAAGCTAACAAAGCTTGTAGGGACAACTAGGAAATCTATAAAAGTAAAATAATTGGGTAAGAAGAGAAGAATCCCATAGTAGAAATCTAGACCCTAAGAAATGAGTCATGGATCCCCAAAAATCTAGAAGGAATAATAATGGAGACTACAGGAGGGGACCAATAGTGGTCATGAGAAACAAAGAAGCAAAAGAGAGAAAAACAATGATTAAGCTAGGGAAACAAAAGGTGGGAGAAATAGATCAAGGAAGAACAGAAGCAAGAATCGAGAAAAGTCAAAATAAACAAAAAGAATGAGAAAAGTCTCAAAATAAACAAAAAGAATGAGAGTAAGGGTCACTAGATGCCCTTAAAAATAAAAGTGATACACACCAAGAGAAGTTTCCACCAAAGAACAAGTGAAGCTACAAACTAAGAGAAAGGAATCTCGACGTAAGAGGAAAGCTAACAAAGCTTGTAGTAGGGACAAGTAGGAAATCTATAAAAGCAAAATAATTGAGGAAGAAGACAAGAATCCCATAATATAAATCTAGACCGTAAGAAATGAGTCATGAAGCCCCAAAAATCCCGAAGGAATCATAATGGAGACAAGAGACACAAGGGAACCAATAGTGGATGAGAAACAAAGAAGCAAAAGAAAGAAAAAGGATGATTAAGCTAGGGAAACAAAAAGTGGGAGAAATAGATCAAGGAAGAATAGAAGGAAGAATCGCGAAAAGTATAAAAATAAACAAAAATAATGAGAGGAAAATACAAGAACCAAATGAAGAGAACAATGGGAAATGAAAGAGAAAGGAGGAACCAAGTGGGTTCTAAGAAGAAAACACAAGGAATGGAAATAAGGAGTTTCAAGAATAAACACAAGGAAGGAAAATAGGGATGTCAAAACCTTGCACCCAAAAAAAACTAAGAGAAATCAAGAAAGCAAAAGAAACACTAGATCCCAAATTACCTCGGTAGAAATATGGGGATAAAGGGTCACGATTAATGAGAAAGTAACACTCAAACCAAGCAACATGAGTCTGAGAACATGAGTAAAGTGATGGCCTCAAAAGCTGAGAGCAATAAAGACAACACTCAAACCAAGCACCTCAAGTCCAAGAACATGAGAAAAGGGATGGCACCCAAATCATAGAGCAATAAAGATAACACTTAAACCAAGAACTTGGAGTCCAAGAACATGAGCAAAGGGATGGCACTCAAAGCTCAAAGTAATAAAGATAATCAAAATAAGTAACGATGAAAGCTTATTAGACACAAGAGAAAAAAAGATGTAACAAGTGGAACTAGAATGAAGAAGATAAAAACAGGGGGGTGGAGAATCAAGAAGAAATTAGGAGTTATGGGAGAAATTCAAAAAACTCAAGCTCACCACCATTACTCTGAGTGTGTTAATCAAAATAGCTCCAAAATTCTTAAACAACTTGTAGAGAGAAACTTGGCCTCAATAATAAAATCAAAATGGAAAGTTGTGGAGGACTTAACCACATGAAACATGCCAAAAGAACTAACCTTAAATCAAAAAAGTTATTAGTTTTAAAATCAACAAATTTCACAATTATTGAGGGATAACTTTATCGACTCACAGAGCTGACATGGTGCTTAAAAGATGCGTTCCACAATAATCTTCCAACCAACTGATCACAAAGTGCACTCTAGACCATCTAGAGGACACACAAATTCGGAGATCATAGCCTAGAGAATCTTACAAGCTAGTTATTAGTCGAGTAATTCCTACACCAATGTACACAAATAGTTTAGCTAGTGTAAGATTCCTCCCTCCAAATTTTTAGGTGTAAATGTGTAAGAACCTCCCCTTCTGTTCTTGTAATTATTCCCCTCTCTGAAATAAAAGAAAGATCTTATTTTACCCTATTTTGGCCTAGAGAGAGAAAATGTCTAGAGAGAGATAATCCAAAATTGAGATATCTTTGGATATAAAAATCCTCCTAGTATCTAAAATGGTTTCCCCTTAAACAAAAGTTCAAAATAAATTCTCCAAAGTGCATTGGGAATCAATTAAACATGACTTAAAAGACCTTAGCCTAAGGGTCAAGATTTTCTGAAAATGTTGGATTATGGTCCAATTAAGGTTCCTATGGGCCAATAAGATTAATCTAAGTGTTTGGATGAGATAAATCCAAATAATATAAGAAAATACCCAAAAATGAGAAAATGCTCACATAAGATGAAGAGTTGACTGAGTACAAGGTTTATTAGTTAAAAACTATGAGATATTATTAAATAAAAGGAGATATTTTGAAATAATGATACATTTTTGACATTTTGGTAATAAGGAGGGGGGAGACTTTAAGGTAGGTGCCTATTTCACACATGTGGATGAGTTTTTAAATAAAAAACATTGTGATATTTTTATCTCTTCTCTCTCCTGGATCAAAATGGGAGCTAAACTGGTTCAAATCTTGCCCAAATTCAGCCAAATTGAAGCTCAAAAATTCTAGAACTTAGTTGGACTTATTTAGTGGCCTCCCTCACTTATAAATAGACCCTCATTCTTTTGTATTCTCATCTATGAACTAGACCATGCTAGTATTAAATTAAAATAAGTACATTTTCTATTATCCCTTAAAAATCCTCTCTTCAACATTCCTTGGGGCTTTCTTCTCAACATACTTCTATGATAAAGAAGCAAGCAAAATCAAGAGGTAAGATGTAATTTCATGGTTTTTCTCTACTATTCTCAATGTTTTCACTTCTCAACCCCTCTCAAGCTTGAGAAGCTCCTAATTAAGTGTTTATAATAAAAATCAAGCTTTTCTTAAGAGTTGTAATAAATAATTAAGAAAAGTTTATCTTTATGCTTAATTTAGGATGTTTTTATGTATATCTCTCTCTCCCCAATTTAAGAATGATCATTTCTATGACCATTTCTCTATTCAAATGATG
The DNA here is from genome assembly GCF_041138505.1 of Cibotium barometz. Taxonomy (NCBI): domain Eukaryota; kingdom Viridiplantae; phylum Streptophyta; class Polypodiopsida; order Cyatheales; family Cibotiaceae; genus Cibotium; species Cibotium barometz. Next base: position 16,674,574 of record NC_141096.1, read on the forward strand.
CTTCTCATTGATAAATTCTCAATTCAAAAATCAAACTCTAGGCTTGTGAAGCTAGAGATTAAGAAAATGGCTTTTTATGCTTTTATACTAATAAAATTATGATAAACATATGATTTAATTCCATAAATTGGATTTAGATCCAATGATAGTTATTCTACATAATTATATTACTAAGTCTTAATCTTTTCAAAAATATTAAAAATTATTATTAATAGCAACGAAGCTATAGCAAATTTTTTAGAAATTAATACACGATTCATTTTTGTACATAATGTGAAAAGAGGACTTCCTACCAAATTCTAGGATTAGTCATCCTATGCTAAAAGAATAATTTTCATTACATTCATGGAAAAATAATTTTTAGTGTTTATGCATAAATAAGTAATTAAGAAAAGAGGTAATTTTGGTAATTTTAATTTAATGCAAAAAGAGGATTTCCCATGATAATGGAGATCCATGTATTTAAATGAAAAAAGAGAAAATTTGATATATTAAAATAATGAATATTTTTAAAAGAATTTTAGATAAATTTATTTTATGCATGAGAAAATTTAAATAATAAAAGAGAAATTCCCATGACATTTGAAATTCAATCATTTAAATAGTAAAAGTGGAATTCTTGGCATATTTGAATTAATGGACATTTTTATTTAAATTGAAAGAGGAATTTTAGATAAATTTAATTTATGCATGAGAAAAATTCAAATGATAAAAGAGGAATTCCCATGACATTTTGAATTCAATCATTTAAACGGTAAAAGTGGAATTCTTGGTAAAATTAAAATAATAGATATCTTATTGAAGAAAAGAGGAATTTTAGATAAATTTACTTTATCATAAAAGAGGAATTCCCATGACATTTGGAATTCAATCATTTAAATGTAAAAAGAGGAATTCCCATGATAATTGAGGTCCAAGAAATTAAATGGAAAAAAGAGGAACTTTTAGCATAATTCAAATTATGAGTATTTATCAAAAGTGGAATTTTGAGCATTATTGGAAAATATGGGTAGAATTGATTTTTGTAAATCCCATGAATCTTTTACTCAAAAGAAGAATATTGAATATATTTCACTTGAGAAATTTGAGAAAGAATATGAAAATATCTATTGAGAAAAAGTACCTTTAACCATGCCAAACAATTGGTAGAAAAGGTACCTTTAACCATGCCAAACAATTGGTTGAAATTTAGAAAAGTCCCATCGGTATTAAAAATAGAAAATGTTACTAAATGTGAATAGATGTGAATGAAGACAGAGAATGAGATGTGAGGATATGTGAGATGGATGTGATGTAAATGGATGTAGATGTGGATGTGAATGAAGAGATGAGAATGAGATGTGAGGATAGGTGATGTGATGTGATGTAAATGAATGTGGATATGGATGTGATAAGATGTGGTGTGATGCAAATGAATGTGGATATAGATGTGACAAGATGTGGTGTGATGAAAATGAATGTGGATGTGGATGTGATAAGATGTGATGTGATGTAGATGGATGTGGATGTGAATGTGATGAGATGTGGATGAAATGTGATGTGATGTGAATATATGTGGATGTGAATGTGAATGTATGGATGAATGTGGATAGACATGCATGTGAATGACTAGATGGATGTGGACGTAATGTAATGTGGATGGAATGAATGAGATATGATGTGGATAGATGTGGATGTGATGTAAATAGATATGAATGGATGAGATGTGAAATAGATGTGATGTGATGTGAGATGGATGTGATGTGAATCGGGATAGATGTGAATGAATGAGATGTGATGATGTAATGTGAATTGGGATAGATGTGAATGGATGAGATGTTATGTGAATGGTGATGTAATGTGATGTGGATATGGGTAGATGAGAATGCATGAGATGTGATGAGGATAGCTGTGGATAGATGTGATGGGATGTAATATAATGTGATTGGATGAGAATGGATGAAGGACGATGGGAATACATATGATTGAATGTGGATTAAGCAATCTGAATTGATGTAGAAGAATGTGGAATAACAAGAAATGATGTGGAACAATGTGGAAAGATGAGAGTTCATTAGAAATTGTATTTATGACCCATTTTTAAAGGACTGTTTTATGTCAAGAATGCTGGCAAAGCATTTTGACCATCTTGTGAATGAGGTCATGGGTGGAGACCTAAGTGATAAAGTTGCAACAGCTGACGGAGAGTCAACGAAGGATGTCTCGCGTGTAGCAAGGTCGGTCGAGGTCTTGACCAGCCTCGGTTGGATTTAAATGGTGAGCTTCCGGTACGGTGGATGAGGGACCAAGGAAGCGGCCTATGAGTGAAGCGCCAGGTGACCTGCGAAGGATCCTAGAGGGTGCTGACCATATGGTGCTCGGGCTTTGGGTCGCCAAAGATACCCACATGTGCGTTGAGGAAGAAAATGGAGTTATTTTCTGAACTCCGGTATGGATCTGGTTGATTGACCTTGTTGGTCCAACGGATGAGTCCATGGCTCTTTTATATGGATCTGTTGGTTGATCTTGATGATCTTCAACAGAGAGTCCATCTGGATTTTTATAAGTGAATATATTTCCAGGTACTATGAGCTAGGAACTATTGAAAAGGCCCCTGTGAGTGGACAGGTGGTGTGTTGAAATTTGAGCTAAATGATGAGCTATGGTGGATCAAACACTAGAATCAACATGATTAACAAAGTGATTAAGAAATGATTAAGACGTAATTAGTGAATAATTAGCAGATAGATTAATGTAGGCATGGATACTCAAAAACCAGCAAATTCTCATTAGGGCTATGCCTCAATTTATAGTGTTTACATCAAGCATCAAATCCCATTGATTTCTCCATGATTCACTCCCTGAATATCTCCACCTTTTGCCTGATTCTCTCCACCTCTTCTCTTTTCCCTGATTATCTCCCAGAATAACTCCACACTCCTACATTCCCTCATGCTACCCATTATTCTCTCCCAGTAGATTCTTCTCACCTTTTCACAGGTTCTTTCACAATTACATCTCCTCTTTTACAGCCTCTATCCAAGAGCTTGTTCCCACACACACCCTATTCACTTGTATATTTCAACACCTCCCCTCAAGTGAATACTCCTAGTACACCTAGACCCTATACCAAGTTTGCCTCCCCTTACTTGGAAGTCCGCGACCAGTGTCTAATCCTCCCCTCAAGTTATCTCAGCACACCTGGACCCTGTATCAAGTTTCTCTCTTACTTGACAGTCCGCGACCAGTGCCTCAAGTCCCTAAACTCCATAGTCCTTAACACTGTCTATCTCTATGTGTCCAAGGCTACTATAAGTGCCCGCGACCTTGACTAAAGTGCTCACACATACATCTACCACGTGGCCTATATCATCGGTGGCTCAGAGGTGGTTTTACTTTATTGGGGCAGGTTACATTGGGTTGTGGGGTCTCTCTCTCTCTCTCTCTCTCAGAGATTTTCACATGGCTCCTCACTCTTTGGAGCCTCACATCTTCTCTTGTCTTCAGTCTTCTTGTCGTGGCAGCATCTCTCCACACATCCGTCTCTTCTTTCAGTCTTCTTGGGGCAGCTTCTCTTCTCGTGGCAGCTTCTCTTCTCGTATCCATGTCTTCCTTTAGATCTTCTTCTCGGTGTGGATCCTCTTCCTGGAAAGAGATATTCTTCTTCTTTCATGGCTGGGGCCATGAGCTCGTCCGTCAGGTCATTTTGCTCTATGTGAGCAACATGTTTCAATGTTTTGCTGACAGTTCCTTTGGGCTTTTTATGTTTATTTTGTATCATTATGCAATGCAAACCCAAATTTATGCAGGAGGTCTTACCTCTTGCCTTAATCTGGACAAGGGCAGTGTCTGTTCCCTTTTTTACACTGATAAAATGTGCCCAATACATAATGCGTATAGCATTCATTCTCATGCACATTCCAAATGCAACTCTGGCTGTGAATAATCTTGAATTTGAGTGAGATTTACAGGCATTAACCAAGGGTTAAATGCAAAATGATGATTTTCACAATTTTTATCAGCACAATTTTCCTAGAAATTACATTAAATCAAGGGTAACCAATTTGTACGGGATGGTTGGAGTATCAAACCAACTCCGATTTGCAATCTGAAGTTATAGGGATCTGTATCAGATACTAATGGTTAATTTGAACCCTCAATTGCACCAAAATACAGTGATTAGCACTGATTAATCACTGATTAGCAAATTAATGCTCTGGTTTGTGTGCAAAAAACAGAGTATGCGGGGAGCCCAGATCTGGTGCCTTCCACTTCAAATGAGCTCAAATGCTTTCAAAGGCATCAATAGCAATGAGTCTAGTAGAGGATTAAGCCAAGAAACACAAGATTTGACCAAAAAATGAAAGCTTAATCTCTGTTTTACCAAAGTCACCTGCAGATTTGATGAAGAGCTTGGATCTCTCTGTAGACTTGATGAAATTGATTTCTGTCTTCACCAGCTTGTAGAGCATGCTTGATTACCCCTTGTGCTAAGAGTAATTAGCTCAATTTGATTTGATGAGCTCAAGATCTGCAAATTACTCAAAAAATTCAGCGCTGGAAAAAACGCCGATTTCTCCTAAACGCTTTCGCGTTTTGCTGCGCCGTTTGATGTGCTTGTAGCTAGATGTGTTAGCTAGCTTGTGTTAAGAGGGCATAGCCTAATATTGACTGTGCATGGAGAATATAGTCCTCCACTAGCTGGGGGTGAAGGGGAAGAGTGAAAACTCACTAAAAACTGATTTTTTTGCTAATTACTTACTAATCCTGATTAATTCACTAATGGGCTCATAAATCTGGTTGATTCTAGGCATGGCTCTAATACCATGTTAAAATTTGAGCTAAATGATGAGCTATGGTGGATCAAACACTAGAATCAACATGATTAACAAAGTGATTAAGAAATGATTAAGACGTAATTAGTGAATAATTAGCAGATAGATTAATGTAGGCATGGATACTCAAAAACCAGCAAATTCTCATTAGGGCTATGCCTCAATTTATAGTGTTTACATCAAGCATCAAATCCCATTGATTTCTCCATGATTCACTCCCTGAATATCTCCACCTTTTGCCTGATTCTCTCCACCTCTTCTCTTTTCCCTGATTATCTCCCAGAATAACTCCACACTCCTAAATTCGCTCATGCTACCCATTATTCTCTCCCAGTAGATTCTTCTCACCTTTTCACAGGTTCTTTCATAATTACATCTCCTCTTTTACAGCCTCTATCCAAGAGCTTGTTCCCACACACACCCTATTCACTTGTATATTTCAACACCTCCCCTCAAGTGAATACTCCTAGTACACCTAGACCCTATACCAAGTTTGCCTCCCCTTACTTGGAAGTCCGCGACCAGTGTCTAATCCTCCCCTCAAGTTATCTCAGCACACCTGGACCCTGTATCAAGTTTCTCTCTTACTTGACAGTCCGCGACCAGTGCCTCAAGTCCCTAAACTCCATAGTCCTTAACACTCTCTATCTCTATGTGTCCAAGGCTACTATAAGTGCCCGCGACCTTGACTAAAGTGCTCACACATACATCTACCACGTGGCCTATATCATCGGTGGCTCAGAGGTGGTTTTACTTTATTGGGGCAGGTTACATTGGGTTGTGGGGTCTCTCTCTCTCTCTCTCTCAGAGATTTTCACATGGCTCCTCACTCTTTGGAGCCTCACATCTTCTCTTGTCTTCAGTCTTCTTGTCGTGGCAGCATCTCTCCACACATCCGTCTCTTCTTTCAGTCTTCTTGGGGCAGCTTCTCTTCTCGTGGCAGCTTCTCTTCTCGTATCCATGTCTTCCTTTAGATCTTCTTCTCGGTGTGGATCCTCTTCCTGGAAAGAGATATTCTTCTTCTTTCATGGCTGGGGCCATGAGCTCGTCCGTCAGGTCATTTTGCTCTATGTGAGCAACATGTTTCAATGTTTTGCTGACAGTTCCTTTGGGCTTTTTATGTTTATTTTGTATCATTATGCAATGCAAACCCAAATTTATGCAGGAGGTCTTACCTCTTGCCTTAATCTGGACAAGGGCAGTGTCTGTTCTCTTTTTTACACTGATAAAATGTGCCCAATACATAATGCGTATAGCATTCATTCTCATGCACATTCCAAATGCAACTCTGGCTGTGAATAATCTTGAATTTGAGTGAGATTTACAGGCATTAACCAAGGGTTAAATGCAAAATGATGATTTTCACAATTTTTATCAGCACAATTTTCCTAGAAATTACATTAAATCAAGGGTAACCAATTTGTACGGGATGGTTGGAGTATCAAACCAACTCCGATTTGCAATCTGAAGTTATAGGGATCTGTATCAGATACTAATGGTTAATTTGAACCCTCAATTGCACCAAAATACAGTGATTAGCACTGATTAATCACTGATTAGCAAATTAATGCTCTGGTTTGTGTGCAGAAAACAGAGTATGCGGGGAGCCCAGATCTGGTGCCTTCCACTTCAAATGAGCTCAAATGCTTTCAAAGGCATCAATAGCAATGAGTCTAGTAGAGGATTAAGCCAAGAAACACAAGATTTGACCAAAAAATGAAAGCTTAATCTCTGTTTTACCAAAGTCACCTGCAGATTTGATGAAGAGCTTGGATCTCTCTGTAGACTTGATGAAATTGATTTCTGTCTTCACCAGCTTGTAGAGCATGCTTGATTACCCCTTGTGCTAAGAGTAATTAGCTCAATTTGATTTGATGAGCTCAAGATCTGCAAATTACTCAAAAAATTCAGCGCTGGAAAAAACGCCGATTTCTCCTAAACGCTTTCGCGTTTTGCTGCGCCGTTTGATGTGCTTGTAGCTAGATGTGTTAGCTAGCTTGTGTTAAGAGGGCATAGCCTAATATTGACTGTGCATGGAGAATAGAGTCCTCCACTAGCTGGGGGTGAAGGGGAAGAGTGAAAACTCACTAAAAACTGATTTTTTTGCTAATTACTTACTAATCCTGATTAATTCACTAATGGGCTCATAAATCTGGTTGATTCTAGGCATGGCTCTGATACCATGTTAAAATTTGAGCTAAATGATGAGCTATGGTGGATCAAACACTAGAATCAACATGATTAACAAAGTGATTAAGAAATGATTAAGACGTAATTAGTGAATAATTAGCAGATAGATTAATGTAGGCATGGATACTCAAAAACCAGCAAATTCTCATTAGGGCTATGCCTCAATTTATAGTGTTTACATCAAGCATCAAATCCCATTGATTTCTCCATGATTCACTCCCTGAATATCTCCACCTTTTGCCTGATTCTCTCCACCTCTTCTCTTTTCCCTGATTATCTCCCAGAATAACTCCACACTCCTAAATTCCCTCATGCTACCCATTATTCTCTCCCAGTAGATTCTTCTCACCTTTTCACAGGTTCTTTCACAATTACATCTCCTCTTTTACAGCCTCTATCCAAGAGCTTGTTCCCACACACACCCTATTCACTTGTATATTTCAACATGGTGAGCATTCTAGTTGCCAATGATGCCATAGGTACACCGATGAAACAATGATTGGAAATTAGAATTCAACCGGATTTTTGGAGGATTATGATCAGTGATACTATGGTTTCATTAAAAGATTGTTTGAAAGATAGCCGAATCTGTGAAACATGCAATTTCATATTAGGTGTGTAAGTGGTGTGACTATCTTGAAGTTTACATGAAGCGTTGACTAGAGGGCCTAGGAACGCTTTTCCCTGCTGGTACTCGGGACCAAACATAACCAAATTCCTAAATGGATCCTATCACTACAGTGGTTCGGCAGTTGGCTAACCCATGGGGTTACGCTGGACTGATGGATCCCTAAAATGAGACTCAATTTTGTTATGGTACGATAGATGAAGCAAATCCTGGATAGTCTTGTTCTATGGAAAAGAATCAACGGCTGTGCCTCTGGATGAGGAAAAAAGCATTGGTCTCTATGATCCAAGTGCAAGTTTCTTCCTTGATCTGACCATGTGACTTATGGGTTCGGTCGGATCAGTTTGGTTAGTTAAGGCTCTTGACTACGTTAGAATAAAAATATCCTGGAGGAATCGCCCGTGCTTTCTGGGCGAGGGAAGTTTTCCGGGTTCCGTTTTGGAAGAATCGAGGGATCATTAGGGAAAGGTTGAGGTCTATAGGGGCTCTTTAAGCTGCCATATTATGATTTTAATGACTTTTTGTTAAAATGTTAAGTTTTTTTGACTTTAGATACCTTCTTATTCTTCAAATGGCTACCTATAAGTTTGAATTTCAAAGTTTTCCGCCAAAACTGAATTTAAAATTGAGTGGGCAAAACCATATCATGTGACATATCTATGAAAAGAGCTGAGTGAGTAGATTCCGGATCTCTAATCTCCGACAAATTTTGAGCTCATATGTAGAAGTTATGGATGTCCGAAATTTCAAAAACTTTCCCCCCCATTTTTTGGGAATGAAAAGAACAAAAAGGCATCTTCTAGAGAATCTTTTGACCACCTTTAATCACCCAACATTTTGTATACATGGCATCACATGATTGGCCCTTTTCCTTAATAACCTTTTAATCACATGGCATCTTAAAGGGCCCCTATAGACCTCAACCTTCCCCTAATGTAGTCTCTTGTTTGGATATCCTTGGGCAAGGCCTCAAGTGAGAGGCTCTGCCCTACGTAAGAAGTGCTACTTCCGCTGCTAGTACCCCTGAATTTGTTGCATGGAGGGGGCAGGGATCATTCAGCGTGCGACCAACGACAAAGCACAAGGAGACCCACGCCAAGCAATATGATGCTTCTACAACCCATACAAGCATTACAACCATTCATGAAGTGGGTGTTAGACTTCATGGGGCCCTTTAAAATGGTGCCACCAAGTCAAAACAAGTACATCTTAGTCACAATGGACTATGCCACTAAGTGGGCAGAAGCAACGGCTCTCTATAGCAACTTGGTGTGAAACATGGCATGGTTCATTCAATCATAATAATAAGGTTTGGTTTCCCATTGAAATTATAACTAATCAAGGTACTCACTTCATGAACAAAGCCATAGAATAATTGGTAGGAGAATTCATGATAGTGCAGAGGAAGTCAACCACATATTACCCGAGGTGTAATGGGAAAGCTTAGAGTTCATGATAGTGACCTAAAGTCAACCACATATTACCCGAGGTATATTGGGAAATCCGAGAGCACAAATAAAACATCAAGAGAATTCTAACCATAATTTTGAAGATAAAGCCACAAAATTGGGATAGAAGGTCAATGACAACACTTTGGGCATGTAGGACAGCCTATAAAATCACAATAGCCACACACCCTTTAGGCTAGTCTATGGTCTTGAAGTGGTAGTTCCCTTGGAGTTCTTAATCTCGGGTCTAAGACTACACATTGTGAGAACCATTTGGATAATGTTGCCAATCTCCAAGAAACATTAGACCAACTCACTAAGCTCGATAAAAGAAGGATTTGAGCAGAGTGATCTCAATAGGTAATGAAAAACTAGAGAAACGAATGGCACGATAAGCACATCAACAGGATTTTAAGAAGGGGATATGGTTCCGTTGTACCAATCTAGAATAGGACCCAAAAAGCCAAACCTCAAAATAGCCTAGTCATCAGGACCATATGATACACACCACATATATACTAATGGGAGTGTGAAATTGATTGATCTCATAACAGATCTTTTACCACGATTTTACAATGTAAGTAAAACCAAGATCTATACTTCCATGGTGGTGTAGGTGTATGAATATGCTCGTATGCAGAAAGGTGCAAAGGAAACTAGAACTTCAACACTAGAAACAACTCCAAAAGCGAGGATGGCTATGAAATAGAAAATGAATTTGAGTTAAAATATAGCCCAAGACCATAGACAATTCTAAGCCAATGGGAACTTAGAGGAATGGAAATTTGAGAGACTAGCCATAACACTAGTCAAAACAATAAAAGGTTTAAAACTTAAAAAAAAGGGAGGGGAGGGAGGGAGCACACGCCAAACTTGAAAAAGAAACATCAACATAGAAGAATTAGGAAAAAGCTCATAAAATCAAAAGACGTCTGCTCAACCAAAAAATCTTCACAACAAATTATTACGCGAATATTTATAGAATGGAGGGAGATGAAGAGGAAAAACATTCAAATCCACTATAATCATTAAGGACTCAAATACCAAGAAGAACAAGATACATCAAAGCACAGGAGTGAAGCAACAACTATACAATTAGGTTGGCCACAACATATTGCAAAATTATGAACATCATTGCTAAACATGGGGCATGTACTGCCAAGATAATACCATGTGTCCATGACATAGATAGTACTTTAATAATTTTATTACTATTTCTATCTATGTGATTCATTTTGTGTGTGTTTTTATCATCTTACACATAAGTTCACTGTCTGTATCTGAGTCAAGGTCCTAATTAAATAGCCTATAATCAAACTCATCTAGCAAGCTCATCATCACATAACCATAGCTCATACGTGTATTTAACATCACTAGGTTGATTTTCCCCCCACTTGGGTTTGATTCATATATATATGTATCCTATGGTATACTCGGCAAGAATTTGAGTGCATTCTCACTATGATATGGCATGGGTACTAGGGATTTAATATTCACGTTATCACAAGATTTTTTGTGATAATAACACATGTGAACAGTTATTCACATGTTCTCATGTTACCGTTCACAAAATAACAGGTCACTTGCCATTTGAGAACCCCTTAAAAGTTTGGCTACACATGGGAATAAGCTATTCACATGTTCTCATGTTACCATCTTCACATAATAGCAGGTCAGTGGCCACCTAAGAAGATTCTTTATGCCCGACAAAGATAAATTTTTAAGGCCCTTGTGAAAGCTTTGTGAATATAACATGTGATCACAAGATTTTTTCTGTTATGAACATGTTCACATGTTCTCGTTTACGTCAGTCAAATCCCTGATGGGCACTATAGGTAAGTGAGCTAAGTAGCTACCGGCAAGCTAAGCTGTCAAGGAAATCACCCACAATGCTCCAAAAGGGAAAACAAGTAGGTAACATTATTTCAAATAATGACGGTGTAAGTCCACAAGTTCTTGCCCTCCTTCCTTTCTCTACAAGTTGTTCCTATGAAGTTATTACTCCTCCCACTAGGTAATGTACACTAAGATCTTTATGTCATTGTGGTGTCTCTCCTACCATGGACTGTAATAATCTTGTCCCATAGCACCTAAAATAAGTTCTACAGTGCCATCGTAAGTAGGATGCTGCGTACCACATGCGATGCTCACAGGTAAAGCGTGGTGCAAGGGGATGGAAATGTAGGTAGAACAAGTCCACAAAGGTGGCTCCACAACATTTCTCCCCTACTGGTGCATAAAAATAGCATGAGTGGTTTAGAAAGGAGGAATACTTGATAGTATCATTCTAGGAAATCTGGGTATAGGATAGGGTCCCTCGTATCAATCCACAAAAAGTCCATGTTCATGACCTGTAGTCATTAGCAGAGTCGTACTTCATTCTCTTATTTTACATGTGCTCTTTCTCTTATTTGGGCCACGACATGGTCACTCATATCGATCCATAAAAATTACATGCTCATGGCCTGTAGTCATTATCAAAGTCGTACTTCATTCTCTTTTTTTACATGTGCTCTTTCTCATCATCTTTTTAAAATTTTATTTTTATTTTTTATGGTTAGTTGGTTCTTTAGTATATGTATAGGAGATGGATGGTTGCTATATTGTTGTACATGTTCGTGCAAGCTATATTGTTATGGGCTAGCTTTTTCCAACAGGCTCCCTCTTGATATGGACATGAACTTTGTCGGGGAGAAAAATGTGTAGGGTAAAAGTAATGATATTAGCATAAATCCCTCCTTGCTTTCTATCATACCTTGACCTCACAGAAGGTATTATAGGTTTTTTGTAGATATCCCTTCCCACTTTGCTCCATTAGTATTTGTTGGCTAGGAGCACCCTTTGCTACTTGTTGTGGCATGTCAATTTCTAGCTATAGTGGTGGTATAGTGCTCTCATAAGACTGAATGGAGCTTATGGGTTCTCCCTTATAGAGATGAGCAATGGAGTTGATACTTGCATAGTGGGTCGCTCTAGGGAAACCACTGGTGGGGTTAGGGCTTGGATAGCCAACAATGGTTTTGTAACCTTTAATGATGTAGAATATTCACCATCAATAACCATGTCTTGTGTGATAGGGTTTCTCTTTGGGATCTAGACTTGTTTAGGCATTGGTGGTGAAGGTTCTTTCAATAGATTTCCCTTTGATGGAATTTGAGATATTGAAGCTTTTATCCATCACTGAGGAGACATGGGAATTTGTAAGCGGCAACAATGAGACTTGTGATATACATTTATGTTTTTATATCCAAATACAATGGTTACCCTCATAGTAGCCTTGAGATTTCAATAAAAATTTGGGGATCCATTTTGGGATAACTTGTAACTTGGACTTCCTATACTGATTGTTGTGTTGAGGTCCTCTTTGCTTGATTGGTTGAGGTGATATGGATGGAGAAATCTTGGGAAACTATTTCAAGGTAGATTTGGGTTTCCACTTTATAGCTTACATCTATTCGTTCTTTTGATATATAGCTGCTGTGTGGAAGTAAAAGAAGCAAGAGTTTTTTTTAATAGTGGATGCTGAAGTGGAGGGGGTTTCAAGATTTTGTGGATGTTGAATCTTCTTTGTCATTACCTTCCTCGATAACAGTGAGAGGTGGTAGGGGTTTATGAGTACATTATTTAGCTATGGTTTCACCCACAGAGACACACTCTATGGACCAGTCAATCATACATCTTGCAGCCTTCATCCTTGTACGACCAAATATTAATGGTTCAGGTAATGTTATGGCAAGCATGACTAAGAAGTCTCCCACTAGGTGATTTCTACCATCACAATATGTCTCTATTTGTAATATACCAAGAACCTTGGTATTTTTACCATGGATACCTTTCAAGTTTAAGGAGGTATCAACTGGTTCCATGCATTGAAGGAAATTAGATTATGACTAGTCCCTGTTATCAAGTAATGCATTATAAAGCACTTCATCCTTGTACGACCAAATATTAATGGTTCAGGTAATGTTATGGCAAGTATGACTAGGAAGTCTCCCACACTAGGTGATTTCTACCATCACAATATGTCTCTATTTGTAATATACCAAGAACCTTGGTATTTTTACCATGGATACCTTTCAAGTTTAAGGAGGTATCAACTAGTTCCATGCATTGAAGGAAATTAGATTATGACTAGTCCCCATTATCAAGTAATGCATTATAAAGCACTTTACGTGACCATAAGGGCTAGGAAATTAACTAGATGTTTGTATAGAGGTGCTATACGTGCTCCTCCTTCTAATTGGATTATTAATCCATAATGGATTAAATCATCAATATACATAAACTAAAAGCATAGAAAAAAGCCATTAATTTGGCCTCAAGCATAGCTTAATCTTGGGTTAAGGAAAAGCTTTATGAAAAGCTTCATTTGGATTGAGAATGGGTCATGAGTATGACCATTTCTTGAGTGAGAGAAAGAAATTACATAAAAACCATTAGAATTTAAACATAAATGGAAATTAACTTCAGTAGCATTCATCAAATTATATAACTCTTCACTACTATTCACCAATTAACTTCATAGCATTTAAAAAATCATACCAATTAAGCTTCTCAAGCTTGAGAGGGGTTGAGAAGAGAGAAAACATTGAGAAATTATAGAAAAGATCAATATTCACTAATTACCTTACAAATTACTTGATTCTTTGTTCACGGTAGAGGCCCCCAACCAATCAATTGGTTAAGTATGTTGATGGAGCCACTAATGGGGATTGAAGAAAGAGGGAAGCTCCAAAAACTAGTGAATTATTAATGAATTCATAGTTCTTGGCTTAGGTGGAGTAGAGTAACGATGCATAAACACTATATATTTTTCAACAAGAGGGAGGCTTCTATTTATAGGAAAAATTGAGCTCCTAACCAAACAAACTGATTCTAGAATTTTCTAAATCAGTTTGGTCAATATTTGACCATTTTTAGGTCAGTTAAGCTAACTTTTTGGAACTAGACTTGAATGAGGAGAGAGGAGAGATGAAATATCTCAATTTTTATGAGTTTAAAACTCATTCAAGCATGTGAAATATGCACCTCCTTTAAAGAACTCCCCTTCCTTACATATGTGTCATAATGGAATCATTTTAATATTGCTCATAGTTTTTTACTAATAAACCTTGTACATTTTCAACTCTTCATCTTATGTGAAATATGCACCTCCTTTAAAGAACTCCCCTTCCTTACATATGTGTCATAATGGAATCATTTTAATATTGCTCATAGTTTTTTACTAATAAACCTTGTACATTTTCAACTCTTCATCTTATGTGAAATATGCACCTCCTTTAAAGAACTCCCCTTCCTTACATATGTGTCATAATGGAATCATTTTAATATTGCTCATAGTTTTTTACTAATAAACCTTGTACATTTTCAACTCTTCATCTTATGTGAGCATTTACTCATTTTTGGATACCCAAAATATCTCATATTTTTAATATTGCTCATAGTTTTTTACTAATAAACCTTGTACATTTTCAACTCTTCATCTTATGTGAGCATTTACTCATTTTTGGGTATCTTCTTTTACAAATTGGATTTATCTCCTCCCTACACATGGATTGATGCTATTGGCTCATAGGAACCTTAATTGGACCATAATCCAAAAATTTCTGAAAATCTAGACCCTTAGGCTAAGGTCCTTTATACCCATTTCCAATTAATTCCAATTGCACATTGGAAAGTTCTTTTTGAATTTCTGTTTCAGGGGAACTTATTTTAATAAGATGAGATAATTTTCTATCCAAAAATATTAAAAATTTGAATATTCTCTCTCTAGAATATTTTCTCTCTCTAGGTTAAAACAGTTAGAAACAAGTCTTTTATATTTCTGAAGAGGGATTGATTATAGGAGAAGATGCTGGACATTTTGAGAGGCTGGGGAGGAATCTTACAAACCATTTTCCTGTACATGGTGACATCTTCCAGTTCATCACCCAAATCACCATAAGCTTCATATTCTGCTCCAAAGGTGTCATCATAGGCTTACAACCTGTCATTCCATACTTTGCTAACATGTCTGAGGCATATGGCCTTTGCACCGGCCATATACCATGAGATGTTATGATCACCTAAATACGAAGAAAGAATCTAAGTTCACCCATATCCTTCATATCAAAATGTGTGCTTAAAGATGTCTTCCCATCCTCAATGTGTTTCCATGATCACCTCTGTCAGAATCAAGTCATCCACATAAATGACTATCAATCATCACCAATCCATTTTGTGTCTTCTTCCTCTCTATTGAACCTCAACCTTGAATAGTATAGCATCCAATAACTCACATCATCAACTCCAATTGGTGCTTCAGCATTAGGTATGTTGATATTATGTTTTTGTTTGAACATTGAATGATACACTTGTTGTTGTTCTCTCACGTTTGCTTGATGTTGATTTCAGTAATGTTTAATATTCTGTTTTTTTGTGTTTAGTGATATTTGCTAGATTTACGAAGACGACCAACATGCTTTCTCCTGAAGAGCGTAAAATCGTTCTACGAGCGATTCACAATCACAGTGTCACAATGTGCTGATGACGTCGTCAAAAAGATCAATGAGTCTGAGATACTCATGCGAGATCTAACAGATCAGATATGGAAAAATGCACAGCGTCGGCTTCGAAGCGGAGGCAACGCTGAGTTGCTTGATAGACAGAAGATAGCAGATTTCAACCATCAACATATAACACGAGCCATTTTGGGGAGCATGCGTGTAGCATGCAATGATCTTAGAGATGCTGCCCCGCCTGAAGCTAATATGCAACGTCTACAGTTATGGGATGTTGTATGGAGCGAGCAAAGAGCCAAGAGCAAGCACATGAAGGTGCTGGCAAAGTCCCTCCCCAAAAGAGTGCGCATTGCCCAGGACGTCGCTGCAACGTCCAGCCAGGCAGATGCAAGTGGGACAGGTGTTATTAATCGTACCATCTACAATTCTATGTGCACACACCTCATTGGCATCCCGCACAAGGCTCTGTTCGAAGGGCGAATAATAGGCTCTGGTGTTTTTGGCACAGTAAAAGAGTATACAGTTAAAGGTATATCATTTTTACCGGAGCACATTACTTTTTACGGAAAGCACTACCAAGGAGAAGGCAGCGCCAAGTTCGAGAGCTTCCAGGCAGAGCAGGGCATGCATGTTCTACACCCATCAATTGTCAGGTGTATTGCCTTCACAAAAGAATCTCCTTGGATCACTATTTTCCCATACTATAATGGTGGATCGCTTGGTGATACTCTTCTGAAGGTCCCCTTCAGATTCAGTGAGTTCACCAGAGATGATAAAGGAAATATGGCCATGTCCGGATGGCGAGATTAAGAAGGGAAGATGGAAGATTTCACGTTGCACTCACAATGATATTAAAACTAATGCCGAGCGCATTTTCTTGGAGGTGTACGGTCGTCCTCTCCATAATGCCGATGCTCCACTCTATTTTGCTAAGATGCTATATACACAATTTATCCTAGAAACTCCAGTGGACTTCACCTCCAGAGAGGCCACTGTCAACACCCACGACATACGTGAAGAGACAGTGACATTCACAAGGGAGGAACTTGCTCTCATGGTGGAGGGCGCTGGATTGGAGTTAAACAAGGTTAAAGAAAGCTTAGGGGCACAAGTAGCAGAGAAGGAGAAAGAAGCTGAGCGATTATCTCAAGCGTCAACTCCTCCCCTGACCGATAGAAGGATTCAAGAGCAGCTCACAAAGATCAGCCAAGATGTACAGATCATCTCTTCACGTATTGCTCCTGTGCGCCAAGGAAACCACATCTCTCATTTTTTGATACATCCTGATCTTGTGGGAGTTTCTGCTGAGGCTACTAGTTCCTCCACCCCCCAATGTCCTATATGTTACAAAGTATTCGATGGGTGGAGCGGCCAGTATATACTACCCTGTGGACACTACTACCACTTAATATGTTTAGTGAGGCAAATGCAAAATACTTCCACATGTGCATTGTGCAATGTCCCAATAAATCAAGGTATTTATACAGTGTTCGGCATGGCCAGCGAATATAAACTACCAGGACCTTTAGATGCAACTCCTAGTGCAATTCGCAATTTTTTTCAAGATGAAAGCTAAGAAAGACATAAATCCTACTTTTGTATTGATAATTTCTCCAAATATGATCGTTTGTACAAGTACTTTTTATGA
The DNA here is from genome assembly GCF_041138505.1 of Cibotium barometz. Taxonomy (NCBI): domain Eukaryota; kingdom Viridiplantae; phylum Streptophyta; class Polypodiopsida; order Cyatheales; family Cibotiaceae; genus Cibotium; species Cibotium barometz. The sequence goes on from NC_141096.1 coordinate 16,691,802, forward strand.
AATTAATGAAATGACTTCTTCCTCTATGTCAGTATCTTGCTCCGAAATTCTTTCACCGTTTACTCTCTCGTCTGCTAAATTAAGCTCATCTAAGTCAATGTCTAAATTGTCTTCTATCTCAAGGGTGGTGCACGACGTGCATCCAACATCAAAGTTCTCGTCTACTACATCATCACAATTGTACATCCATGTGGGCATATCTTCTTCATACTCTTCGCTTTCAATGTCTCGCAAGATCTTTTCATTGCAATACATGTAAACAAGTTTATCTGCTCGATCTGCAAGAAGTCGACTGCGAATAGTACTGTGAATATATTTGTACATGCTCCAGTTTCTTTCTGAGCCTGAGTTTGAAGAGCACTTACTTAGAACCTTCATCTCAAGGTTGCGCAATAAAGCATAATGCTCACCACCATTCATCATCCACCACTTCCATGCAGGTTACTCTTTAGCCATTTGTTGAACAAGGGAGTTGGAAAATAAACCCTCTTTCAATCGAAATGAGGTCATCTCCTTTATGCACTTTACACGATCATCAACATTATTATAGAAAGTGTTTACCACTTTATAAAAATCTTGCACCACCTCAACGTTGGACATCAAATCCATATTCCAATATTCAGGATCTAACATGTAAGCAGCATTGTGTAGTGGTGAATGCGCTCCAATCCATCTAGCATGAAAGTACTTCAATAGGACTTTTCTTTGTCTACTGAAGAATGGTACACGCCTTTGCTTTTCCACCACTGAATGCTCTAATTTCTCAGGACACTCCAAACTCCACTGGACAGTCCACCATTGCATCCATGCTTTTCTGAGATTAGGCACTCTTTGATCAAGACTTCGTATGGCATACATAACAGGCATCATTACATGGTATGCATCCATCACACTGTTCCGCCAACTTCTTCTCGTAAGCGCTGCCTTCAAGACTTTGATTTTCTCTTTCACTTTTTCAAGTTGAGTGCTCTCCTAGTCATGAAATGCCATGCATGTAAATGTTTTGCAAACTGCATCATTATTTCTAAGAAGAGACTCAAAAGTGTAAAAGTGAGTGCAAAACCTAGTCTCCACTGGAAGCTTTAACATAACTGACATGCGAGGTCGAAAAATATCTAACACTCTCTGTCTCTTGAGCATGAACTTCACAAGCTGGTGAGCAGTGTTGACGATTGAGGGGCAAACCATTTGGTATCATCACTTTTATACCAATCTTTTAATACAAGATTCAAACTATGAGTATTACAGCCTACCGGAAAAACATGTGGATATTGTCGCTGTAGGATTTTGGATGCATTTTTGCAATTCTTTGCATTGTCCACGACGACTTGGACTACATTTTTGGCACCCACTTCCTCTATCACAAAGCCAATGACTTGAGCAATGTAAGCCCCAGTTTTGATTAAACTAGCTGAATCCACGGCACGGATGAAAGTCTCACCTCTAGGTGAAATAACCATTATATTAATTAATGGTTTTCTTTGTACATTAGACCATCCATCACTTACTATACTACATCTAGAAAGCTCTATATTGCTAAGAATTATTCTTTGTAGACGTTTTTTTACTTGTGCATAACATTTCTCTAATAGATCATTTCGCATAGCATGGTACGTAGGCAGTGAAAACCCTGGTCCAAACTCACCAATTTTCTTCCATGCTCTCTTCCAATGCTCACTATCCACCATCATCATAGCACTCCCAGAAAAGTAAATCGCTTCAACAAGGGTGAGTTGTGCATCATCGAGTCGACCTTGACATAGGCTTTCTTGCAATGAAGTTTGACGCATGGGTATATTTCCTACGTCAAAGTTTTGCTTACAGGAAGATGCACTGGGTAGATTACTTTCTGGTTGCACATTGCCGTTCGGGATATAAGCAGGCGATGTAGCGGGAGTTTGATGATTAGAACAACAATGTTCTTGCTGCCTTGATACATTAACGGTAGGAGTGTCATGTTTTCTTGAATCTTTCTTTTGAATTTCTTCTCTTATGTGTTTGGCCACTACAGGTGCAGAGGGGTGGGTACATGACTTTTTCTTCAGTCCGCCTAAAAAGTGTTCTCTTAGTCGAGGCGCCCCACCTGATTTTACTGCATGGCATAGCTTACACTCCCAATCTATGAATCGATCACCAACGTTAATTGCATATTGCCACTCTATCCCATGTGCCTTTTTTTTCCTGCTATTTGAAATTTGGACTCTATTGGAGGTATCACTGGATCCAACATTATCCTCCATCTGAACAAATAACCTATTCAACCAAGCATATAACAATGAATACACAAATGAAAAAACAACAAAGTCACTCACGTATTACAAAACATACATTAGCAGATAAAGTACTTCGAAACTATCTTGACAAATACAAAAGATCATCACATAACACAAAACTACTTCGAAACTATCTTGCAAGGTCTTACTACAAAACTACTTCGAAACTATCATGCACATTGCACCCCCAATGAAGGATGCCTTTTGTACCCAATTAAGGATACTTTACACAATCAAAGATCTATGCTTGCCCAATACTCTAGTATAGGACAATAGACCTTCTCTAACATTCACAAAGAAAATCAAAGATCTATGCTTGCCCAATACTCTAGTATAGGATAATAGACCCTTGTCTACTCTAAACTATATCAAGTATCAAGAACCAATACAAGCCCCTAAGCAGGACTCTTGGCTCCATCCAACCATTCATAAAGCAAAATGAGGTAGATTACCTACGTAGCTCAAATGCAAAGTTGAATGACTCCAAATTTGTCTCTAAATCTCTGCAAGTATTAGCTACGAACCACACCCTGCTCCCAATTCAAAGAACTAAGGACCAGTGGCTCAATAGCCTTAGGAGTGCCTACAAGGAAAGATGACAGCCACTAAGATAAGGACGTTCTTCCCACGAGGACACTTCTAGTAACTCGAGAGCTTTACAAGTACTTTGAGGAGAGATATCACGCCCCCAAAACAAGGACTATCTCCCCAAAAGTTCCACGATGGGTGTCGGGCAGTGTTTATAAACAGAATAGGACCCCGTCGGTGTTCTTTTCTTTTCTCGGTGGGCTCGCCGGGATAACTGATTATCCCGGCAGGCCTGCCGGGAAAAGAAAAAGCCCGGAGGTGTTACGGGACTAGTGGGTTCTGGCAGGTCATTGCTCAGGTCATGTGAATATACAATGTGATCACAAGTTTTAATATGTTAACAATAGGTTTTGTTAACATGATCACGAAATTGTGAAGACGTTAATGAAATCCCTGGCGGTGTCTCAATCCTTCTTGTTTAAGCCCTTCATCCACTCTATAATCAACTACTCCTTTCTAAAGGTAATGGTTAAGCTAGAAATATTGAACCACTCTCTTGTGGTGAATCACTCTCTCACTCAAGCAAGCAAGCATGCACACTTCATACACACCATCAACACACACAAGCATGCACACTATAATCAAGCAAGAAAGAAGGCAAAACTTAAGAGAAGTAGAAATATTTGCACTTGAGAAATGATAGAATTCCTCTTATGGACAGCCATGTGTCTAGGAGGTCAACAGATCAAGTAAATGGGTTATTTTGATCATTTTGGGACAAGGAAAGCTATTATGTGTTTAGTCTAACAGATTGTAAACACATAGAAATCTTATAGAGTCATGGAAAAACTGCTGAATCTAGAGTAGCTGTGACTTGATAGTGATCAACTGGATGTCCAGAGGGTCATATTTTGGTTTAAATGAGTGTTTAGAGGGTTTAGAGGTCGTAGAGGACTCAGAGCTGAGAGAGTCTGCATTCAACAAACCGGCAACGTTAGATTAGTCATCAATAGTAGTTGGTTAATGATATTAAATTGGCTTTGGAGTCACAACTTCATGAGATTAGGGCATCCTAAGGGCTAGGAGGATAAAGTATGAGAGATCTCTATCCCCTCCGCACAACGAATTCAGGGGTGCTAGCAGCGGAAGTAGCACTTCTTGCATGGGGCAGGGTCCCTCACTCAGGGCCTCGCCCACGGATATCTTGACAAGATACTACTCCCTCGATTCTTCCAAAACCGAACTCGGAAGAACTTCCCTCGCCCAGAAAGCACGGGCGATTCCTCCAAGATATTTTTACTCTAACGTAGTCAAAAGCCTTAACTAACTAAACTGATCTGATCAAACCGGTAAGTCCCATAGTCAGATCAAGGAAAAGATTGCACTTGGATCATAGAGACCAATGCTTTTTTCCTCATTGAGAGGCACAACCATTGATTCTTTTCCATAGAACAATTTTTATCCGAGATTTACTTCGTCTATCGTACCATAATAGAATTGAGTCTCATTTTAGGGATCCATTAGTCCAGCCTAACCCCATCTAGTCCCGTGGGTTAGCCAACCACCCAACCACTGTAGTGATGGGATCCAATTTAGAATTTGGTTAGGTTTTGTCCCGGGTACCAGGGGGAAAAGAGTTCCCATCTCCCCCCTAGCTAGATATTCATGCAAACTTAGAACTAGTCACACCACTTACACACCCAATATGAAATTGCCTTTTTCACAGATTCAGCTATCTTTAAAACAATATTTTAATGAAACTATAGTATCATTGATCATAAACTTCCAAAATATCTGATTGAATCCTAATTTCCAATTTTTCCTTACATTGGTGTACCTCTGGCATCAGTGGCAACCAGAACGCTCACCACCTGTCCACTCAGGGGCCTTTTCGATAGTTCCTAGCTCATAGTAACCGGTAGTATTTTTACTTATAAAAATCAAAATCGAATCTCCGTTGAAGATCTACAAGATCAACCAAGAGATCCATATAGAAGAGCCATGGACTCATTCGTTGAAGATCAGCAAGGTCAATCAACCAGATCCATGCCCGAATTGAGAAAATAACTCTTACTCCTTGTTCCAAAATCTTCCGCGACGCACGTGTAGGTATCTTTGGGTTGACCTAGAGCCCGAGCACCGTATGGTCAGCACCCTCTAGGATCCATCTTCGCAGGTCACCTAGTGCTTCACTCATAGGCCGCTTCCTTGGTTCCTCGTGCCCCGTATCGGAAGCTCACCATTTAAATTGAACCGAGGCTTGGTCGACCTTGCTATGCGAGATGTCCTCCATTGACTCTCCATCTCAGCTATTGCAACTTTATCAGAATAGGTCTCCAACACGACCTCATTCCTCACAAGACGGTCAAAATGCTTCCCCACCATTCTTGACATAAAACAATCATTTTAAAACATGTCATAAATACAGTTTCCTCCATTGACTCTCCATCTCAGCTGTTGCAACTTTATCAGAGTAGGTCTCCACCACGACCTCATTTCTCACAAGACGGTCAAAATGCTTCCCTAGCATTCTTGACATAAAACAATCATTTTAAAACATGTCATAAATGGAATCTCCATTGAAGATCTGCAAGATCAACCAAGAGATCCATATAGAAGAGCCATGGACTCATCCGTTGAGGATCAGCAAGGTCAATCAACCAGATCCATGCCCGAATTGAGAAAATAACTCTTACTTCTTGTTCCAAAATCTTCCCCGACGCACGTGTGGGTATCTTTGGGGTGACCTAGAGCCCGAGCACCGTATGGTCAGCACCCTCTAGGATCCTTCTTCACAGGTCACCTAGTGCTTCACTCATAGGCCGCTTCCTTGGTCCCTCATCCATCGTATCGGAAGCTCACCATTTAAATCAAACCGAGGCTGGTCAAGGCCTTGGTCGACCTTGCTATGCGAGATGTCCTCCATTGACTCTCCACTCAGCTATTGCAACTTTATCAGAATAGGCCCTCCACCACGACCTCATTCCTCACAAGACGGTCAAAATGCTTCCCCAGTATTCTTGACATAAAACAATCATTTTAAAACATATCATAAATACAGTTTCTATAATGAACTCTCCTCTTTCCATATTGTTCCACATCAATTCTCATTTATTTCATATGTATTCCCATTCTCATCACATCATTTTTCATCTCATCATCTTTTCTCATTTATTTCATATGTATTCCCATTCTCATCACATTATTTTCCATCTCATCATCTTTTCTCATTTATCCGCATCAGATCTCATCCACTCGCATCTACCCATATCCACATCTCATCACATCATATTTGTTCACATCACACATCACATCTATCTCCATTTCTATCACACATCACATCTATCTCCATTTACATCACATCACATTCATTCACATCTATCTCCATTTACATCACATCACATTCATTCATATCTATCACATTCATTCGTTCATATCCACCACATCCATTCTCATAACCATCCCATCACATACATTCTATCCACATTATATCACATCACTTCTATCCACATCACATCTCATTCATACACATCTCATCTCATTTATCCACATCCATCCAATCGTTCACATGTATGGCTTCTCGCATCTATCCATACATTCATATCTATCACTTCACATCCACATATATTCATGTCACATCACATCTCTTTACACATCACATCGCATTCTTTCACATACACATCTATATCCATTCTTTCACATACATCCACATCTATTCTTTCACATACTCATTCACATCCATTCTTCACATGCTTATTCACATCCATTCTTCACATACACATCCATATCCATTCTTCACATACACATTCACATCCATTCTCATCACATCTATTCACCTCACATCTCATCACCTCTATTCACATCACATCCATCCATCCATTCATTCACATCTATCTGATTCACATCACATTTCATCACATCTATTCACCTCACATCTCATCACCTCTATTCACATCACATCCATCCCCTCTATTCACCTCACATCTCATCACCTCTATTCACATCACATCCATCCCCTCTATTCACATCACATCCATCCCTCCATTCATTCACATCTATTTGATTCACATCACATCTCATCACATCTATTCACCTCACATCTCATCACCTCTATTCACATCACATCCATCACATCCATCCATCCATTCATTCACATCTATCTGATTCACATCACATCTCATCACCACATCTATTCACCTCACATCTCGTCACCTCTATTCACATCACATCCATCCATCGATTCATTCACATCTATCTGATTCACATCACATCTCATCACATCTATTCACCTCACATCTTGTCACCTCTATTCACATCACATCCATCCATTCATTCACATCTATCTAATTCACATCACATCTCATCACATCTATTTACCTCACATCTCGTCACCTCTATTCACATCACATCCATCCATCCATCCATTCATTCACATCTATCTGATTCACATCACATCTCATCACATCTATTCACCTCACATCTCATCACCTCTATTCACATCACATCTATCCATCCATTCATTCACATCTATCTAATTCACATCACATCTCATCATATCTATTCACCTCACATCTCATCACATCCATTCATAGAATTTAAACATAGTTTTTAAGAGAATTCTAATTTTGATATAAAAATTCTTTATGCATCTATTTCTGCATAAAAATCAATTTTAATAGGAATAACACTTTTGAAATAAAAATAATTCCTTTATGCATCTTTCTATGCATAAAAATAAATTTTAATGAGAATAACACTTTTGAAATAAAAATAATTCCTTTACGCATCTTCTTATGCATAAAAATAAATTTTAATGAGAATAACACTTTTGAAATAAAAATAATTCCTTTACGCATCTTTCTATGTATGAAAATCAATTTTAATGAGTAACACTTTTGAAATAAAAATAATTCCTTTACGCATCTTTCTATGCATAAAAATCAATTTTAATGAGAATAACACTTTTGAAATAAAAATAATTCCTTTACACATCTTTCTATGCATAAAAATCAATTTTAATGAGAATAACACTTTTGAAATAAAAATAATTCCTTTATGCATCTTTCTATGCATAAAAATGTGTTATTCTCATTTTTATGTGAATATTCATAGGTGAATATGTATATTCATAGGTGAATATGTACATGGAGTAATCAAAATATTTTTTTTAGATGCAAAAATGGTGGGAATTACTCTTTTGGAATAACTTAAAAACAAACTTTCTTTTCCACAAAATTCTAGAAAATTTTGCCTTGACCTCCTTTGTATGGCTGACCATTTCTCTTTTTTGTCATTCTTTAATTGACTTAAATTAACCCAAATTAGATTCATAGAACTCTAATCTACACAATTTTCTAAATTCAAGAGAGTAAACAATAAGAAGAGTTTAATTAATTCTTTAGTTAATCTAGGATTAAGAAAGGCTGGAATGTAAAGAAGAGAAGGGGGTGTCCTTTTCATCAAGGCATAGTATTTGAATTTAATTCAATTTACTACAAAACATAAAACTCAAGAAAACCATAGATTGAAAATTAAACAGGTAAGAAAATTAATTTACACAAGTAAGCTCTCCTTTGGCTTGAGGGATTGAGGGTTCTACTCTTGTTTGAAGCAAGAGTGGCCACCAATTCACTTTGGAGATAATTAGGCCAAAAACAATTGAATTATTAAAAAATTCAATGTAAATGGCTCAAGATAGGAGTAGAGTAATAGTGCATAAACACCATTAAGATTTTACAAGGGGGGGGGGCTTCTATTTATAGAAAAAAGTGAGCCTCTAACCAAGAAAACTAATTCTAGAATTTTCTAGATAAGTTTGGTCAATTTTTGACCATTTTTGGGTCAGTTTAGCTTACTTTTTGGATCTAGTTGAAACAAGAGAGAGGAGAGATGAAAATATCTCATTATTTTTTACTTTAAAACTCCTTCGCACATGTGCAATAGGTGCCTCCTTCATGAGGGGAGATCCCCACACTACTGAGGTGTCAAAAATGCATCATTTCCTCTAAATATCTCTTAACTTTTAACTAATAAACCTTATACTCAGTCAACTCTTCATCTTATGTGAGCATTTACTCATTTTGGGGGGTTTTCTTTTATTCTTCAATTTATCTCCTCTCTATATTTGGATTAATCTTATTGGTCCATAGGAACTTTAATGGACCATAATCTAAAAATGTCATCTAGACCCTTAGGCTAAGGTCCTTTATACCTATTTTCAATTAATTCTAATTGCACATTGGAAAGTTCTTTTTGAATTTTTGTTTTAGGGGAAACTATTTTAGACACTAGAAGGATCTTTATATCCAAAAATATCTCAATTTTGAATTACCTCCCTCTAGACATTTCTCTCTCTAGGCTAAAACAGGGTAAAACAGGATCTTTCTTTTATTTCAGAGAGGGGAATAATTATAAGATCAGAAGGGGAGGTTCTTATACCTGCACACCTCAAAATTTGGAGGGAGAAACCTTACACAGTAGACATAAAAGTGAGATTTGCCCATCTAGACAGGGATTATGAGTTAGATGGTTTTTTCCTCAAAAGTTGGAGGGAGGAACCTTACACAGTAGACATAAAAGTGAGAGTTACCCATCTAGATAGGGATTATGAGTGTCAGATGGTTTTTCCCTCAAAAGTAGAATTGGTAATAGTAAAGACCAATTGGATCAGTGCTAGCTAGAGGTCACCAAATCATAGGGGGTTTTTAACATGGCTCTATGGATGATAGATTGATACTAGCTGATCAGGGAGGGCAACAAAAACTAGGAGAACGAATATTGGGATTAAATTCTTTGTTAGGCATGCAAACTTGTTAATAGGTTTATAGGGCAAAATAGAGTTGGCAGGATGTCAACAAAAGGGAGCTGACATATTTTAACTAGACTGGGATTAAGTGTTTGTAGTTAGGTGCCCCTAGATGATACTCTAGGGGACAGGTGGATGTGATTCTGTCTTCAAACACCTATACTAAACTTTTGTCAAAATTTGTTCATTTTTACGATATATGAGGCAGATTTTTGTTAGTAAGGGAGCAGAAGGGGGTTGGCCAAGGGATGGCTAAGGTGTTGGGATAGTGACTACCAGGTTTGGTGATAAGAGAGGATAAGAGAGGATCCTAAAAGAATCATTTTGGACTATAAACTTAAAGGAAGATTTGAGAAGTGATTTTTTGCCATTTTTACATTAGTCGAAATGAATTTTAGTCTCAGCAACAATAGGATGCTAATGGGTACTATGGAGTTCTGAAGCAAGCCTTTTGAAAAGATGCAGGGGGGAAGAGAGCTTGAGCTCTTGCAAGCACACACACACACTCACAAAACCCTAATAGAGAACACACAAGGTAAGAGGCTGAAAATCTTCTTCTCTACTCAACACTCAACACACCATATACAAGATAAGAGTACACACAATATGAAAGGTACTCAACCAATACATACACGGGTTCTCTATAGTGTGAACCCGACTAAATGAGCTGGTGCTATAACTATGCCAGTCTCTAGAATGGCTGTCACACAGCGTGTCATCCCACTGGCCGCATATCTCCCATGATCTCACCAACCATGCCAGTGGTGTAAGTGTGGGGCCTATCCTCCAGGCGGGTCATCAGTGGCCACCGCCTCACTAGACGAGCTCGATATCTCAACACTCCCCCTCGAGCTCATATCCATCTCATGTACACCAAGCGAAGCCCTGAATCTACGAAGCTTCTCTGTACCCAATGCTTTGGTGAAGATGTCAGCTACCTGATCCTCTGTGCTGACATAAACAAGGTCAAGATCTCCTGCCAAGACCTTCTCTCTGACAAAGTGGTAGTGGACCTCTATGTGCTTCGTACGAGCATGAAAGACTGGGTTCCTGGCCAACTGTATACTGCTAATGTTGTCACAGAAAATGACAACTTGTCTATCCACTGATAGACCCAAATCTGCAAGTAGCTTTCTCAACCAAGCTACCTCACATGCTGCCATAGCAGCTCCTCTGTACTCGGCCTCTGTACTCGATAGAGCAACCCGTAGGCTGCTTCTTGCTGCTCCAAGTCACAGCAGCACTCCCCAAAGAAAACATGAATCCACTGGTAGATCTTCTGTCTGAGATACTACCAGCCCAATCAGCATCTGTGTACCCATGTACACATATCTCTGTCCCAGTCTCATAGAATAGTCCACAATGCAAAGTAGACTTCACATACCTCAGTATGCGTCTCACTACATCCAAATGCGGTTTCCGTGGAACCTGCATAAACTGACTCACCAACCCAACAGCATAGCTCAAATCTGGTCTGGTGATCGTCATGTAGATCAAACTTCCTACTATGCATCTGTACATAGTAGGATCCTCCAAGATCTCTCCTGAATCTGCACTCAACTTGCCATTCTGATCCAATGGCACAGAAATAGGCTTACAGCCTGTCATACCATACTTGGACAACATGTCCAAGCCATACTGTCTCTGCAGTAATCCAATACCATGTGGTGACCTAATCACCTCAATGCCCAAGAAATATCTGAGCTCCCCCAGATCCTTCATCTCGAACTTCTGTCTAAGCAGGATCTTTACATCAAAGATCTCTGCATCATGGTCCCCCGTAATGATCAAGTCATCTACATAGATGACAACAAGCACAACTCCTGTATCACCATGTCTCACATATAATGAGAAATCTGCATTGGTGGCTACATGAAAGCCAATAGTGACAAGATATTTAGAAATCTTGTCAGACCATGCTCTTGGTGCTTGTTTTAAGCCATACGAGGATTTCTTCAACCTGCAAACATGTTCGGGGTGACCCTCATCCTCATATCCAGGTGGCTGCAACATATACACCTCTTCTTGCAAATCCCCATGCAAGAATGCATTCTTTACATCCATCTGATGTAAAGACCATTGCTTTGACGCAGCCACTGCTATCACAACTCTCACCGTTGCCATCTTGGCAAGTGGGCTGAAAGTTTCCTCATAATCAATCCCATATGTCTATGCATATCCTTTGGCTACCAATCTAGCCTTGTACCTGTTTATGCTTCCATCACTGTTATGTTTAACTTTGTACACCCACTTGCATCCAATGGCTTTCTTGCCTTCTGGCAGTTGCACTAAATCCCAAGGTTCATTTCCATATAGTGCATCCATCTCCTCATCCATAGCTTTCTCCCAACACACATTTCCAACAGCCTCATCAATGCATGTGGGCTCAACAACCTGCACAACCTTTGCCATATATGCATAGTGATGTGCCACATAACCATCATAGCTAAAAAAATTATTTTCTATGTTGATCATCAAGAAATGTTGTACCTGGTAAACAAACCATGCTCCATGGAAAGGACCAAAAGTTGGTCGTTGATTATTCTTTATAGTAGTTGTGAGGCCTGGCAAGATACATGTCATGGTGGATCATCTATCCCACATACCTAATGCTGAAGCACCAATTGGAGTTGATGATGTGAGTTATTGGATGCTATACTATTCAAGGTTGAGGTTCAATAGAGAGGAAGAAGACACAAAATGGATTGGTGATGATTGATAGTCATTTATGTGGATGACTTGATTGTGACAGGTGATCATGGAAACACATTGAGGATGGGAAGACATCTTTAAGCACACATTTTGATATGAAGGATATGGGTGAACTTAGATTCTTTCTTCGTATTTAGGTGATCATGACATCTCATGGTATATGGCCGGTGCAAAGGCAATATGCCTCATACATGTTAGCAAAGTATGGAATGACAGGTTGTAAGCCTATGATGACACCTTTGGAGCAGAATATGAAGCTTATGGTGATTTGGGTGATGAACTGGAAGATGTCACCATGTACAGGAAAATGGTTGGTAGTCTTATCTACTTGACTATTATGAGGCCAGACTTATGTCATGCTATGGGACTAGTGATGAGTCAGTTTATGCAGAGTCCCAAGAAGCCTCAATGATGAGAGAAAAATCAAATTCATCTTAGAAAATACCCCAACAAACAAACTACAAGGGAGTCTAGAGATTCATGGGTCATGTTGGCTACTACCATCGGTTTATTCTTTTCCATGTACAAATAGCTCATCCTTTGTAATGCTATTGATTGCATTTATATGGACCAAGGAGTGTCAGCAAGATTATGACGCACTGAAACAAGCCTTAGACAGTTCTCCAATCTTCCAAACACCTAACTAGGATCTCATCTTTGATGTACACCTTGATGCCTCTAATTTTTCAATTGGATGTGTCCCAGCATAGCCAGGGGAACACAAATTGGACTATCCTTTTAGTTTTGCAAGTCAGCAAACTAGATGAGGTTGAAATCAATATCACCACAACTCAAAATGAAGGGTTAGCAACGGTTTATGTTGTAAAGAAATTTTGGCATTACCTAATTGCTAAAAAAATTATTTTCTATGTTGATCATCAAGAAATGTTGCACCTGGTAAACAAACCATGCTCCATGGGAAGGACCAAAAGTTGGTCGTTGATTATTCTTTATAGTAGTTGTGAGGCCTGGCAAGATACATGTCATGGTGGATCATCTATCCCACATACCTAATGCTGAAGCACCAATTGGAGTTGATGATGTGAGTTATTGGATGCTATACTATTCAAGGTTGAGGTTCAATAGAGAGGAAGAAGACACAAAATGGATTGGTGATGATTGATAGTCATTTATGTGGATGACTTGATTGTGATAGGTGATCATGGAAACACATTGAGGATGGGAAGACATCTTTAAGCACACATTTTGATATGAAGGATATGGGTGAACTTAGATTCTTTCTTCGTATTTAGGTGATCATGACATCTCATGGTATATGGCCAGTGCAAAGGCAATATGCCTCAGACATGTTAGCAAAGTATGGAATGACAGGTTGTAAGCCTATGATGACACCTTTGGAGCAGAATATGAAGCTTATGGTGATTTGGGTGATGAACTGGAAGATGTCACAATGTACAGGAAAATGGTTGGTAGTCTTATCTACTTGACTATTATGAGGCCAGACTTATGTTATGCTATGGGACTAGTGATGAGTCAGTTTATGCAGAGTCCCAAGAAGCCTCAATGATGAGAGAAAAATCAAATTCATCTTAGAAAATACCCCAACCAACAAGCTACAAGGGAGTCTAGAGATTCATGGGTCATGTTGGCTACTACCATTGGTTTATTCTTTTCCATGTACAAATAGCTCATCCTTTGTAATGCTATTGATTGCATTTATATGGACCAAGGAGTGTGAGCAAGATTATGACGCACTGAAACAAGCCTTAGACAGTTCTCCAATCCTCCAAACACCTAACTAGGATCTCATCTTTGATGTACACCTTGATGCCTCTAATTTTTCAATTGGATGTGTCCCAGCATAGCCAAGGGAACACAAATTGGACTATCCTTTTAGTTTTGCAAGTCAGCAAACTAGATGAGGTTGAAATCAATATCACCACCACTCAAAATGAAGGGTTAGCAACGGTTTATGTTGTAAAGAAATTTTGGCATTACCTAATTGCTAAAAAAATTATTTTCTATGTTGATCATCAAGAAATGTTGTACCTGGTAAACAAACCATGCTCCATGGGAAGGACCAAAAGTTGGTCGTTGATTATTCTTTATAGTAGTTGTGAGGCCTGGCAAGATACATGTCATGGTGGATCATCTATCCCACATACCTAATGCTGAAGCACCAATTGGAGTTGATGATGTGAGTTATTGGATGCTATACTATTCAAGGTTGAGGTTCAATAGAGAGGAAGAAGACACAAAGTGGATTGGTGATGATTGATAGTCATTTATGTGGATGACTTGATTGTGACAGGTGATCATGGAAACACATTGAGGATGGGAAGACATCTTTAAGCACACATTTTGATATGAAGGATATGGGTGAACTTAGATTCTTTCTTCGTATTTAGGTGATCATGACATCTCATGGTATATGGCCGGTGCAAAGGCAATATGCCTCATACATGTTAGCAAAGTATGGAATGACAGGTTGTAAGCCTATGATGACACCTTTGGAGCAGAATATGAAGCTTATGGTGATTTGGGTGATGAACTGGAAGATGTCACCATGTACAGGAAAATGGTTGGTAGTCTTATCTACTTGACTATTATGAGGCCAGACTTATGTTATGCTATGGGACTAGTGATGAGTCAGTTTATGCAGAGTCCCAAGAAGCCTCAATGATGAGAGAAAAATCAAATTCATCTTAGAAAATACCCCAACCAACAAACTACAAGGGAGTCTAGAGATTCATGGGTCATGTTGGCTACTACCATCGGTTTATTCTTTTCCATGTACAAATAGCTCATCCTCTGTAATGCTATTGATTGCATTTATATGGACCAAGGAGTGTCAGCAAGATTATGACGCACTGAAACAAGCCTTAGACAGTTCTCCAATCTTCCAAACACCTAACTAGGATCTCATCTTTGATGTACACCTTGATGCCTCTAATTTTTCAATTGGATGTGTCCCAGCATAGCCAGGGGAACACAAATTGGACTATCCTTTTAGTTTTGCAAGTCAGCAAACTAGATGAGGTTGAAATCAATATCACCACCACTCAAAATGAAGGGTTAGCAACGGTTTATGTTGTAAAGAAATTTTGGCATTACCTAATTGCTAAAAAATTTATTTTCTATGTTGATCATCAAGAAATGTTGTACCTGGTAAACAAACCATGCTCCATGGGAAGGACCAAAAGTTGGTCGTTGATTATTCTTTATAGTAGTTGTGAGGCCTGGCAAGATACATGTCATGGGTGGATCATCTATTCATGTCAAAAAAACCCAAAACAACATTCACAAAAATCTTAAAAAATAAAAATCTTTTTTTATATTCTACTCTCTAGAATTTTTAGATCATCACCTACCACATAAGCATCGAGATCATTGGTCCTATCTTGAAAATAATTAATTTATGGCCACTCAAAATTTTAATCGCCTATTTTTCAATCATCCAGACCAAATTGTCTTGATCATCTAGGTTCAATTATTTATGTTTCTAATGCACATGTGAAGATCCCCAATTGTGATCATCTCATCTTTGATTGTCAACTTGCCATATGGAAAATTGTCTGAATTCTAGAGAGTGGAAAAAATAAAAAAGTCTCATTTTTCCCTTATTATTTTCTTGTTTGGAATCTCTAAGAATTTTAAAAAATACAAAAAAAGACAATAAAAAATCTGTTCAAAAACTCAAAAACTAGAAAATCTTAAAAATAACTTTCATAAGCAATTTTTGTGCTAGATTAAGTGCTTATGCATTTGCAGTCAAGCCAAATCATTGCCTAGTCCTACTCAAATCCAACCTTTAAATATGAGATTTCATCTCACGCGCTGACATTAGGGAGTGGCACTAGACCTTGAGTAAAATTGACCTCCCTTATAGCACCAGACACTGGTTCGAAAGACTAGTTTGGAAGTAGACCAACAATAGAAGAGACTAGATTGGTGCTATGGTATCTAGAATTTTGCACTCGATGAGCATTATGTAGTTATGGGTGGATCATCAATAAAGGTTGAGAGAGATCAAGAAGCTCATCTGACTAGAAAAAGAAGGGCCATCGGTAAGAATATCAAGGAATAGGTTTGCATGCAAATTGCAAATGAAACATATGTGCTACAATGCTTTGGGTATCATGAAATCATGAAGATTCCCATCTACCTTAACCATGGGGAACCATTGGAGCAATGGTCACTTCCGGCTATGCCAGGATGTGAACCACAAATTTTAGATAGCCCAATAATTAGTGTCACATCATATGATGCACATGAAGATTCCCATCTACCTTAACCACCATGGGGAACCATTGGAGCAATGGTCACTTCCAGCTATGCCAGGATGTGAACCACAAATTTTAGATAGCCCAAAAATTAGTGTCACATCATATGATGCACATGAGTTTTATGTAGATTATGAGGGAAATATGTATATCCCCACATGAGAATTGTCTAGTGTCTAATTGTTTAATATGCCAAGATGGGCACAAGGAACTCCAATCAAAAGTCAAGACAATAGGGTCTCAAGTATACAAATTAGTTGGGAAGAAATGGTACACGGATAACCTCAAACACGAACGAGCTTTGTATCTTTGAGAAAAACCAAGAGAAGCATCGTTGGGGGATCCAGCCTACTAGGATTCACGTAACAATTCTATGCACAAGGACCTCCTACAATGGAACTCAGATAGACCACCATGATCACTCCTAAACCAGCTATGGAACCAAGGACCTCCTACAATGGAACTCAGATAGACCACCATGATCACTCCTAAGCCAGCTATGGAACCAAGGAAAACTACATTCAAAGCTCATGTAACCCTAGAAGTAAGATAAAGCATTGATATGCCAATTTTTAATTGATTAGACCTACAAGGGGATTGAGGGAAAAAATGGAATATAGTCCCAAGGTAAGACCCTCTCTCATAGCCCAGCTAAATTTCAATGGAATAGGAAATCCTTACAACCATCCTTCAAACAAGTCTCTACTCCAGAAAGGGTGATTGACACTCAAATTAAAATATATGCTTTTAGATTAACTATCTCAAAAATAACGCTTTTCTCTAGTTTTAATTATTATAAGATTCACAAAGAGAGACCATGGAAGATTTAGAGCTTGCATTCATAATAATATTCTCTAAGGTGTTAAGTGCATCTTAATAGCCTAGCTATACCAACTTAAGCAACTTGAACACGAGATCATGAGAGAATGCATCTCAATAGCCCAGCTATACCAACTTAAGCAACTTGAACACGAGATCATGAGAGAATGCATCAACCATCTCAAGAACTTGAACATCAAGTGTCCCATAGATGAAAAATGAGGCCAAACAAGGCTGATTTCATTGCTCTTGGAAGGCCTAAGAAGTAAGCAACTACATGATGCATTATATGCCAAAAGACAAAAAATGCTAGTGGAATCTTGCCTATATGCAATAATTTCCAGCACCGCCATAACCATTAGCTTTACATGTCCCACATCCCAATGGTGCAGCCCATAGCTTAGATAAACAAAAACCAAATTGCGGTGGTTAGGAATCCATACAGGGACATGGAGATCACACCTTCTATGCTACCTCCTCAATCGGCCCTACTGAGAACTACTCATACGAGGTTTGTAGAGACAGAGCAAATTGAAGGCACATTGGCTATTGTTATTGACTTGTTATTAGAATGATGTGTACAATGACATGGTCTATAAGGAGTGATGTTTTGAATTTTGAGGCACACCCACATCTAATCAGTCAGGTTTCTTTCTGAATTTGATCCCAATTCTCTTGGTGTAAGCTACCTCTTGTGAATCATTTGCTCCCTCAGGATATGGTTATGTAGCACTCTCAGGTTCTTATCGTGTTTTGGTTGTAATGGCTCATCATGGATAGGATAAAGTCCATCAATGGATGAAGAAGTAGCCTAATCTATTAGGAGACATGTGGCAAATATGGGGAAGCAAGCCCTTAAAACTTTATAAGATTGTCCTTAAATTAGCCAATGGTAATTTAGGAACACCTATAAGAATCCTGAAGGATGTAGAAGTAATTTCGTGTAGCCTAGCCTATGAGCATACCTTTGTTATTGTTGAATTTAGAAGGCCCACTAATTATGATGTTATTCTTGGGCATCCTTTCATGCATCAAATGATGTTAATCCACAACTAGGGAAGAGATGACATCTACCTCCACCAAGAAGGTATTAACATCAAATGATGTTAATCCACAACTAGGGAAGAGATGACATCTACCTCCACCAAGAAGGTAGTCATATCAAGGTAAACCTAAAGAACCATTCCTAAAGGGATGTGACTCAAACGTTGTGAGGAGAATATGGATCCTGATCCTAGCATGATGTGTAGGTAGATGAAATGTATATATGATGGTGTGTAGAGGGTCCATGAAGGTAAAAATGATGCATGGCTTCTAAGTGGAAATGCGCAATCATGAATGAAAAAGAAAAAATATGGGCAATCGAGTAAGATGGGTCACACAACATTCTAGAAGAAATCAAGGCGGCGATTGGTTGAAGAGAGAGAATTGGGGAAGTTTATGATTGGAGAAGTTTATGTGGAGAAGTTTATGATCGGAGAAGTGGTTAGTGTGACCACAAGAAAGGAGAGGGAGAGAGCAACTGGAATGGAGAGGTGACCTACAGGTTAGCTTTGTTTGTTAGATATTGCAAGCTAGAGCTCTTGCAGATTTTCAAGATGGCAAAGAAAAGGATAGCAAAATGTGAGAAGATTTAGACGAGTCAGAGCAGAGAGAATGCTAAAGACCAAAGAGTTGGCTAGTATGAGAAATTTCTATTAATGCTTATTTTAAATCATTAAAAATAAGAAAAAATAGCATTAAAGTCACGAAATTCCCCCACAACGTCGATTCATCCACCATTGAATAGTAGTAACACGCATTTCAATCACCATATCGATGATCCATGTGTAAATCATCAACACAAATCAAAAAAATAACATTTTTATTAGTAAATATTAAAATTTATTTCAAAAAAATACCAAAAATTGCAATAAGAAAAAATCAACAACAATTAACTAGAGATTGCTCTGATACCACTGTTAAAACCCTAACATCTCTCTAGATAATTGTTATGCATAAACATGCATAAATTAGGCATAAACTCAACCACCCAACCACCCCCGAGCCCAAGGGATGCACACATGAAATATAATGAAATACATCATACCTCTACCTTGATGTCCCATACCATCAAGAGGTGTAACTCCAATCCAATAGCATGAAGCTACAGTGTGAAATGGCAGTAAGTAGATATGACTCTACACAAGAGAGCATAACATAGCCTTGGCTTCACACGCCCAAGCCTCCAAGCCCCCCTTGAGTGTGCCCCATGCCCCTATTATATAGGAGGGCCCTCAAGTGACTCTTGACTCTCCATTTCCCATGTGTGACCCTTGGATGCCTGACCCTAACCTTAACCCTTAAGGTTAGTCCTAACCCATTCTGCACTAGAGCTTGTTCTCATGCTCCCATGCTCACAAGCCTAATGCACTACAAGGGATTGGGCTCATACCCGTGCTCCTAGCCGCTAAAAATGACTTGTTAAAAAAAGTAGCGGGCCCGTGTATCAGCGCGTGTATCATCGTGGCCAGAGACATGCGTGTAAAAGCGCGTGTATAGCACCTCTTAGACGCGCGTATACACGGGTGTGTAGCCGTGTTTTTTTTTACACTCGCGTTGATACATGCGACTATACACGCTTTTTCTTATTTAGACGTGCTTATACACGGGTGTATAGCCGCGTCCTATTCAGTTCAAATGTCTTAGACGCGTTTATACCAGCGTCTATACACGCGTTTCTTTAATTTAGATGCGCTTATACACGCGTAATTACCAGTTTTGACGCATTAATACACGCGTATTTTCCAGGGTATCCGCGTAGATACACGCGAGTTTTAGCAGTTCAGACGCGTTTATACACGCGAACAGAGAGCAAAAAAAAAAAATCCAGAGAGTGCTATTTGGTGCCTGAATACTGTTCCAGCATTCCAGCACCCAATAGCACTCTCTGGTTTTTTTTTTTGTGCATTAGACCATCCCATTAGACCATCCACGAAGAACATATGCACGAGGGAGATTAAGACAAGAACGACATGAATGCATACATTGTCAATACACGATTCAAGACAGACATGAATGTAATACTATCGATCAATCAATTCAATATTACTATCAAAATTTCATACATGTATACAAGGGAGTCCATATCTCGAAGTAGCCCATGGCTTGAGTTTACAAAAAAATATATACAATCACATCCTCAATATGGAATGTGATACTATAAGTCTGAGTACTACTCAGACCCAGATGATGACTCGGTGCTCCCTCCATGCTCAGATGAGCTCACATCGGTCGGAATGTCCGAGGAGTAGTGCTCACGTCCACCCTCTGTAGCGGTGGCCGGTGGATCATCAGTATAGCTTGTGCCTGTTCAAGTAATATATAGTATATAAGTATATATATATGCAATTCAATAAACCAAAACCATTCGTTTAGAATTTTCAAGTACCTGTCGACCGTATGGTCTCATGGCCATCTCAAACTGCGCGTCCGTAATACGTCCCTCGGCTCTGAAGATGGCCCACGTGTCACGTCTGCTATGCCGGCGAGCATACGCAGTATCGTGGGTTGTGGGCTTCCTCCCCGTAACCCGTCGCTGTATCATAATCAACACAATTTGTAAGATTAAAACAATCATAGAATCAATGAATTAAGTAAACAATCAAATAAAGTGGCAAGATACTTACGAACTCTGCCTCCCATGACTCGATGCCGCCAGATCCGAAATGCGAAAATCCAATGGTCTCCATCTGGATCCGTCCTACCTCCACATGCTGCCTGCTCTTCACGCCACCCTCTGCTCGTTTCTTTGCCTCCTTCCACTCGCGTTTGTGCGCAGTGGCAGGTTTCTCGGCAGGATAGCCACCCGCAGCTACATTTAGCCGATCATCGTACGTGAGTTTTTTAAGGTGAGATCTTTTATTACTTAAGATCTCCCTTATTCGCGTCTTCCCCATACATCCGAGAATGTAGCATGTGGGGGATTGGGGTACCGACTATGTACAGTCTCTATCACCTCCCCAACTAATCGGCTATTTTGATCTTTAAATTTAATAAAACAATTTCTATATGAGTTTGATACTACCCCACGCATGTACTCCATTACCTCCCTCCCCCTCGCATCCATCACTATCCCGCCCCTATCCGTCACATCATAGCAGACCACTCTCTATCTCTCTCATCTCCTCCTCTTCCGAACTGTCTCCTCTAACTCTTCTCTCTCTATCTCCTCTCTCACCGCGTGCCCTACTACCTCCCCCACCTCCCCCACCTCCCCCACCAAAGCACCCATCGCATCCTCCACTCCCACTCTTCCTACTGCTGCAGGTGGAGTCACGACTGGGGGATTGTCTACGTGACGGTGGCTGTCAGCCCTGACGTGACAGTGGCTCTGAGGGAGCACGTGATGGTGGCTGTGAGGGTGTACGTGAGTGTGTCTGGGACGAGGTATGTCTCCTCGGTGGACGTGGAAGAGGAGAAGCTGCATGTCGTCTCGTCGGACTCGGAGGAATAGACGGCACTGGAGTGCCCTGGATACTCGCGGTAGGGGTATAGACACCAGGCAGGGAAGGAGGGGGATGGGCATACATATACTCTGTAAGCTCAACCGGACCAGGTTGGCGCCCAAAATGATTCAGCATCTTCATCAGCCAATTGCTGTATGCAAATGGATCGGATGAAGAACCTGGAATATCCATAAAGAACCTGCAACAAACATCTTCATGTACATCATGGGCTGTCTCTTGACTCACACAAATATCATCATTCAAGTCAGTTGTGTTGCCTGCAAATCATGAAATCTGAAACGCCGCAATCTCATGCAGAAACGCGTGTATAGACCCGTCAAAAAACGCGTGTATACACCCGTCAAAAAACGTGTGTATACACCCGTCGAGAAACGCGTGTATATCCGCGTGAACAGACTCTGCAGAGACAGGTTACACGCGCTTTTACACGCGTTTCTACACGCGACCTGCGAAAATTTTTTTCCGAAAAGACCGATCCCCGACAAAGACAGATAGAGTGTCCTTATAAAAGGACCAACCATTGTCGCCCCTGTCAGGATGCAGTAACCCAATCGTGTGCACAGAAGCAAAAGGACAAACCCAAAGAGCAAAGAGCAAATAGCATAAAGAAATCTGACGAAAGAGACAAGGCACAGGACAAAGTGACTCACCTCTGAAAAAGTGAGTCCTCTCTGCTCCTTCTCTGCTCTCTCCTTCTCCCGTGTGTGTGCTCCTTTCTCTGCTCCCTCCTTGCTGTTGGAAGAGGCGAAAACAGGCGAAAACGCAAGTAGAGTCGATTTCTTAGTTCAAAATCTATATTTGGGGAAGGCGGGCTATTTTTAGTTTAAACATATCGTCGCGTTTATATTCGCGTTTATAAACGCGTGTATATTCGCGTGTATGATATTTTAGCTGCGTTTATACACGCGTTTTGCAGACGTTACCCGCGTGAATACATGAGATTTTAAGGAAGTAGCCGCGTTAATACATGCAATTTTTAGGAAATAGCCGCGTCAATACACGCGATTTTTGTACTTTCATTAAAAACATATAATGATTTTGTGTTTTCTGATTTGTACACAGGATGTCATCAACCTCTTCAAGCAGTTCTGGGGAAGATGAGACAATGTGTCATCGTAATCGCGATGTGTGGTTGGGACAACGGATCAAATGTATGTGTAATCGATGTCAAGGATGCATTGTACGAGCACGTCGAATTACCTTGAATCACATCTCCATGTATGGAGAATGGAATCAAACAAGTTTAGAGGTGAGTAGATGTAAATTGATGGTATTCAAATGACTCATGGTATCCAAATTAAATTAATAGAGTTGTAACATATAATTTGATAAATTGAAGTAGGATGCAGTACCACACCCTAACATGGTACCCTACGCGTGACGAGAGCACGTAAAGCGTCGACGAGATGATGCTGGAGCTTCGGGATCTATTGTCAGAGATGAGTGGGAAAGGGATGACAATAGCCCTGCACCCCACGAAGTTGTGGAAGAGGAGGTGCTTGATGATATGGTGCGGAATCTTTTTAAGGATGATCCCAAAGGTATGGACGATGATGATATGGAACAAGAGCATCTTTATAAGGCTTCATCGACACCGGTGTTTGAAGGGTGCACATTCTCTGTTTTACGTGCTTCACTTGAACTACTTAATATACAAACAGTTTATGGATGGAGCAATGCAAGTCTTGATGCATTGTTGAAGTAAGCATTCTAACTTACAAATTTGAATTAGTGGTTTAAGGTTTAGGATTTAAGACTAATTATAATTGATGATATTGGATGCAGGCTATTATCAAACATGCTTCCAAAGGAAAATAGGCTACCCACCTCAAGAGACATAGCGAGGCGCTATGTGACATCTCTTGGAGAACTGGATTATGATAAAATACATGCATGCGTCAATGATTGCATTCTCTTTTGTGGGACGCATAAGGAGGCTCTACATTGTCCCACTTGTGGTGAAGCAAGGTACAGAACAGATATGAAGAGTTTTGATGTACCTCGTAAAGTCTTGCGACACTTTCCTATAATTCCTCGCATCAAACACATGTTCAAGTGCAAATCCATAGCAGAGCTCATGTCATGGCATTCCTCACATCGATCGGATGATGGCATGTGGAGAATTCCCGCAGACACTCCTGCTTGGAAGCATATTGAAGATGAGTGGCCCAGCTTTAAAATAGAGCCCAGAAACTTGAGACTTGGCCTGGGTATGGATGGAGTGAATCCATTTGGTTTCAAAAGCACCGCATACGTGTGGCCAGTTGTGTTGGTGAATTACAACCTTCCACCATCAATGGCGATCAAGAAGGGACATCTTATGTTATCCCTTCTGATTCCAGGGAAACATAAAGTCAAGCATATGGATGTTTATCTTGAACCACTGATTGATGAGTTGGAGGAACTATGGAGAGGTGTTGCGGTGGTGGACATTAGTAGGCCTCCCTCCTCTCGACACTTCGACTTAAAAATAGTGTTGATGTGGACAATGCATGACTTTCCAGGATACAGCGATTGTTCTGGTAAGAATTCTAATTACCTCCCTACTCTATTACTATTGGCTATATATATTAATTAGACGGTTTGACTTTATTATTCTAACTTTTATTTATATTTTAACAGGTTTGAAAACATCGGGTAAACATGCATGTCCTGTTTGTGGCCCTTCGTTAGTACATGAGTATGCTGACGGTTTGTGTAAGACTATATTCGATAATCATCATCGATTTCTCCCCTCAGATCATCCTAAATATGTTGCTAGTAAGAGTAACATTCCTCCACAAACACTTCGTGCAAAAGATTGGAAGCGTATTTGGGAGTCTACAACTATTCTTCCTCCAGATGGCATGAACAGGTATAGTGATGTTTTTTCAATCTTGTTTTGTGTAGTCTCTAATTGGATTAAAGGTCACATAGAGCAATCCCTTGTGTAGGTACTCCATTTTTTTCCGACTGCCATATTGGACCCATCTTAAGATCAACCATCTTCTTGATCCCATGCACATCTTCAAGAATGTGGGATCTGGTATTTGGGAACATATTACTGGTAAACGAGATAATGTTAGCGTACGTGAGGACTTGCGGGTTGCAGGACGTATGCGTCAAGCTTGGCCACGAGAGGTGGGTGGGCACGTTCGTCTTCTGCCTGCACCATGGATTATATCAAAGAAAGAGGAGAAGCAGGTAAAGCAGACCATCACCACTTTGCGTACTCCCACTGGATGCATGAGATCATTGAAGGGAGCCTTTACAACCACTAAGAAAAGAGGCGTTGAGCAACTATATGGGTTGAAGTCCCACGATTGGCACAAGATGCTTCAAGTAAGTGTTTTCCAAGTCTTGTACGTACGTTGAAATTAAATTTTGTAATGCCATAAACCATAAATGTGCTCTTATGTGCGCAGTTCATACTACCTACCAGCATCGACCATTGTGCAAATAAGAGTTTGAAAAAATGTATTTATAAGATGGGCGAGCTTGTGAGGTATGTAAAACCCATGCTCAGATCACCCTTCATTATACCTTGCAAAATGAACGTGCATGAGGTACAACGTACTATTTATTTATTTTTCAGATATGTTAGTTCCAAAGCAATTGATCCAGCCACGTTGGATGATGCGCGTGTTATGGCAGTGGAGGTGGTTTGTTTGGTAGAGGAGACTTTTCCGTGAACCATTCTCACAAGTCAACTACATCTCATTGTGCATTTAGTGGACGAAATTGCTTTATGTGGTACTGTGCATGCACGCTAGATGTTCTTCCTAGAGCGCTTCATGAAGACCTTAAAAGACTTTGTGAGGCAAAGTGCAAGGCCTGAAGGAAGCATGGCCGAGGGTTGGTTGATACAAGAGTCTCTTGTATATATTTCAGAATTTCTTGGTCAGGTGGACAGCTCTTTGCCACGACTATGGAGCAATGAAGAGGACTTGAGGATGACCTCTATTGTGCCTCAAGGAAAAGGACAGAGTAAAGTAATTGACAGAACATTGATTGATGATCTCAATTTCACTTGTATCCTTAATAGTGATGTGATGAGCAGATGGGTTACAAGATATGAGGATGCAAAGACAAGCAGGCAAGCAGAAAGAGCTCTCTTTCGGAGGCAACATGCCTCTCGGAAGGCGTACCCTAAGCATCTAGCAACACTTCCTAATGATATCCATGTTGATTGGTTGCATGAGGAAATGGAGAGAGCAGAGAGCGACGAGGGGCTGCATATCACGGCGGAAGAATGGGAGTATGCACGAGGATGCATGTCAAAGGTACATAGAACTAATGTTTTGCATTAGTTGCAAGTGATTTGCTTTTAATATTTATTCACATTGCTTACACAAATATTGCTTCTATTTTGGTCCAGTGCACTATGTTCAATGCTATATGGTGTGAAGGCAAGCATTTTCGAACACAAAGAATTGATGAAAAGAGAAATACACAAGATTGCGGTGTCATTAGTAGCTTTGAGGGAGCTAATGGAAAAATGGATGATTATTGTGGCATAATCCAAGACATATTTAGG
This sequence comes from Cibotium barometz, assembly GCF_041138505.1. NCBI lineage: Eukaryota > Viridiplantae > Streptophyta > Polypodiopsida > Cyatheales > Cibotiaceae > Cibotium > Cibotium barometz. The sequence continues at coordinate 16,718,207 of NC_141096.1, forward strand.
CTTGACTTTCGTCGCTTCTTTGTGTATGTTTTGGATGTCAAATGGCAAATGAACGTGGTGGAAAAAGGGCCTGATGCAACGATAAAACGCCATGCAAGTGGATATGTAACTATGGACTCTACAAAGTTCTGGCAAACAAAGAAAGATAGGCTCGTATTGCCACAACAATGTGAGCAGGTATGCATTTTTTTACTAATGTGTTTCATGTACATATATATCTAAGCTCGCGTACCCCTTGACTTTTGATATGCTAATTAATTACTGTACTGTGTGTATTTGAGTAGGTTATCTATCTACCAATGGTGCATGACATCAAATGGTGGTACGTCATCCCTATTGCACCACGTTCCAAAGTGATGTATAATACATTCACTGATATGGAGCATATGGAGGATGTAACAAGCCACAATGAAGATGATGTCGAACATGCCATTGAAGATGTTGTGATCGATGATCAAGAAATAAGAGATGATCATGATAATGAGGATGAGCATGCCATTTCTCATGATCATGAGAATGACCCTACCATTGAGGATGATGGTGATGTTGATGAGGATGATCAGGACATCGATACCATTATCAATGGAGTACAGAATATCGATAGTGGAATAAATTTAATCGTAGCCTTACCAATTGATCAAATGGATATTGATGTTGATCGTTTGGCAAGGATGGATCTTATTGAAGATGAGATCGAACCCTAACCAATCCGTCACTGTATGTTCTAAATTGATGACATTTCTATCATCTCACATGCATGATTTATTTTTGAATATATTTCATTGTTGTAAATGCATGTAGTGGGATTGTGTAATGATGTATACTGTAATGTACTATGAGATGGTTTAAGGAAAATAGTTTTTAATTTTGTAAAGGAATTCAGTTTTTCTTCAGTTTTTCTCTGCCATGCGTGTATTAATCCGTGTATAGTAGCGTGTATTTATCCGTGTATAGTAGCGAGTATTACCCCGTGAATATTATCGTGTATAGATGCGTGTATTACTGCGTGTATATAGACGCGTTTATACACGCGTTTATTAATGCAAACATACACGCGAACTTAAATGCAAAAATACACGCACCCGATTCTATTCAAATACAGGCGCGACCATACACGCGTTTGTAATTTATCGCGTGTATGAAACGCGTGTATGGCAGCATTGTCTTGTAGTGATGTGGGTTAGCCTCCTAGTATATGCACACATAATGTGCATATAACACTGGCTTGGCTTTCATCAATCCTATCCACTTCTTCTTGTAATCTCGAATCAATCTTTTCAAGTGCTGTGGAATTCCATTTGAAAACCTTATTGGTCGGTGTAGAAGATGGTGTAGTGGTGCTTCTTGTTCTACAACTTCATCTTGTTTATGGTGCTTCTTGTTCTACAGCTTCATCTTGTTTATGGTGGTACCACATTTCCCTGTTTGAGATTCCTTTGTTCTCCATTCCATCTCCATTGTGCTCTTATGCCTCTCTTGTTAGAATTCCCACCCCTAGTTAGTGTGTTCTTTCCTATTGATTGTGTACGACTTAACCAATACTAACCTCTATCTTTCTACTCCCTACCTGGCCTATCGTTCCCTAGCAGGATCACCAAAAGTGTCGGTGTTCGGTCGAGACCTAGGACCACCTAGTCGGCTATGGAGGAGGAGACCCAACTAATACTACTGTGCCTCAACAATATAAGACAATGCTAACGTGTTATGCCACCGGTCTACCTAGGTTAAGGGAGTTGGTTGCAATGGAGCCGCGATTAGTGCCTACATCTAGAGAGATTCTTAACATAGCTCTCAATTATGTCTCTCGAAGGGGATTACTTCTAGACAAGATTGACTGTGAACACGAACATGAGTTAAAATACATCTTCAAAAATAGAGAGAGAAATGACACAACTTGAGAATCAAAAAAGTTTGCACAAAACTATCGATGGAGATAAAACCAAAAATATTTTGTGTTACTGAGTACGTCTTAGCCCGTATACTGCCACACACCCTCTCTCTCTACTATTCTTTTCCTTTACATTCGCCCAGGTACTACCCGTTGGCAAGAACAGTTACAAGTTTGTTACAAGAAAGTTTCGGAGCTGTTGCCCAATGGATAAGTGGTGGCAGTCCATTGTTGGGGTGGCCCGCCAACACCTGCTACCATCTACTAAAAGTGGAAATATGTGCTAACATGGAGGGACTCCCTTTAGGTTTAAACAATTCCAAGCAAACACATCTTTAGGTTCATTGAGCAACTCTATAATTTCGGCCTTCTCTTTGAGGGTCAAATTAGTTGAGATTTAAACCTTTTTAGGTTCTTCACCAGGCTGTGCTAGATCGATTTAATTAGCATCCCTAAGTCCATCATAGGATACATCTAGTTTTTATGGTATCTCACTTTTTGGTCTTGGGTACATACCTTGCAGTTTTCATTCTTGTAGTTCGTAAGACATGCTGAAATAGGTATCCAATCCTCTTCTTGATCACCCTCCTTGTAAATAGACCCTTGAGAATCTTTGTTGATTCATTCCTCTTGTATGGCCTTATTTTGTCTTCTTCATCCAAACTTGGAAGTCTTTGGAGTCATCTACTGCTAAGGCTGAATTGATGGAATCCTTCTTTGCTAAGGTTTTCGCAATATCTGGATCTACTTTCAAGATTTTGTTTTGTGGTTTCCTCATTAGATCCTTCCAATTTGAGTAGAACTCCTCTCTATAGCTCTCAAGGATTTGACATGGTGTAAATAATTATCTTGCTTTCCCATTCCATCTTCTCCACCAATCCCATTATGGCACTATAGCCCAAAACCCTCTTGGATACTTATTTTTATCATGCAGCTGTACAACACATCCATCCATCACCTGTCTTTGTAAAACATTTTTGAAAACATCCTCATAAACATGATGATTCCTTTCCAATACAGGACTATAAGTCTTCTCATAGCATTTCCTTCTAGCAAAATAGCATGTATACAAACATCATTATGTGCACTCTTCATAGTATCCAAGTCATCATCCAAGTCTTGGGTTTTCTTCCAATAGTTAGCATCATACATGCAGTCACCATCTTCTTCCACAACAATAAAATCATCTAACTGGTTATTCTCATAGGACTTAACATGAATTGCAACAATATCCTCATCAACCTCAGAGACCACCTCTAAGAACCTTGAATACAGACATCTCGCTAAAAGCACCTTCATGGACAAGATGATCATATAGTAAAATAGACTCATAAGTCTATTAATAGTATTATTTTCCTCATAAAATAGTAGTTGCATTAGCTCCATCATTCTTCTCACTCTCCATTGCATGCAAGCCTTGGTGCTTCTTCAAACAGTCCACTTCTCAGTAGCATCTGAAGCAACATCAACATCCAAGTTTTGCAACTGCTTCACATAGGCTACATTATGCAGTCCACAACCTTCTTCAACCACATCGTTACATACATTTAAATGGATATCCACATAGCCCACATTCAAAGGCTCAGCATCAACATCATCCAAAGAGGCACCAAATAATGTTAGAGCATAATTCATCTCATTCGTGATCATATCCATCTTCCACTTTCACTGAATCACCTATCACCTTGAGTACAAGATTCTTCTCCAAAATACTATCATTCTCTGGATTTGTACCAGCTTTCTTAGAAAGTATCCCAACATTCAACTTTACAGATCTATTAATATCAGTGCATGGGTCTTCCACTTTTGCTTCCAACAAACTTTGGTCTAGATCTGTTTCATCATCTGATCCATTTGAAGACCCTGTCACACAAATATCAAAGCTTATCTTTCCACTTCTCAGACTAGTAACCTCACTTTTCTCTTCAGTATGGCTATTTCCAGCACACTTACAATACCATTATGACCTTGGGTTAGTTGTCATCCTCGCACTTGATTCACTCTAATTTTATCCCAATAATCAATAGTCCTATTGACCTCTTATCTCTAAATAATAGGGTAGATTCAACTTGCTTCTCTCCTTGGTTTGTAGACATTGAAGTGGCACATGACCCCTGGTTCTCAATAATCAATAGCCCTATTGACCTCTTATCTCTAAATAATAGGGTAGATTCAACCTGGTTCTCTCCTTGGTTTGCATAGTTAAAGCATTTAACCTCATCCATCCTATTCCCTGGTTGCCTCTCTCCTAGTGGTCTTCCCACTTGATCTTGAATGCCTAACATAGCAAGATTCAAACTTTCAATCAGCTGAGTCAACTTTTTAACCTCTTGATATAGCTCGTTTTGCCCTCTATTGACAACTCTTGGAACTTCTACATGAACTTACCTTTGTACATGCTTATCCATAGGCAAGGTAGCCTCCATGGGTCTACTTACTTCCCTATCTTTCCTAGCCAACTCATGCTTCCTTATCTTCTTTTTCCATTGCTCAGTTGCCATCTTAACTGCCTTGTCAAATGTGCGAGGATATTTCAGCTCCACTTTCTCCTTGATGTTCTCATGCAACACACCAATAAACCTATCTTTTTCTTAGAAATCAAGTGGCATCTGATTCTCTCCCAAAGCTTTCAAAATCTTTCTCCAAATAGCTTCAAAACTACCAACAAAAATCAGCATTTCTTCATTCTCTTCCTGTTTCAACTTAACTCTCTTAGGACTAGCTTCCTTTCCATACCTTTTCCTCAGGGCTTCTCTCAACCCATCCCATCTTCCTCTCTCAGCATCTGTGGATTTATATTCAAACCACTCCCTAGTTGCACCTTCCAACAACAGACTCACCATCTTTAACTTGAAGGCATCATCATCCTTGTTGTTCCTCAAAGCTACCAACTCAAAACTCCTCAAAAACACAGTGGCATCTTGTCCCTTCTGACCTTTGAAAACATCAAATCCAAAATCAGCCACCACTAGTCCTGAGTTGATCAACAAGTGGCTTCAAACTTGCTGATCAAAGCCCTAAACAAGAACCTTTTGATCCTTAATGGGGGAACCAAAGCATGTGAGGTTGCTGGGTGATGGCCTCTATAACACCACCAATAGACACATAAGAAGAAAACGTAAAGGGATTAGAACTAGGGGACACTAAGATCCCAGCTCCAAGGAAACCAATCAACTATGTACCTATCCTCTACCCTCCTTCAATTGACACAATTTGTTTGACACCTTTAGACCTTCCAATCTGACTCAACTGTGACCCCTCCACCTATCCTCCCAAGTTGCTCCTGACCTCCAACACCTCTCATCTTCCACCTATATAGCCCACAACTCACTTCCTCTAACAACTAGTTGACCCGAATCCTCCCCAGGTGACACATAGTTGACTGTAACCGAATGAGATGGTTGATGCTAACTCTGGTCCGATATGAGTCCTCTCGACTCTTCTATATTCCTTCAACATCAGCTAACCTCAAGTTCACAACCTAAGGGCCTTCGTGAACACTTTGCTAACCCTCTACTGACCTTCTACTAACATGTGCCTGACTGAATCTGATTGAAATCGATTCAGATGTTTGAAACAAACCCAACTGACTCAGTTGCCTCAATTGAATTATAAACTTTCACTTATTTGTCCTCTGACACTCCCTTACTCTTAGGCTGCTCTAATTTCAAGAAGATATTACATTGTAGGCTCTTAGTTAACTGTAGTTGATACACAACTGATTCCAATCTAACTCAATTGAATTATAAACTTTCACTTATTTGTCCTCTGACACTCCCTTACTCTTAGGTTGCTCTAATTTCAAGAAGATATCACATTGTAGGCTCTCAGTTAACTGCAGTTGATACACAACTAATTCCAATCTAACTCAATTGACTAAACTTCCTCCCCTCTATATCCTTTGACACTCAGATTCTCAGAACACTCAAACCCAGTAAGTCTCCAACATTATAAAAATTTAGCTAGATGCCAACCGACTCATATAAGGCTGACTTTGAACTATCATTTAGCCCACAAATCCGATTGACCGCTCATGACTACTGAGTACTGACTACTACTGACAAACCTGTGACAATCATCTCTAACTCACAAAAACTTCCCTCAATTCCAACCAATCCCTCTACACCTTCAATTGACTTCATTTGATACTCAATTGACCTTGTTCGACTTTATATCTTCTCAAACTGATGCTGGACTGAGTTAGCATTGACACAGCATCAACGCACCAAACACTAGACTGACACACACAATGTTTCAATTCCCATGAACTCTATCAAATCGACTCATTCATGATAACTATAACATTAAATCAAAAGAATATAAATCCATTCACAACAACAACAAACAAAATCCAAACTCTCTGTCATTCAACAAATAGATAAAAACACTAGTGTCTCAACATCCCTCAGACATGGGCTCACACATATTAGAAGAAAACATTAAAAAAACTTTTAGGGTCCTCCACAGATAGAACTTAGCAACACAACTTTAAACTCTCTGAACCCATTTCTTATTAATACGAACATTAGGTCTTTCTCACACACAAATAAAACAACATTTTAAATGTTTAATACATTTTTGCAGGTTTTTCGCGGGTATGCGATCAAATTTTTGCTAATTTTCTGCTGAAATGCAATAGAGGGCAGCATGTTGATGCATGAAATGCTCTCTCGTGTGTGTGGGACCCTCCCAGCCTCTCAATTATGATTTTTCTTTCTTTTTTCCTCTCCCCCGTGTGAATTTCTCTTAAAAGGGATTTTTTTAAAATTAAATATTAATCATATTCAATATTTAATTATGATGAGGATTAGTTTAATTAAAAAAATTAATTAATCTTTTTTTAAAATAAAAACTCATTAAAAAAATAAAAAAAGATTAATTAATGGTTATTAAAATTGTTTTTTATTTCTTTTAATGAGTTTTTTATTTTTTTAAAAAAGCTTTTGAAATTGTTTCAAAAAAGCTTAAAAATTAGAGAAAATGTGAAGTCTGAGGAAAAAAATTCTCTCAAAATTTTTGGAAATTCTTTCTTGGTGCTTTTTGGCTTTTCATCTTCCGAAAAACCTTTGGCTTCCGAGGTTATTTTAAATTTTGGAAAAATGTGGGGTTGGTGTTTGGCATGTGATGTGTCCATTCGGGCACTCGTGACTATTCAAATTTCTTTAAAAATATTTTTTTTGACACAAAAAATTATAAATCCATAAAAATTATAAATTTTCATTGGATTTGAGAATTGTCAGGCAGAATTGGAAATTTTGTGAATGATGGGATTCTCAAGAAAAATTAGAAATATTCGAGAAATTATTTTTAAAAAACTTAAAATTTGGTATTTATAAAATATCAATGGTATTTTGATAAATTAAATTGCTAAAAATTTTCTAGAAAAATAAAGGTTTGGAATACCATAAGATAGGTTTGGTGGAATTCAAAATTATCATATTTTGAGGCCCTAGAAAATTAGGAAAAATTAGAAAAAAATCATGATAATTCTTTTTCTCAAGAATTTATTATTTTTTAGGGTTATTTAATGTTGAAGTACGTTTTCACATGAAGACATTAGATAGATGCGGGTTATTCGCATATTATTAATATGATTATACCTCGTATTAGTAGATATTTTTGTTTAGATTAATTCTAAACGATGTTTTCATGATTTTTTACCATTGTTTAGCCATTCTTTTTGGACATGTTCCTTAATTTCTTGTGATGGCTATAATCTGCATTCAAAGTGTGTCTCACCTTTGACACTTTTTCATGATAATTTATTGTGCACTTATTTAAGTGTGGTCTATGCTTAATTTCTTAAGCCCAAGACAAATTCTATCATGGGTTAGTTGATCAGTTTGTTTTGTTGGATTTTATTGGATGTTTTCCAAGTTTTATATGGACTCATCCGGTTTTGCCTAGATCACTTGTATCTAGGGGTGTTTTAATGAGTGCTACACACGTGTTTCACTTGCTTACTTTGGAGTTTTGCTTGAATGACACCACATTCATATACTCTGGATTGTTGAGTTGGCCACCAATTTTAATGCTTCTTTTAGCATGATTAATGACCATTAGATGGCATGCATTGATTGTTATGATCAACTATGGTTTTCATGGATTCGAGAAGCTTCCATGCTTTTATCCATGGTTTTATAATGATCTTTTGATATTTTGGATAACATCATATGTTTTGAGGGTAGCATTTGCTTTCGTTTTTTGCACATAATTTTGGACTACGCTTCTTTTACTTTTGTACATATTCCAACTCAGATACCTAGTTTCTTTGTATCTAGGTGAGTTATTTCTCTACCCTAACTTTATTGTGTTTTGGGTAGTTATCATTAGAAAGGTGCCAATAATTCAAAATTCTTTTCTAATGATGTACTCGATAAGGGTTATTCTGTGATGTAGTCTTAGGAATATAGAGACAGGTTTTAGTATGTGAAAGTTTGGGATAAGGCCATTTTATTCCTTTTATACAGGAATTTATTCATATTTTCCTAGACTACATACTAGGGAGTTTTCAAATTGTTAAGGTATGTATGGGTGGTATCATGGTGGTATGGGATGCTAGTGATCCCTCACATATATTATCTCATGGGATAATTCGGGCTCAAGATTGTTGCTTCGCTTACATCACTTAGCATGTTGACCTTAACATTCAAAGACAATCTCATTTTCTAAATTCACTAGAAGTTATAGTGTGGGCATTCTCTAGATAAACTTCTTTTATCTATAGCATGCATGTATTGATGAGTATAATCACGTCGGCATATTCACTTGTTGAAATCTCTTTCTTTAGAGTTCAATGAGTTTATCTTGTTGTGTTCGGATTAAGGAAATTTGGATTTTTCCTTTGTTGGCATTTCTTTCTCCAGCTTCGTACTTTAGCTAATTTATACAGTCCACCTGATAGGTTTTCGGATGAGCATATGTGACTCATCCAGATGTTGATGACTCTCTATATATTGATATGGATAACTTAGGACATCGATAATTCCATGTGCAGATGTGGGTACGTCGGGGCGCCGATGAATCCTTGGTTACTGCTATTATAATGCCATGTTTTCCTACTTTATTCTGAATGGTTTACAACAACGAGGAAATTACTTTGAGTATAAATTACTTTGATCATCCACGATCTAATGGGCAAACAGAGCTGGGTAAACAGAGCGTATGAATCAGATTGTAGAGGATATGCTTCGTGCATGTCTCTGGAAAAGCATCAAATTGGGAAAAATATATTCCAATGATGGAATTTGCCTATAACAGTTTTAAACATACGGCTATTGGTTTTTAGTCCGTTCATGCTTATGTATGGGTATCAACCTAGGGCACTTATTGATGTTAGTCTTAATGACATCGAGCTTGATGCATCGAGGGATTTCTTGTGTGATATGCAGGAAATGCTAACCGAAGCTCGAGATTCTATCAGGAGTGCTCAGGATAGGGCACGGTTTTATGCTGATAGGGGATGCTCATCTCGATCTTTTAAACCAGGAGCATTGGTTTATTTAAAAGTTTCTAAAGATTTTCAAACTTTGTCAAAGGAAAAATGCTCGAATTTATCTCCTAGATATTGTGGTCTATTTTGATTTATACATCGATGGATTGGCATGGTTGTGTATGAACTTAAACTAGCTCCACATGTTAGAGTTCATCTAGTCTTTTATATCAATAGATTAAAAGGAAAACTAGGAGGTGAGGATAACACAACTACTCCTCAAGAACTTGTTGAAATCGAAGAATTATCCTATGTTCCACATGAACCCGATAAGGTACTTGAAGTCAAGGAAAAGAAACTTTGTAGTTGACTAATCCCTGAGGTTAAATTTAGGTGGAAAGATAGGGAAATAGAGGATTCGACTTGGGAGTCAGTTGATATTGTTCAGTGCAGTTCTCCTTCTTTTCATTTTAAGAGTGCAATGTTTTGAGAGAGGGGAAGTATGTTATATGAAGATTATGTGTGCATATACTAGGAGGCTAAGCCACATTAGGCTTGTGAGCATGGGAGCATGGAAACAAGCTCTAGTGGAGCATGGTTTCAGACTAACCTTAAGGGTTAAGGTCGGGGGGGTCACTCGTATAAATATGTAAGTATCACGTGGGTTCAACAGAAGGACATTTTAAATATTTAAAACTTACAGAAATATATTTACAGAGGGGATTTATTTATTGTATTTTTTAAAAAAAATTACAGATTTGAATAGGAAAGGATACATTATATTCACTAAAAAATTCACAGATAAGGGACTTTTTAAAAAGGCCTTGAACGCACGTGATATAGAGGATTTACATATAGTGACCCCCCCGAGCTTGAGGGCCCTCCTATATAATAGGGGCATGGGGCACACTCAAGGGGGGCTTGGAGGCTTGGGCTTGTGAGGCGAAGGCTATGTTATGCTCTCTTGTGTAGAGAGTCATGTCTACTCACCTACCATTTCACACTATAGCTTCATGCTATTGGATTGGAGTTATACCTCTTGATGGTATGGGACATTAAGGTAAAGGTATGATGTATTTCATTATATTTCATGTGTGCATCCCTTGGGCTCAGGGGTGGTTGGATGGTTGAGTTTATGCATGTTTATGCATAATAATTATCTAGAGAGATCTTAGGGTTTTAACAGCCAGGGCCAAAGAACAAGTCATCATGATTAGAGAAGTACACTTAAGAATCATCAGAGGTGTCCAGGCCAAGGCAAACAATTATCTAGAGAGATCTTAGGGTTTTAACAGCGAGGGCCAAAGGACAAGTCATCATGATTAGAGAAGAACACTTAAGAATCATCAGAGGTGTCCAGGCCAGGGCAAACAAGGGTAAGGTGGAATTGGTGACGGTGGAAGCCTGATTGATTATGCTAGATGTGGGAGACTTTTTGAAGGTCTATGAGGTAGAGGCGGACCAAATGGAGCAATGGGAGAATCACTCTTTAGAAGATATAAACAAGGTGTGGGAGGAGTATTTAAGGAAGCTGATAGTGGCCATACAAGCCCCCAGACCTATCTACAAGAAAATTGTTTCCCTCCACACTCAAGACAGGAATCAAGATGAGGGATCTAGAAAGCCTAACACTATAGAACCAGCAAGGATACAACTGGTGGGAGCCGTGGGGATTGCTGGGAGGTAGCCAGAAGGGCATGGAGGCAGGACATAGTGGGGGAGAAACCATTGCAGGAGAAGGAGTTGCAAACAAAGATTAGACAGTTGGAAACAGAGGTGGAAATCTGGAAAAAATAGTTCGCACTTTTGAAAGTGAGCGGCAAGAAACCGGTTGAGCACTCCGAGGGGAAAGGGAAAGAGCTCGTAGTCTACAAATGAGAATCAATGGATATCAACCCTGATGAACGAGCTACGAGATCATGCATAGACAAAAACCAAAAGGCTAATGATAAAGCAGCCTTGAGGGCCTAGCTTGAAGAATACAGAGGACTGGTGGAAGAATACAAAGAACAGCAACGGCAAGATGGGGAGATGATCAAGGCCCTAAAGAAGGAGGCAGGAACAACTCGAGGAAAGTTCACAAGAGCTAAAGGAACCAAGATGTCGTTTAATGAGGTAAACATCACTCTGACGATAGCTCATGCCAATCTGAAAAAGAGATAGAAACACATAGATGCAACGAGAAAAGCTCATGCCACAGAAATACGGAATAAAGAAAGACTCATAGAAGACTTCCAAGAGTGGGCAAAAAGAGAAAAGGCAGAAAAGGAGGAAATTCAATCGAAGTTTCGAGAAAAGAGGAGGCAAGGAGACTTCAAGTTCTGCAAGGAGACAACTCTCAAGCACATGAGGAGTCTGATCCAAGCTGCAAAATAGGCACGAGTAGTACAACCATCCAATTGGAATGAGATTTCTCTATTTAAGAACCAGTTGGACGAGAAGGTGGAGAAGGAAGGGCAGAGCAGCTTAGAGGCAGGAGAGTTAGCACACAAGAGGAGCCTCTCATCTATATCCCAGGCTATATGGGGAAGTGGGGGAATCTTGTGACTCCTAGAACTGAGTGAGGAGGCAATAGCTCACACATAGGGATGAACTTCTATTGCCTCTCGCCAATGGAGCTTACTTTTGGCATAGAAGGATAAGAGACAACAACCCTTCCAGAGAAACCAGGTAGACCACCCTACGGGTGGAAATGGAGTCAAGGAGGAAGGAGGAAGCCAAAACAAATTTAGCAGACATTATTCAAAGACGTTGCAATCCTCCTAGAGTTAACGAAGCCGCACGCTTTTGCTACGGGATTGGCTATCAAGGAAAAAAGGGCCAAGAAGAAGTAGCCCTACCCCAAGCCCTTTGAGGTGCAGTTTTGGAGGGCAGATGAAAGGTTGGCCATGTAGGAGTAAGCAACAAAAGGAGGGCTTACGAGCCCAGGTATGGCTTAGAAAAACCAATCAAATTTGTCTCTAGGGGATTTGCCATAGAAAAAGGACGAGAAGAAGGGGGCCTGAATAGGTCGTAGGAGTCAAATTCGGATTTTAAAAATTAAGTTTTTGAATTTTCAGAGGAGGGAAGCCAAGAGAGGAAATTATGTGGGCTTCACTGCCGCTGGTGTAGTGTCCACTGTGATCGAGGTCTTGGTGACCACCCTAGTAGTGGAATGTCGCCAATCTTTTCCCTTGGGCAACAAATCTTGATCTTTCTTGTAACTAACTTGTAACTAACTTGTAACTATTCTTGCGAACAAGTAGTACCCAGGAAAATGTAAAAGAAAATGAGAGTAGAGAGAGAGGGTGTGTGGCAATATATGGGATAAGCCTTAACTCGTGTCTGTGTTCACAGTCAATCTTGTCCGGAAGTAACCCCCTTCCAAAGATAGGATTGGGAGCTATGTTAAGACTCTCTCTAGATGCAACCGCTAATCACGCCTCCATTGCAACCAACTCCCTTAACCTAGGCAAATCGGTGGTGCAACGTGTTAACGTTCGCTTATCTTGTTGGGCACGATAGTATTAGTCGAGTCTCCTTTGGAACCGACTAGGTGGTCTAGAACCACGCAAGTGTCAGGTCTCGACTGGACACCGACACCAGGCTAGCCAAAAAAAAGGCCATACATGTATAACATAACCTATTCCAAGACTATCGAAAGGAAGACGTCAACTGACTCATTTCTACATATTTCATATAATACAAGATAGAACACATAATTGGGTATCACATGTGGTCACTATATTAACAAAAGTAATGGCAAGATCCGTGTATGCATGAACTTGAAGACGGTAAATTCTACCACAATGAGAGACCATTACCCTCTACCATACACAAAGCACATGCACAAAAGAGGGTTACATCTTCTTTTGAGATACAATCCAGTATCCATCATCTAAAAAAAATCCACATAATACTACATTTGCAACAGGGTGGGGAACATTTGCAACAGGGTGGGGAACATTTACATATAGAGTAATATCGTTTAGACTCACAAACATGCAGCTACATTCCAACGATTGATGTCCCACATACAAGGATTTCTTATAGAAATTCTTAGAGGTCTTCATGGTGGAGGACCTCTATGTGAACTTAAAGTTGAGAAAATAGAATATTCCCCATCTACACAGGTATTAGAAAGGTGCCAATATTAGAGCCTGTTCCTAAACCCAAATAAATGTAAATTCATGGTTAGGAAAACCAGAATCCTTGGACATTTAGTGTCCAAAAATGGGACCACCCCCACTGATGGGAATATTTTCAGGGGGTTTACTTACAAATATATGTCTACTACATGCAATCATTAAGAGGGTTTTTGGGAACCACGATTTTGAGAAACATTTTTCAGAAATCTACTTACATAAAGAGGATTTTTAATGGAATTTAAAAAAACTATAAGTTTATAAAGAAAAAGGGGTCATTTTATTAAGTTCACATTAATAGAAAAGCATATTTTTCAATACCCTTTGAACACACGTTGTATGTGGGTCTTCCCAAATGTACACCCCCGGAAAGATTCAAGTGATTTTAGAATGCAAAAGACTAGAAAGCCAAAAGGATGTCCAAAGACTTATGGGAAACATGGGGTACTATAGGAGATTCACCTTTATGTATGATATTATTCTTTGTTTGGACATAAGTATGCAAGAAAGAATTCCACAAGCTAAAATAATCCTTAATCTCAACTCTAGTCTTAAGAGCACCAAGGTGGAATGTGATCTTCCATGTGCATATCAATGCATCCACCTATGCCATCATAGGATGCATATTAGCTCAACCAAGAGACAAGAACAAGGAATTTCATGTCTGTTATGTGAGGAGACAAGTGAATGAACCCAAAAATAACTATATGACCACTGAGAGAGAAGGATTGTTAATGGTCTCTACAGAAAATGAATTTTTCCATTACCTTTTGGCAAATAATTTTGTATTCTATCTTGACCATCAAGCCTTACTTTATCTCGTGAATAAATCATGCACAATGGGATGCATCACAAGGGGGTTATTGCTTCTAGAGTTTAATTTTAATGTCTTAGTAAAGGATCTACTCATGTTGGAGCTGACCATCTATCAAGAATCTTGAGTGGAGAACCACCAATAGGAGTGGAAGATGACCATTCTAGACAATAGGACAACCACCGGAAGATGACCATTCTAGACATTTCCATGTTTCCAAATAGGTTTAGTGACAAGATGGAGTTATGAAATTACTCAGTTCTTAAGCCCCACAAACTCTCATTCGAGTAGCCAATGTCCTTAAAAAGAAAGAGATAACTAGTTAAGTCCATAGCAACATACACGCTCATCTCGAGGCAACTTTACAAAAAGGAAAGGATGATGTCTTAAGACTTTGTGTGTGTGAGGATGAGTACGTGGATATTCTTGAACAAGCTCACATTAGAGTCACTCGAGAAAACTTTGGGGGTGAAACCACTACTCGAAAAGTCCTGTATGCAAATGGCTACTAGAACTCTTTGGTGATGCCATGAAATATGTCAAATGATGTGATAAGTGTCAACATTTCATAATCCATCAAAACAAAGTGACAAAATGCCTTTACAACCTATTATGTTTGTCAAACCATTTACTGAATGGGGCTTTGATTTTGTTGAAACCTTTAGCCCTACAATGAAAAGCACATAAGCATGATATGTAGTTAAGGCTGATGCCAAGACTACTAGGTTTCTTATGAGTATTCCATCACCACGGTTTGGATGTCCCCTAGAACTCATGAGTGATTGAGGGACTCATTTCTTAAATAAGGCGGTGGAGTTTTTCTAAGAAGAATTTATTTTTGCCAATGGGGACTAGACCAATATGATCTCGCCTTGAAGTTGGCAGTTTGGCTTATGGAGAAAAGACCAAGGCCTTCTCCAACAAAGAGTCACACCTTCATGAAAATATCGCACCACACTTGTGCCCATTAGTTGACAAAGTTTTGCTCATCATCATAAGTCTTCCCCTTATTATCCAAAGATAAATGGACAAGGTGAGAGCACAAATGAGGTATTTTGTGTAATTCTCCCAAAAATAATTGAAGATTCCAGACTGGGAACGAAAGCTTCATCAACACTATCCACATATCAAATTGCTTATTAAAAATAGCACAATGAGCACTAAACCTTATAACTTAGCCTTTGGGCTAGATAGAATTCTTCATGTAGAGTTCATGATCCCAATGTTGAGAGTAGCTAAATAGATGGAAGGGAGTGGCCATGTGTTGTCTGAACAACATATGGAAATTAAAGAAGTATATGATGCCAAGATGCACTTAGTAGTAGTGGGCATGTATGCCACAAAGAAAAGAAGAAGAATATGGTTTGATTCAAACATAAATACCATGAACTAGTTCTCATGCACCTATGCAATGGATGGGTAACGACTTGAAACCCGTGCCAAATATATTATGTCCACACTTGTAGAGTTTTTTTTTGGTGCCAAGAGCTTAGCCATCACTTCTCAAGTAAACACATTGTGGCTTATTCACTTTTAATTAATGTAGGTTTTTTAAATTTGTTATGTGAGTTAGTAGTCAGGTCATTGCTACATCATTCATGTGTTTCCACCTGATCATCGAGATGATCCTATGGTGACAATAGTGTGCTACACTTTTCCCTCAAGCTCAATGCTCTAGATCAGGAATGGTGGCTTCTGTGGACATTAAAAATCATGACTTGATTGTGACGCTGAGTCACAATCAAGCTCAATGCTCTAGATCAGGAATGGTGGCTTATGTGGACATTAAAAATCATGACTTGATTGTGACGCTGAGTCATTAACATCTCTATAGGGTGTTCATTCCAACCATTCAAGTGACTTACTTGTGGGGCTTGTCTCATAGCTTGTCCATTGTCTTCAAAAATGGCCAATATTTGGAAGCATGATACCCCCTTACGGTACTCAAGTGTGTATGGTGTATTAGAAGTAGGGTGCAATTTCCTACACCCACTGGCATAGTAAATGGCCCTATCTAGGGAGTAAAACTATTGTGTTGAGTTGCAAATATCTCCTGCCAAGGTTTTCAAGGTGCCTTAACAACATCAACCTCTTGAAAAGTGAATTTTTATGTAAACCAAAACAAGTCAATAGCTAGCCAACTTGCAAATGCTGCTGGCCCCATGTGTGTTCAAGATTGGAACCCTCAGCTCTACCATTTTTTGCCATAGTTGAAACAACAAGGCTTTGTAGGGCTCGAGAATTAGAGGCGCCATGGCTGCCATGTGCATATGAGAACTTTTGGGTTTTTTAACCATCAAGTTCTAACTCCACCCCCCACTTCCAAGTTCCATGTCTCCCTCTCATGTACTATATCTATATATTATATAAAGGAAGATTTTTACAAAGTTACCACGTCGCAAGAACTTGGAGGTTCGGGATGTAATTTGGAAGTTCAAGTAGGAGGTTTGAGGAGGGATAGAAATTGAAAAATATCAAGCTGGAATTATATACATGCGAAGCACGAGTCAGCCCACTAGTATGAAGAATTGGGTTGTCTCACACTTGACAGTGGACACATGAGTTGTCTCACACTTGACAGTGGACACATGAGTCATGATCAGTGCATGAAAAGAAAAAAACCCAAGCATAGGGTGATTGCACCTTTGAAAATTTGAAAATACCTCCTAATTTGATTTGGAAGGTTTAAAATTTGGTCAATGTTAAGAGGTTGTATAGTAATAAAACCAGTAAATTTCTGTGAGACGAAGGTATTTCAACCTATAAATGAAAAAGTTATTTTCGAGCACTGCTCATGAGGTGTAGTGACGAGAGGGATAGGCAATGATTCCTGCCACTGCGGGAGCCTGGGCAACAATCTGGTCTTGAGCCAGAGCGTCTCCCCAAGTGTGCAGGGTCCCGAGGGGGCAATCTGGTCGTATCCTTATCGTGGCGATAAGAATGTTGAGAGCTAAGTTTTAAAAGAGCTCGTTCCTTGCGCTGTCGCGGACAGCACGAGCGACTGTTTCATTTCACGCAGCCAGCCAGCCAGCCTCCAGGACCTCGAAGCTCAAGTAGCCTTGGCATTGAACCCATTCCCAGGGCAGTAAAATACCGTGGACTTTGTTTTTATCTTTCTTAAAAAGCCACCACGCGCGCTGCTGCTGTGGGCAGCATGTGCTCCTGAGACTGGCTCGCTCTGCCCCTGCTGCCCCCCCCCCCTTCCTTTAAGGACCTCCCTCTCTTTAACTGTGCGGTAACCGGTTGTTATACGCAGGGTGAAGGCTGGCGCATGCGTACAAGGCTTTTGTGGACTGAATCACCTAATTCTTGCAGCTGCACTGTGCAGAGAAGCTTGGAAAGAACACGACAACTGATTCCCGCCTAAGGGTGGTAATATGATGAGTGAAGAAGCTTGGTAGTAACACAACACAGAATAGAGTACATCCGACGACATGCACGCAACTCGTCACTCCACGAGCCCTCATTACTCAACTATGACTTCTCTTGGCTAACTAGGGGGTGGATACTCTTTACATCAATCCCACATAAAGGGCCATCTCACATGATAACCACTACTCAACTTCTCTTGGCTAGCTAGCTAGAGGATCGTTACTCTTTCCATCAACTACAATGCACATGCTTGCATCAGGTGCCATCGGTCATACGCACTCGCTCAACCAAGAAATTACCATAGACTTGGCCAACTCTTCCAAGCCTATTCCTTTTGCAATTTACACGCATGCTCCACAAAGGGACCAACTCTAGAGCATTGTCTTGCATCATCTCGGACTTCATGGTCAATCCACCACTGCATGCCAATGTGGCCCCCAATTTCTAAACAAGATTGCATTGGACCTCGTCCTTGCAAATGGGTGTCCTGCTTTTATTATATGTTAATTTTAGTTAATCTAAAATGTACTAAAATACATGTGGTTCAAAAATTTACAATGTACATGTATGAATAAATAGTTATTATAGATCTGATATAAAAATATATATAATTAATATAGTAAATCACGAAATATAATGCCAAAAAGGATTTTGATTTTATAACTAGCTACATAAGAGGACTCACATTTATACTGGTTAATGCCAAAAAGGATTTTGATTTTATAACTAGCTACATAAGAGGACTCACATTTATACTGGTTAAAGTCAAAAGAAGAGGACTTACATTCATATAGGAACAAAATAGAGAAATAGTCTTTTATGCCATTAAAATGAAGTGTTTATTTAAAACATGAGGTTGAGAAAGACATTGAGGTAGTTTTTTTTAACCAGCTAGTTGTTTGAAAAAACTAGCTACTTTTTTTTTAACCAGCTAGTTGTTTGAAAAAACCAGCTAACAGGTTTAAAAAAGTAACTACTACTTTTTTGGGTAAAAATAGACCAGCTTTATGGTAAATGAAAACAAGCTAGCTTGTATAAAAATCACCAGCTGGTTCATAAAATTGTACTCAGTCAACTCTTCATCTTATGTGAGCATTTACTCATTTTTGGGGATTTTTCTTTTATTCTTCAATTTATCTCCTCCCTACATTTGGATTAATCTTACTGGTCCATAGGAACCTTAATTGGACCATAATCTAAAAATGTCTGAAATTCTAGACCCTTAGGCTAAGGTCCTTTATACCTATTTTCAATTAGTTCTAATTGCACATTGGAAAGTTCTTTTTGAATTTCTGTTTTAGGGGAAACCATTTTAGACACTAGGAGGATCTTTATATCCAAAAATATCTCAATTTTGAATTATCTCCTTCTAGACCTTTTCTCTCTCCAGGCCAAAATAGGGTAAAATAGGATCTTTCTTTTATTTCAGAGAGGGGAATAATTATAAGATCAGAACGGGAGGTTCTTATACCGGCACACCTCAAAAGTTGGAGGGAGGAACCTTACACAGTAGACATAAAAGTGAGAGTTACCCATCTAGACAGGGATTATGAGTCAGATGGTTTTTCCCTCAAAAGTAGAATTGGTAATAGTAAAGACCAATTGGATCAATGTTAGCTAGAGGTCACCAAATCATAGGGGGTATCTAACATGGCTCTATGGATAATAGATTGATACTAGCTGATCAGGGAGGGCAACAAAAACTAGGAGAACGAATATTGGGATTAAATTCTATGTTAGGCATGTGAACTTGTTAATAGGTTTATAGGGCAAAATAGAGTCAAAAGGACGTCAACAAAAGGGAGCTGACATGTTTTAACTAGACTGGGTTTAAGTGTTTTAACTAGACTGGGTTTAAGTGTTTGTAGTTAGGTGCCCCTATATGATACTCTAGGGGACAGGTGGACGTGATTCTGTCTTCAAACACCTATACTAAACTTTTGTCAAAATTTGTTCATTTTTACGATGATATATGAGGAAGATTTTTGTTAGTAAGGGAGCAGAAGGGGGTTGGCCAAGGGATGGCTAAGGTTTTGGGATAGTGACTACAAGGTTTGGTGATAAGAGAGGATAAGAGAGGATCCTGAAAGAATCATTTTGGACTGTAAACTTAAAGGAGGATTTGAGAAGTGGTTTTTTGCCATTTTTACCTTAGTCGAAATGAATTTTAGTCAGCTGTAGGATGCTAATGGGTACTATGGAGTTCTGAAGCAAGCCTTTGAGAGCCGTTTTGATGTCAGCAGATGTTTTTTGGTCTGGGGTCATCATCTTGAGTGTGTGTTTTGGGTAAAATTAAATATTTGATCTGCTGAGAGAGATTTAGGTCAGCTAATCGTCGTCAGTTGTGGTCAGCTGAGGCTTTTGGGTAAAAGATTTGAGGTCTTGAAGGTAAGGTCTAACGGTGGATGATGGTTGGAGGTAGTGTTGTTTCAACTATGGCAAAAAATGGTAGAGCTGAGGATTCCAATCTTGAACACACATGGGGCCAGTAGCATTTGCAAGTTGGCTAGCTATTGACTTGTTTTGGTTTACATAAAAATTCAAGTTTCAAGAGGTTGATGTTGTTAAGGCACCTTGAAAAACTTGGTAGGAGATATTTGCAACTCAACACAATAGTTTTACTCCCTAGATAGGGTCCATTTACTATGCCAGTGGGTGTAGGAAATTGCACCCTACTTCTAATACACCATACACACTTGAGTACCGTAAGGGGGTATCATGCTTCCAAATATTGGCCATTTTTGAAGACAATGGACAAGCTATGAGACAAGCCCCACAAGTAAGTCACTTGAATGGTTGGAATGAACACCCTATAGAGTTCTTAATGACTCAGCGTCACAATCAAGTCATGATTTTTAATGTCCACAGAAGCCACCATTCCTGATCTAGAGCATTGAGCTTGAGGGAAAAGTGTAGCACACTGTTGTCACCATAGGATCATCTCGATGATGAGGTGGAAACACTTGAATGATGTAGCAATGACCTGACTACTAACTCACATAACAAATTTAAAAAACCTACATTAATTAAAAGTGAATAAGCCACTATGCGTTTACTTGAGAAGTGATGGCTAAGCTCTTGGCACCAAACAAAAACTCTTCAAGTGTGGACATAATACATTTGGCACGGGTCTCAAGTCGTTACCCATCCATTGCATAGGTGCATGAGAACTAGTTCATCATCACTAACTAGTTAGTTCGGTCTCTAAATGGCACATCCCACTTAGTCTAAATGGTGTCGATTCCCACAACAACAAAAAAACATCAATTTTAGAGAAAAACTGTTAGAAAATGGAAAAATATTGTCTCAAATCTTCCTGACCACCACTCACCTCAATTATCTAAACCAAGGATTTGCACTTACATCAACCATGCCAATTAATTAATAAAAGATTTGATTATAAAAATAGAAATAACCATACAAAACTAAATAAATCAACATGATGTAACCCATACATTCATGCACGTACAAAATCACCCATGCATGTGTAAAGTAAGCTACAATTCCTTGGATTTAGAAGGCATCCAATCTAAACCCATCGAGGAGAATTTTTAAATAATGAGAAATGTGGGAATATTAAATTTCATGAATTTACCCCTCATAACATGCCCTGAGGTAATAAGCATATGTTCTTAGTGTCACAAAATAAAAAATCATCGTGGGCAAGTATGAAGATAAGATACAACCAAGGATGGATAGGTAGATGAGGACATACACTCTGTCATAAGTCATAGGAGTTTTCATGGTTGATGAGGATGGTGAAGAGATGTTCAAGTCAGTTAGAGGTGAGAGAGATATTGTAACAAAAGAAGCTTTCAAGTGTGTTAGGTTAAAAAACAATAAATAATCCTCCTATTGGTGGTTTGTTTGAAATGGACACCTCAATCCATTGATTTGAAATGAAGAGGTTTTATATAGCTTGGTTAAGTGGATGAAAATTTGCCCAATTACTGGGAAAAAACTCAAGAAAATTGTCTGAATTTTTTGGAGAAATGTTTGGATTTATGGTAATTTTTAGGGTACTTTTGGGCTTAAATGGCAATATTTGGTAAAAATATGGATTTTGGGAACCAAAAAGTGCTCTATAGTTTTAAAAATTTTTTGCCAAGGAAATTTTTTGAAGAAGCTTGGATATTATATGGGCCGAGATTTTAGAGAAAATATAATAAGCTTTGTAGCTTTTAAGAAAGCTCCAAAGTTAAGCTAAATCTTGATAAGCTTTAAGCGTTCAAAGATTATAAGATTTAAAGCTTAATAGGTAAAATAGAAAGCCGTTGGCCACCTACACAATAGCAAAATAGACAAGTAATTGAGGGAAAAAAGTGTCGCGCACCGTTTTGAGAGAGGGAAGGAGACAAACTTCAGCTATAAGCCTCGATAATAGTGGTTTTGGAGCTTATCAATTAAGAGATTTACATCCATGGTGTTTGATTGGGAAGAGGGAAAGAAATTAGGAAAACCATTTTTGGGATTGAACCTACCAAACTAGTGTTTATGTGATGAGCCACCAAATTCTTAGATCTAGCACCAAAGTGGAGTGAATAAATTTTTGAATATCTTGCCTATGGATTTCCACAAGACAAGCCATTGAACAAGGATAATATGCATTGACTTATTAAGTTAGCAGCACCTTACCAAATGATATAGGTGGTCAATTGTATAAGTTATGCAAAGATAGCATACTTAGATGGTGTATGAGGGAGGATGCGTTCGTAGCTATTTTGGAAGAAGATCATAGTGAGATTTCTATGGTGGGGAAATTTTAAGTGAAAAGTAATTGCTCGAAAGATCCAAGTCACACAACAAGTTGAACCATCTTCCGCCAAGAATCATGAATGAGTAAAAAGTATTCAGTTTAGTTCTAGCAATGAGGTGGAAATGGTAGCAAAGCAAAAAAAGAAGGAAGAAGAGCATAAAGAAGAGGAATCATTCAAGACACTCCTCCTTCAGCTATACAAGACATGGACATAACAGCTATAGGAGGGTCATTGTGCATGAGCTCGAGAAGGGTCTTCTACATTGCCTCCACCCAAAGTATAACAAGGTGGAAGAGTACTTAAAACATGGACATGGACATAACAGCTATAGGAGGGTCATTGTGCATGAGCTCGAGAAGGGTCTTCTACATTGCCTCCACCCAAAGTATAACAAGGTGGAAGAGTACTCGAAACATGGAGAAAGAGAAGATTATGAGATGGAGGCCCATATATCAGACTTCAACATCCTATCAGCCTAAATAATGGAAATAAGTTTCCACATGCAAGCCTCTGCCAAAACGCATGCACAAAAGACATGCTATTACACCCTAGCAAAGGTAAATTCCTTAGTAATGGCACATGTGGATCACTAACATGGGATGCTGAGATTGAGCATAATGAGTTTGTTGATGCTAACATGAGATGTTGAGATTGAGCCTAAGGAGTTGGTAGGCGCTAACCAAGCCCTCACAAATACAAGAAGTTTTCAAGGAGTTGTTGTCCCATAAGCAAAAAGCGATGAATATAGGTGCAAATCCAAGTGGAGAGCCTCACACAACAACACAAGATTGAAGTCATTGACTTGGAGGCCATGGCACATAACCAATTGCTAAAGCACAAGACAAACTAACCAATGAGGAAGATAAACATTGTGCCCTTGAAAAAAGAATAAAAGAAAAAGAGAAGGAGTTGCAGGCTACTAAAATGGGCTTAAAGGTGCAAATGGCAGATTTAGAAGGTCAAATAGCACAGGCCAAGGAAATATAAGAGATAAGTTGTGAGAACTATGAAATACAAGCCATAAAGATCTCAATAAATCCTTACAAGGCTTGCATTTTAAAAAGGGAAGCATGCTAAGCCATAGTAGCAAGTGATCTCCCACCTAAATGAATAGATTTTAGATGGATACATGGTCACAACATGTCTACAAGCCGAAGTGGTGTTCCTCACAAAGAAAAGAGATGGCATGCTCAATGAATCTCGCACCAGTAATAAAGAGATAGAGGTGGCTAATGCCTTAGCCGACCAAGAAGCTTAGGTAATAGCTCTCAACTACGCCAGCACAAGGAGTCGATAAAAGACAAGATGATGGAAAGGGGGACCCTCTGGCTCCTTCCACCAGTGGTTCCTTGAGCCCCTATCTAGACCTTTTTCTTCATTATCACTCTCTCTCTCTCACTATAACATAAATCTCAGTGAATCTAGCATTAATACAATAGAATAGCACAAGATATGCCAATCCCACAATCATAATGGTTGTATCTATGGGGGTTCTTGAACTAAGAGATGACTATGTTAGAAATATGTGATCTAGCATCCATTCATAGTGTGTTTCCTTAGTGATACCTTAGAGTGGTTTGTTCTAAGGTTAGAAGGCTCAATTACTAGAGTAACTAGGTGTAGGTCTAGTAGTTATCTCCCTTTGACTAGGGCATCACCTTTTAGGTGAGACACGTGAGAAATCATAGATAGGTGGAAAAAATCAAGGGATTTAGGCACCTCCCTCTCATGAGCCTATAAATTCAGGGGCTACTACTCACACATTAGAGAGCTAGTGATAGCTAAGTGGAGAGTATATATAGTGCCCATACTTTGTGTACTTGCTTAGTGATCAATATACTAAGTGGTCCTTTGTGGAAATACTCTCTCTTTTCTCTCTTAATTGGTATTTGTCTATGTGATGCATTTGCAGTGACCTTGAGTATGCTCTATTGCTCATTGGTTACACTTCATTAACATCTAAGTGGTGGCATGTGTTGCTTTAATGATGTGAGATTGTTTATGTGATGATCTTGTGCATTGCTTGATTCATTCAATAGCTAAACTTGGCACCATGTCTTTTAACATGGTATCAGAGCTCCTTTCATGAGTGTAATCTTTCATGAGTTGATAGATACAGCTTTGTGATTGTGGGTAGCATTCTCTACTAACATTGAGTGGTACTCTTTGTGAGTGACTCTTTGTCGCATTTTCATCAACTCAATGAGTGGCACATTGGAGTGAAGAAGAAAGTGTTGCAGTTGTTACATTTTAGGGTTGATTCATCACTCCATTGAGTGGCACATTGGAGTGAAGGAGTCAAAACAATTAACACATTTGAGTGTTAGCCTCTATATCAACATAACATCTTTGTGGGTCGTATCTTGCAATCATTATCTCATCTATTCCTCTCATTCTCCTAGTGAGTGGCACAATAAGGGATTAAGGGAGGGATTATCACTTAGTGGGAACACCATTATCTCATCTATTCCTCTCATTCTCTTAGTGAGTGGCACAATAAGGGATTAAGGGAGGGATTATCACTTAGTGGGAACACCATTGTGGGTGTGTGAATAAACATTAGAACAAGGGCATCTCTATGTGAGAGAAATAGTGTTTAGTACATGACATTGATGGTGATTCCATTGTGAAGAGGGTAGAGAGCATCAATATTGAAGCATTAAAGCTAATCCTCATCAAAGCCATCATCAAGTGGTAGCCCCCCATTGATGATTGAAATAATCAATATTGCCAAGTATAATGCATTGTTTTTCCTCTAAGTGAAAATAGAGAAAAAACAGACTTTTGGAGCTCTCCACTTGCCTGTGCATTTTATTCAAAGTTCTTCTTAGGGCTTCAATAGCCCAACTTAGGGCATTTGTGGTGGCGCCCAAGCCTGCAAAAAATCTTTTGAAATATGCACCATTTAGCTCATTGAGTAGCAAAGGGTACTAAGTGGTTTTGCGCAGAGAACAAAATAGAGATTTTGGAGGCCTTCCATTGCTTGAAACAGCAGCATTTAGGAAAACTTTCTTATGGGATTCTGTACCCCATTCTATGGCACTTTGGATGAGCCCAAATAGCAGCCAAACCAGCACGATCTGAGTGCATGCATCATCATTTTCTACAAACTTGTTCTATAAGAACCTGTACAGAAACCAAGTGCTAATTGGGTTCTTAATCAGCACTTAATTAGGTGTATTTGATTGAAAATTGGTGGTAGTACCTCTAGCATAGCCAACAGAAGATTATCTCAGCAAAAATTTGGTGCATTTCCTCCATGACTTCTGGAGATTCAGCTCTCCCCAATATACTCACCTTCCCCCTTATTTATAGGAGGGAAAGTTCAAAGGTTAAAAATTATCTTTGTGATTATTAATTGGTAATTGTTTTCAAGGTGTACAAGGCTCATTTACATAGCCTCTTTGTGAGGGTTCTCTCATTGGCCTAGATACACATCTAAGTGGATATTGTGTTCATGTGTGATCAACATTTTATAAAATGCTCTAACAACTATAAAGAGAATAGTGCATGTCATTAGGAACTCAATGGAGTCTTTTTGGGCCCTTTAATTTGCCATGAGGTTATGGAAACGTTTAACTTTTTGACAAATAGGAGCCCGCCATGTAAGCAAAAACCAATGGTTTGTAAGAGAGGTGTAAGAGTGGTCAAAGGGTGCACTTTTTCCCCCAAAAAGGGGAGGGGGTAATTTTACAATTTTCGGACCTCCATAACTTCTACATACAAGCTCCGATTTGAGCGGAGACTACAGATCCGTGATCTACGCATCAAGAGCTTTCCATAGATATGTTACATGATATGGTTTTATCCGCTAGATTTTAAATTCCATTTCCCCCCAAAATTCAAATTCGAATAAAGTAGCCGTTTTGAAGCTTCTAATTAGAAAACGTTTCTTCTTAAGAGAAAAGGTTTGACTCCCTTAAACTGCCAAATAAAAGGGCCCAGGAAGACTCCATTGAGTTCCTAATGTATATTGCATTTCTGAGTGACAAGAAGTTGAAGGGTCTAAGTGTGAGTGGTGTCAGTCAAATGCCGAGGTTTTTACACACCAAAACTAAAGCACACCTTGCACTAGCCAAAGCATCTAAACCCAAGTTCAAAATCCAAGTCAAATCTCGTTAATTAGGAGTGGTCACAATTCATGTGCACTCACCTTCATCTGTTTGGTCAAGGGATCCTCAAATAAAAGCATTTTTAGGTGAAAATCCAAGCTCCATTGTATTTAGTCCTAGAGCTATAAAGGACTTCCTTGGGTGTGTAACACTGTGTGTGTGAGTGCCATGCTAAGTACCATGGAAACCATGGTGGGAAAAATGTTTGACAAAACCAACAAATTTGATGGCTCCAAGTACCACATTTGGTGCATCAAAATGCAAATGTCTCTGATCAAGAAAGACATGTGGGGAGTGGTAAATGGAACTGAGAAAAGGCCAAGTATTTGCTCAAATTATACACCATCACATTTATGATCGCCCATTCTTACAAACGTTAGAAGTGGAAGAATTTAGTAGATTCAAGGGGAGGTTATGAAGAAATCCTATGCTTACAAATGTTAGAAGCGAGTGTATTCAAGCATTAGTTAGAAGTAGGAGCATTCAATAGAGTCAAGGGGAGGTTATGAAGAAATCCAGGTAAAAGCTAAAGGCCAAGTTCCAATGCATAACTTTTGTATCCCCCAGCAAGCTTGGAGAGAGCCATTCCTGCCAAATCAATATGCTTACATCTACAAGGCATCCCCACGGCACCTTTGCATTGATTTTACATGCCAATCAAAAGAAGCTTCACTGAAAGAGAGTTCAAGGAAATGCGGGCTCAATATTCACACTTCCTTAACGTCTTTCCATACTTTGAGCATAGCAAATTTTAGACTCTCAACAACAAACAACAATAATTTTTATGCTCACCATATTTCATGCATGGGAGGTGATTTCAGATCCAACTATAGTGGCCACTGTGTGGTTTTTTAAGTTGATCATTCTTCTCACTCACTGATATCTAGGACAACTATGTCTACACTTTGATCTCAATAGAAGTGGTATCATGTTCTCTTACCATAGGCTACATTGTTTGCCATCATACATTGTTTACATTTTTTAGGATATTATGATCGATAGAAACTTTTAGAGGTTCCTCTACTTTATCCACCAAACTTTTCACATCCTCCAAACTACAAAGAGATGCTAAAAAGAATATCTAGGGCAATAGGCCTTGTGGCAACAATGGATTTTGAAGATGGAATCTTCAATAAGTAGGGGGCATGTTAACCCCATCTCTCCATTACATAAGAGACACTACAAGGGATCGGGCTCATACCCGTGCTCCTAGCCGCTAAAAATGACTTGTGAAAAAAAGTAGCGGGCCCGTGTATCACCACGTGTATAATCGCGACCAGAGACATGCGTGTATAGGACTACTCAGACGCGCTCATACACGGGCGTATACACGCGTTCTGTCAGTTCAGATAAATTTAGACACGTTGATACAAGCGTCTATACACGCGTTTTGTTACTTTAGATGCCCTCATACACGCGTATTTCTCAAATTTGATGCGTTTATACATGCGTGTTTTACAGATTTTCCGCATATATACATGCGACTTTTAGCAGTTCTGATGTGTTTATACACGCGAACAGAGAGCCAAAAAAAAATCCAGAGAGTGCTATTTAGTGCCTAAATGTTGTTCCAACATTCTAGCACCCAATAACACTCTCTGGATTTTTTTTTTGGTGCATTAGACCATTTACGAAGAACATATCCACGAGGAAGATTAAGACAAGAACGACATGAATGCATACATTGTCAATACACGATTCAAGACATACATGAATGTAATACTATCGATTCACGATTCAATATTACTATCAAAATTTCACACATATATACAAGGGAGTCCATATCTCGAAGTAGCCCATGGCTTCAGTTTACAAAAAAATATATACAACCACATCCTCAATATGGAATGTGATATAGTCTGAGTACTACTCAGACCCAGATGATGACTCGGTGCTCCCTCCATGCTCAGATGAGCTCACATCGATCGGAATGTCCGATGAGTAGTACTCACGTCCACCCTCTGCAGTGGCGGCGAGTGGATCATCACCAGCTTGTGCCTGTTCAAGTAATATATAGTATATAAGTATATATATATGTAATTCAATAAACCAAAATCATTTGTTTAGAGTTTTCAAGTACCTGTCGACCGTATGGTCTCATGGCTATCTCAAACTGCGCGTCCGTAATACGTCCCTCGGCTTTGAAGATGGCCCACGTGTCACGTCTGCTATGCTGGCGAGTATCGTGGGTTGTGGGCTTCCTCCCCGTAACCCGTCGCTGTATCATAATCAACATAATTTGTAAGATTAAAACAATCATAGAATCAATGAATTAAGTAAACAATCAAATAAAGTGGCAAGATACTTACGAACTCTGCCTCCCATGACTCGACGCCGCCAGATCCGAAATGCGAAGATCCAATGGTCTCCATCTGGATCCGTCGTCGTGCCTCCACATGCTGCCTGCTCTTCACGCACCCTTTGCTTGTTTCTTTGCCTCCTTCCACTCACGTTTGTGCGCAGTGGTGGCAGGTTTCTCGGCAGGATAGCCACCCGCAGCTACATTTAGCCCATCATCGTACGCGAGTTTTTTAAGGTGCGATCTTTTATTACTTAAGATCTCCCTTATTCGCGTCCTTCCCCATACATCCGAGAATGTAGCATGTGGGGGATTGGGGTACCAACTATGTACAGCCTCTATCACCTCCCCAACTAATCGGCTATTTTGATCTTTAAATTTAATAAAACAATTTCTATACAAGTTTGATACTACCCCACGCATGTACTCCATTACCTCCCTCCCCCTCGCATCCATCACTATCCCGCCCCTATCCGTCACATCATAGCAGATCACTCCTTCCACCTCTCTCATCTCCTCCTCTTCTGAATTGTCTCCTCTAACTCTTCTCCCTCTATCTCCTCTCTCACCGCGTGCCCTACTACCTCCCTCGGGGGGGGGGGGGGGGGGGGGGGGGTCACTCGTATAAATATGTAAGTATCACGTGGGTTCAACAGAAGGACATTTTAAATATTTAAAACTTACAGAAATATATTTACAGAGGGGATTTATTTATTGTATTTTAAAAAAAATTTACAGATTTGAATAGGAAAGGATACATTATATTCACTAAAAAATTCACAGATAAGGGACTTTTTAAATAGGCCTTGAATGCACGTGATATAGAGGATTTATATATAGTGACCCCCCCGAGCTACCTCCTCCACCTCCCCCACCAAAGCACCTGCCGCATCCTCCACTCCCACTCTTTCTACTACTGCGGGTGGAGTCACGACTGGGGGATTGTCTACGTGACGGTGGCTGTGAGCCCTGACGTGACAGTGGTTCTGAGGGAGCACGTGATGGTGGCTGTGAGGGTGTGCGTGAGTGTGTCTGGGACGAGGTATGTCTCCTCGGTGGACGTGGAAGAGGAGAAGCTGCATGCCGTCTCGTCGGACTC
Source organism: Cibotium barometz (assembly GCF_041138505.1). Lineage (NCBI taxonomy): Eukaryota > Viridiplantae > Streptophyta > Polypodiopsida > Cyatheales > Cibotiaceae > Cibotium > Cibotium barometz. The sequence goes on from NC_141096.1 coordinate 16,748,104, forward strand.
GTAGGCATAGATGGCACTGGAGTGCCCTAGATACTCACGGTAGGGGTATAGACACCAGGCATGGAAGGAGGGGGATGGGCATACATGTACTCTGTAAGCTCAACTGGACCAGGATGGCGCCCAAAATGATTTAGCATCTCCATCAGCCAATTGCTATACGCAAATGGATCGGATGAAGAACCTGGAATATCCATAAAGAATCTGCAAAAATAATCCTCATGTACATCATGGGCTGTCTCTTGACTCACACAAATATCATCATTCAAGTCACCTATCAGCCTGCAAACCATAGAAACAAGAAACGCAGTCTCGTGTATACACCCGTCTAGAAACGCGTGTATACACCCGTCAAAAAACGCGTGTATACACCCGTCAAAAAACGCGTGTATACACCCGTCTAGAAACACGTGTATATCCATGTGAACAGACTGTGCAGACAGGATACACGCGCTTTTACACGCGTTTCTACATGCGACCTGTGCAAAATTTTTTTTGAAAGGGACCGACCTCCGACAATGTGTCGTTATAAAAGGCCCACTATCGCCCCTGTCAGAATCGTTCACCCAAAATCATATGCACAGAAGCAAAAAGGACGGAGACAAACCCAAAAAGCAAAGAGAAAATAGCATAAACAAATCTGAGGAAGGAGACAAGGCAAAGGACAAACTGACTCACCTCTGAAAAAGTGAGTCTTCTTTCTTGGTCAACTTCCTCCCGTGTGTGCTCCTTCTCTGCTCCCTCCTTGCACTTAGGTTTCGTTTCTGTTGGAAGAGGCGAAAACGAAAAAGAACACATATGTTAGTTCAAAATCTTTATTTGGGGAAGGCGCGCTATTTTTAGTTTAAATAGATCGTCGCGTTTATAAACGCGTGTATGTTCGCATGTATGATAATTTAGCTGCATTTATACATGCGTTTTGCAGGAATTACCCGCATTAATACACACGATTTTTAGGAAATAGCCGCGTCAATACACGTAATTTTTAGGAAATAGCCACGTTAATACACGTGATTTTTATACTTTCATTAAAAACATATAATGATTTTGTGTTTTCTGGTTTGTACATAGGATGTCATCAACCTCCTCAAGCAGTTCTGGGGAAGATGAGACAATGCGTCATCGTAATCGCGATGTGTGGTTGGGACAACGGATCAAATGTATGTGTAATCGATGTCAAGGATGCATTGTACGAGCACCTCAAACTACCTTGAATCACATCTCCATGTATGGAGAATGGAATCAAACAGGTTTAGAGGTGAGTAGATGTAAATTGATGGTATTCAAATGACTTATGGTATCCAAATTAAATTAATAGAGTTGTAATATATAAACTCTAATTGAAGCAGGATGCAGTACCACACCCTAACATGGTGCCCTACGTGCGACGAGAGCTCGCAAAGCGTCGACGAGATGATGCTGGAGCTTCAGGATCTATTGTCAGAGATGAGTGGGAAAGGGATGACAATAGTCCTGCACCCCACGAAGTTGTGAAAGAGGAAGTGTTTGATGATATGGTGCGGAATCTTTTTAAGGATGATCCCAAAGGTATGGACGACGATGATATGGAACAAGAGCATCTTTACAAGGCTTCATTGACACCGGTTTTTGAAGGGTGCACATTCTCTATTTTACGTGCTTCACTTGAACTACTCAATATACAAACAGTTTATGGATGGAGCCATGCAAGTCTTGACACATTATTGAAGTAAGCATTCTAACTTACAAATTTGAATTAGTGGTTTAAGGTTTAGGATTTAAGACTAATTATAATTGATGATATTGGATGCAGGCTATTATCAAACATGCTTTCAAAGGGAAATAGACTACCCACCTCAAGAGACATAGCGAGGCGCTATGTGACATCTTTTGGAGGATTAGATTATGATAGCATACATGCATGCGTCAATGATTGCATTCTCTTTCGTGGGACGCATAAGGAGGCTCGACATTGTCCCACTTGTGGTGAAGCAAGGTATAGAACAGATATGAAGAGTTTTGATGTACCTCGTAAAGTCTTGCGACACTTTCTTATAATTCCTCGCATTAAACACATGTTCAAGTGCAAATCCATAGTAGAGCTCATGTCATGGCATTCCTCACATCGATCGGATGATGGCATGTGGAGAATTCCCACAGACACTCCTGCTTGGAAGCATATTGAAGATGAGTGGCCCAGCTTTAAAACAGAGCCCAGAAACTTGAGACTTGGCCTAGGTATGGATGGAGTGAATCAATTTGGTTTCAAAAGTACCGCATACAATGTGTGGCCAGTTGTGTTGGTGAATTACAACCTTCCACCATCAACAATGGCGATCAAGAAGGGACATCTTATGTTATCCCTTCTAATTCCAGGGAAACATAAAGTCAAGCATATGGATGTTTATCTTGAACCGTTAATTGATGAGTTGGAGGAACTATGGAGAGGTGTTGCGGTGGTGGACATTAGTAGGCCTCCCTCCTCTCGACACTTCGACTTAAAAGCAGTGTTGATGTGGACAATGCATGACTTTCCAGGATACAGCGATTGTTCTGGTAAGAATTCTAATTACCTCCCTACTCTAATACTATTGGCTATATATATTAATTATAAATATTAATTAATACTATATATATTAATTATAAATATTGACTTTATTATTCTAACTTTTTAACAAGTTTGAAAACATCGGGTAAACATGCATGTCCTGTCTGTGGCCCTTCGTTAGTACATGAGTATGCTGACGGTTTGTGTAAGACCATATTCGATAATCATCATCGATTTCTCCCCTCAAATCATCCTAAATATGTTGCTAGTAAGAGTAACATTACTCCACAAACACTTCATGCAAAAGATTGGAAGCGTATTTGGGAGTCTACAAATATTCTTCCTCCAGATGGCATGAACAGGTATAGTAATGTTTTTTCAATCTTGTTTTGTGTAGTCTCTAATTGGATTAAAGGTCACATAGAGCAATCCCTTGTGTAGGTACTCCATATTTTTTCGGCTACCATATTGGACCCATCTTAAGATCAACCATCTTCTTGATCCCATGCACATCTTCAAGAATGTGGGATCTAGTATTTGGGAACATATTATTGGTAAACGAGACAATGTTAGCGTACGTGAGGACTTGTGGGTCGCAGGACGTATGCGTCAAGCTTGGCCACGAGAGGTGGGTGGGCACATTCGTCTTCCACCTGCACCATGGATTATATCAAAGAAAGAGGAGAAGCAGGTAAAGCAAGCCATCACCACTTTGCGTACTCCCACACTGGATGCATGAGATCATTGGAGGGAGCTTTTACAACCACTAAGAAAAGAGGCGTTGAGCAACTATATGGATTGAAGTCCCACGAGATTGGCACAAGATGCTTCAAGTAAGTGTTTTCCAAGTCTTGTACGTTGAAATTAAATTTTGTAATGCCATAAACCATACATACATGTGCTCTTATGTGCACAGTTCATACTACCTACTAGCATCGACCATTGTGCAAATAAGAGTTTGAAAAAATGTATTTATAAGATGGGCGAGCTTGTGAGGTATGTAAAACCCATGTCAGATCACCCTTCATTATACCTTGCAAAATGAACGTGCATGAGGTATAACGTACTATTTATTTATTTTTCAGATATGTTAGTTCCAAAGCAATTGATCCAGCCACGTTGGATGATGCGTGTGTTATGGCAGTGGAGGTGGTTTGTTTGGTAGAGGAGACTTTTCCGCAAACCATTCTCACAAGTCAACTACATCTCATTGTGCATTTAGTTGACAAAATCGCTTTATGTGGTACTGTGCATGCACGTTGGATGTTCTTCCTAGAGCACTTCATGAAGACCTTAAAAGACTGTGAGGCAAAGTGCAAGGCCGGAAGGAAGCATGGCCGAGGGTTGGTTGATACAAGAGTCTCTTGTATATATTTCAGAATTTCTTGGTCAGGTGGACAGCTCTTTGCCACGACTATGGAGCAATGAAGAGGACTTGAGGATGACCTCTATTGTGCCTCAAGGAAAAGGATAGAGTAAAGTAATTGACAGAACATTGATTGATGATCTCAATTTCACTTGCATCCTTAATAGTGATGTGATGAGCAGATGGGTTACAAGATATGAGGATGCAAAGACAAAAAAGCAAGTAGAAAGAGCTCTCTTTCGGAGGCAACATGGCTCTCGTAAGGCGTACCCTAAGCATCTAGCAACACTTCCAAATGATATCCATGTTGATTGGTTACACGAGAAAATGGAGAGAGTAGAGAGCAATGAGGGGCTGCATATCACGGCGGAAGAATGGGAGTATGCACGAGGATGCATGTTAAAGGTACATAGAACTAATGTTTTGCATTAGTTGTAAGTGATTTGCTTTTAATATTTATTCACATTGCTTACACAAATATTGCTTCTATTTTGGTCCAGTGCACTATGTTCAATGCTATATGGTGTGAAGGCAAGCATTTTCAAACACAAAGAATTGATGAAAAGAGGAATACACAAGATTGCGGTGTCATTAGTAGCTTTGAGGGAGCTAATGGAAAATTGGATGATTATTGTGGCACAATCCAAGACATATTTAGGCTTGACTTTCGTCGCTTCTTTGTGTATGTTTTGGATGTCAAATGGCAAATGAACGTGGTGGAAAAAGGGCCTGATACAACGATAAAACGCCATGCAAGTGGCTATGTAACTATTGACTCTACAAAGTTTTGGCAAACAAATAAAGATAGGCTCATATTGCCACAACAATGTGAGCAGGTATGCATTTTTTTACTAATGTGTTTCATGTACATATATATCTAAGCTCGCATACCCCTTGACTTTTGATATGCTAATTAATTACTGTAGTATGCGTATTTGAGTAGGTTATCTATCTACGAATGGTGCATGACATTAAATGGTGGTACGGCATCCCTATTGCACCACGTTCCAAAGTGATGTATAATACATTCACTGATATGGAGCATATGGAGGATGTAACAAGCCGCAATGAAGATGATGTCGAACATGCCAATGAAGATGTTGTGATCGATGATCAAGAAATAAGAGATGATCATGATAATGAGGATGAGCATGCCATTTCTCATGATCATGATCATGAGAATGACCCTACCATTGAGGATGATGGTGATGTTGATGAGGATGATCAGGGCATCGATACCATTATCAATGGAGTACAGAATATCGATAGTGGAATAAATTTAATCGTAATCGTTTGGCAAGGATGGATCTTATTGAAGATGAGATCGAACCCTAACCAATCCGTCACTGTATCGTTCTAAATTGATGACATTTCTAGTGTATGTGTTGTCTTTTAATTATCATCTCATATGCATGATTTATTTTTGAATATATTTCATTGTTGTAAATGCATGTAGTGGGATTGTGTAATGATATATACTGTAATGCACTATGAGATGGTTTAAAGAAAATAGTTCTTAATTTTGTAAAGGAATTCAGTTTTTCTTCAGTTTTCTTTTACCAAGCGTGTATTAATGCGTGTATGGCAACGTGTATTGATGCGTGTATTATTGCGTGTATATAAACGTGCTTATACATGCGCTGATAAATGCAAATATACACGTGAATTTAAATGCCAAAATACACGCGTCCCGATTCTATTGAAATACATGTGCGACCATACACGCGCTCGTAATTTATCGCGTGTATGAAACGCGTGTATGGCAGCATTGTCTTGTAGTGAGAGATAGCAATAAGTGTCATGAAATGGCACTATAAATGTTGTAATTATGAGAACGGTTGTAATGACCAAAATTATGAATCTTGTAATCATTTGGTTCATCATTTTTGAAGTTTTAGGCACCTATGTAAATAAGGACCAGTTGTATAAATAGCAAATTCTCATAATGCAAGACACAATCCCCCTTTCTGGAAATTGAGTTTAGTATTATCTCCTTGCTCTCTTATATCTATGGTGTGAGAGAGAGAGTTGAGAGGAGAGGGAGATTCATTCTTGGTACATATATCCCTCTTATTCTTTTGTTTATGAGTTTGAGAGTAGAGACAAGTGAGTGTTCTTGTATGACAAGAGACGTCCTCATGGTGCTAGCTTGAGAGGAAGGAGGAAAAGGAGTGGAGCTAGCTACTAATAGCAGAGCTTGGAGTCTTCTAAGACACAATCTTAGATACTAGATACTTCCCTGCAACATGTTAAGGTAAGAATTATCCATTGCAATAGGAGAGGGGTAGTATAGCCAATAACAATGAATAACGTGAAAGAAAATGCCACTAGCTCACATGTCATAACATCCAACCTAATAAAAATTACTAAAATCATGTATCTGACATCACTCTCCTTACCATAGAATAAGATAAGGGACTAAGTGCCTTGTAGTATCTAAATACTTGCTTGACAGCCTGCCAATGCTTACTTTCAAGAGTGTGCATAAACCCACTCAACTAGGAGACCCCAAAATGAATATCTAGCCTCATATTACATAGATAGATGATGCATCAAATTGCTCACCTACATCCTGGAAACCAAGCCTAGCACCTATCTCTACTGCTGTAGCAATATTCTTATAGTCTTTAAGACCAAACCATGTAAGTAGTCTCTATATGTACTTTGATTGTAACATCACAATATTTTCATCACACTATATAAATTGTATGCCTAAATAATAATGCAGTAATCCCAAATCTATCATCTCAAATGACATATGTAATTCAGCCTTGAAAGAAGCTAAAATCTTCTCCTCATTAGGGCCTATGAGAGTAGCACGTGCATGTCATTAACATACAAAATGATTACTCCAATTTACATAAAGAGTACTCTCAATTGGACTATTGTTGCAAAAAAAATCATTTGTAACCAAGTACGCATTTATCTTTGCATATTTTGATTTGGAAGCCTAATTAAGGATATATAAAGCTTTTCTTAACATGCCTACTTTAGATTGGACTATTATTTCTCAACAAAATCGTGGGGTTAAGATACATAAACTCCTCAAGTATTGATATCTAGCTAATGTAATACAACTATTCATAGTCCTACAAGGCCTGGGTGAAAAGGTATAATCATAATCTATGCCCTTCTCTTGAGAATATCCCTTTGCAACAAGCCTTGCCTTGTAGCGGTCATCAATGCTACCATAAACTTTATGCTTAAGCTTATAAATCCACTTCATATAATGCCCTTTTTACATAAGGCAAATCTTCTAAATACCAAATGTCATTTTAAGGATTGAGTTATACAATAACTCATCTTACATGGTTTGCACCACCACTAATCACTAATCATTTTTATGTGCTTCCTCAAAGGAAATGGGTTCCTCTTCATTGCATATACTAGCAATGAGAGCATGATCCACAATAGAATAAGATGCATGATGAGAATCTACACATGGTTTGCACCCACCACTAATCTTACATGGTTTGCACCCACCACTAATCATTTTTATGTGCTTCCTCAAAGGAAATGGGTTCCTCTTCATTGCATATACTAGCAATGAGAGCATGATCCACAATAGAATAAGATGCATGATGAGAATCTACACATGGCATGTTAGGTAAAGGAGTAGCTCATTTGGTGTCCTATAATGTGTGCACCACACCTTTTAACATACTCTTGGATGCATGTAAGACTTTCCTTTTCTCATCCACTACATCATCCATAATTGCCTCATCATAAAAGATGATCTGTGGGGGGCTGAAATTTGAGTTGACTTTTAGTTAGTACGATGTGGATTTACAACACCTTTTTGGGCACTCATTTAATCCACATATTGTTTTCTCATAAAAGCATGGACTGAACTAAGTTATCAACAAAGGAAACATTGCTGCTCACTAACATGTGCTCTGTGGCTAGTTGGTAGAGTCTACACCATTTGCAAGATATATCAAACAATATTGCAAGAAAAATAGGTAACTGACAAGGGTTACCTAAAAAGATTCCCTCCCAAAATGTGTGAAATCTCAAAAATGGCTTAAAAACATAGTTTTTTGAAAACACATCTAGAATTCCATGTATAAATTTAAAAAATACATGAATTTTGCTATTTTTTTCAAGATTGAAAACACGTGTGACCTTCGTAGATTTATAAACTGCTGTTGTTTGTGACATAAAAATAAACTAGACTTAAAAAATTACATAGGAGTCTACATAACTTAAAGAAATATCAATCTTTTTCAAATAAAAATTTATTTTATAAATTTCATTAATATAGGATACTTTTTTTAATGGACTTTTTGGGACAAATTCTACCACTATGCATAAATATGCACATTATTTGATAAGAACTCAAAAAATATTAGAATACATAACAATATAAGCTCCATAATTTATGAAAAAATCTACAAACATCCTTGAGTCTATTTCTAGACCCAAGTAGTAAAGCCTTTAGTATATACTTACCTTGACACTTTGCATGATATAATTATTTGCTCTATTATTTATAAGCAGATAGTGGGCATGATATACAACCAATGCTAAGAGTTTAAAGAGGTCAACTTATAGGTGTGCAAAGGTAGACTTGTATTCATATATATATGTAGAAGATAGTAACTACTATGGAGGCTCTAAGTAAAGCTAAGCATGTTAAAAGAGATATTTTTTCAGCAGGACAATCTTAGAGGCAGACATCATATAGCCTATGGGTGTGAATTTCGACCCACATAGGCATTTGTTTTCATGAAGGAAATTTTGGTTATGCAATATGGATAAGAAATTGTAGCCTATATCATAGACATATGTGGTGGTGGCAGAAATTCATAGTATGCATATGTTGATGTTTTATCCAGATAGCCATTATCATGAAGATAGGTGATGGTATATCTAAGAGTAGTGTAGGAATGAGCTCTAGTTATATCTAAGAGTAGTGTAGGAATGAGCTCTAGTTATAATTATTTATAGTGCATGTGAAGGATGTTGAAAGATGGTATGTCTAAGGGTAGTGTAGAATGAACTCTGGTTATAATTATTTAGAGGACATGCAAAGGATGCTGAGAGATGCAATCTTCACTCTTGCGACATTATCTTTGTGTACAAAGAGAAAAGAGAGGAGGTTAGGGCTTCTAGAATGGTGGTAGAGAAGAACTTAGAGCTTTCACAATGACGGTAGATTCAAGGTCCCCTATGCTGGAGAGCATACTACTACACACACATGCACCCCCGTCCTCGACATAGATGGTCACACCACGTGTATTTGCTTATAGTTCTTTAGCTTTAAAATTGAATTGTAGAACAAAAATCAGAATTAGTGAATCAATCGACTTGTGGTATTCCAAATCAATGGAACCTTGCACATTTGGATTAAAACTAATGGATTACAGGTCATCATGGATTATCTCATCTAGCTCTTCTGTTATCATGATTTATTGGCATCTACTATGTAGCGGTATTATTTATGATACAAAGGTTACATGGTTACATAGACAAGCATTTTTTTTAATGACCTCCTCTCAAATTCGTAGTCAAAAGTTGCGACCATATGTGTTTTTCACGTCCTTAGCCGCCGCCGTAAACCTATGTTCTACCTAAATCACCTTATCTTAGATATATTTTTTCTTTAATTCTATGCAAAACATCAAGTTTTATGAAAAAGTTGATGTTTTGCATAAAATCGATGTAAAACATCAGCTTTTTCATAAAACTTAATGTTTTGCATCAACTCGATGCAAAACATTGAGTTGTGTGGAAAAGTTAATGTTTTGCATCAACTCGATGCAAAACATCAACTTTTAAGCTAAAAGTTGATATTTTGCATCGCATTGATGCAAAACATCAATTTTTCCATACAACTCGATGTTGTGCATCGAGTTGTGCATCGAGTTGATGCAGAACATCAACTTTTCCACACAACTCGATGTTTTGCATCAAAGTTGATGCAAAACATCAAATTTTCCACACAACTCGATGTTTTGCATCAAAGTTGATGCAAAACACCAACTCTACCACAAAACTTGATGTTTTGCATCAAGTTTCAGATGCTCCGAAGAAACGAGTTAGAGGATCAGAGGTTGATTTTCACAAACAAACTTTTTTAGCGATTCCTTCGAGTTGATGCAAAACATCAACTTTTCCACACAACTCGATGTTTTACACATCGAGTTGAATACGATGCAAAACATCAACTTTTCCACACAACTCAATGTTTTGCATCGAGTTGATGGAAAACATCAAGTTTTATGAAAAAGTTGATGTTTTACATCAATTTTATGCAAAACATCAACTTTTCCATAAAACTGGATGTTTTGCATCAAAGTTGATGTAAAACATCAAGTTTTGTGGGAAGTTGATGTTTTTTATAATGTTGATACAAAACATCAAGTATTGTAAAAAAATTAATCTTTTGCATAGAAAGTTAATGTTTTGAATATAAAGTTAATGTTTTACATCAACTTGATGCAAAATATCAAATTTTTATAAAAGTTGATGTTTTGTATCAAGTTAATGGAAAAGATCAACTCTTAGCTGAGAAGTTCTTACTCAGCATTAAGTTGGCCGCAAATGTTATAGCTAAAACATCCTTACTATGTGTAGTAACCAATAGAATTCGAACCTAAGTCCCTGCTTGATATTTTACAAAAAAGTATTTTCGAAAGTATAAACTTTTGTTTCTTAAAGAGACATTTTTCATACTTTCTAAACTCATTTAATAACTAAAATTAACATTTAACCCTTTTTTGTCACATCAAGGACACATCCTCTTTAAAAATGAGTGTGGAATTATTTTTCAAAATTAGACAGCTTTTAAATAGCTTATTCATGATATTTTAAAATTCTTATGTACATAATGGAATCTTTTAAAAAAAATATATTATCAATTAAGAAATTGTGATACTCAAGAGCTTCAAAATGGATTTAATACTACTCTCATTGAGAGCCAAAATAAGGTTTTATAATTAAGATAATAATTGTATCAAGATAACGCTTTTGTAATATAATTATATAAATAGTTTTTTTATAGTTGCACTCTATAGCACATCCTCAATCATGCTAACATGGCAGATGACCCAAGGAGTCTAAGCTTCGTACACATAGAAGAAAAAGATTGTATTTGTGGATAGTGAGGAAGAGCATGCCTCTCATCTACCTTCTCAAGGAAAGGCACATCGACTAATGGTATAGGAATGATTATGAGAAACCATACCTATGCCATAAGCTATATGTTTAGAAAATGGCTTCTTTTACAGTTGTATCATTTTTTTAATGGATTGAAGATGGAAATAATAAACATTGTCTCTATTTTGAAAACTTATTGTTAGATTTTTAATTATGATCTCAAAAAGTAAGCAAAACGAAGTCTTTTTTTTCATGTCAATTTTTGTAAGAAACATGTAAGGTGCCCAAAATATTATCATTTTTGGTGGTGTACACATGCGTAGACCATTTTTTAAAAAGAGGTAAAAAAAACTAAACTTTTTTATGGAATCTTTGAAAGATGCCAAATGTTTCTCGTTTTCAAGAAATATTACCTATTTTGTCTACAATAGTGCTATCTCACAAAAATACATTTTATCTCCTTATCATCCATCTTATTGATAAAAGACAAAAAATGAGATAGAGCATACACACAAGAGCAAACCCTAATAGATTGATGTAACCCTAACCATAGAGAGAAGCCACATCCACTCTCACACAATGCATAATAGAAGAAGACTACAAAACCACACACTACATGCATTGTGTTCACACACCAAATAACCCTAACTAATTTCCACACACTATGGCCAGCTAGACACGGCCATTTATTACCACACACATGCTACTGTCTACCATGCCAGCAGATATCGTACCTAGCTCGAGCTATCATCGAGCTTGTAATCTTAATAGCCCCTCTCAAGCTCATGATGTACAACTATAGATGAAGATGAGATTGGGCTATCAACAATCCCCCTCAAGCTCATCTCGCAACAACAAGTACTCCCAACATGGTATGGAAGTACTGAAACTTCTCTCTCCCAAGTGGCTTTGTAAATATATTGGCAACTTGCTCTTCAGTCTTCACATACTTCAAATCTAGAGTATCATCCAACACTTTCTCCCTAACAAAGTGATAGTGGACCTCTATATGTTTGGTCCATGCTGCATGAAAATTTAGATTATTGGTCAGCTGTATGCTGCTCATGCTGTCACAGTGTATGACAACCTTACCCTCAATAGGCTCACCCAAATCAACCCAAGAGTTTCTTTAACCATACTTGCCAACATATCCAATGCATATTGATGTTGGGACTGGCCATATTCCTACATGATCTTTGACCACTTCAATGCCAAGAAAATATCTCAAATCACCCAAGTCTTTCATAATAAACTGCCCACTCAATGCCTTCTTGACATGCATAATATCTGTAGCATGATCACCTGTCATAATCAAGTCATCCACATAGATGACAACCACAACAATCCCATGATATGTCTTCTTCACATATAGTGAAGAATCTGCCATAGAAACCTGAAATCCAATAGAGATAAGACATCAACTTATCTTATCTCACTCCAAGCACAAGTTGCTTATTTCAACCCATAAAGTGCTTTCTTCAACCTGCATACACGAGTGGGGTACATTGGGTGCTCATAACCCTCTGACTTAGTGGGGTACCTTGGGTGTACATAATCCTCTAGCTAGCTGCTCCATAAAAACTTCCTCTTGCAAATCACCATTTAGAAATTCATTCTTGACATCCATTTGATGCATTTTACAACCATTTGCCCACATCCATGGCAATAACCAACCTCACAATTCACACATCGTTGCCACTAGACTAAACGTCTCATCGTAATCCAAGCCTTGGGTCTGTTCATAACCCTTAACCAGCCATGCTTTATAGCACTCAATTGAGCCATTTGACTTGCATTTCACCTTATAAACCCATTTATAGCCAATGAAATTCTTGCCTTGTGGTAAGGCAACCAAATCCCAAGTATCATTATGAACCAATGAGTCCATCTCCTCATGCATTGTCGTTTCCCATACAAGACTTCCAATATCTTCTGCATAGCATGTAGGTACCACATGCTTTACCAAAGAGATCATATATGCATAGTGCATAGCAAAACCACGATATGTCAACCTATCAACTAGATGTTTGAATCTTTGTGATCTCTGCAAAGCTTGTGGATCACTCCGCATACCTGTCACTCTAGCATGTGGAGGTACATATATCTCTCTTGCTTTGTACCTGGTGTGCATAAGACTGGTATGCCAAGTTCCTCATCCAAACTCTCCAAACTAGATGACTCATATCTTGTAATGTCGATACCTTCAACTTTCTTCTTTCCTTTATCCACAACACTACTACTAGTTCGTCCACTATGCCCTGACCATGGACGTACACTACTACCACTTGAATCTTGTGGCCCAGACATAGAAGTAGAACTTGCTTGTGGCAAGTCCACATGCACATCATCATCATTGGAATCACTTGCAACCTCATCTTTTGCTTGTCGACATGCACATCATCACTGGAATCACTTGCATTCTCATATTTTGTTTTGTACCAACTAGCAAGCTCATCAAAAACCACATCTCATGAAATGAGCACTTGCCTAGTATCTGGATTGTAACATTTGTTTGCTTTACAATCCTGTGCATACCCAACAAAGATGTACTTTTCTGCCTTTGGAGGATCAAGCTTCTTCCTCTTCTCATCTAGAACATGCACATAAACAATGCTACCAAACACTTTGATATGTCCAATGTCTAGCCTATATCCAGTAAGATGCAGATGCATCTCTAGAGTACTTTCATGAATGGCAACTGTAGGTGTCTTGTTAAGCAAATACATCAGTGTGGTGCATGCTTCTGCCCAATAATAGTTTGGCATGCTCTTCTCATTTAGCATTTTCCTAGATACATCAGCAATTACCCTCTTTTTCCTCTCAGCAAGACCATTTTGCTGAGGTGTGTACCTACATGAAAGTTGCCTTCTAATGACATTCTTCCTCAAGAAGTCCTCAAATACATGTGAGGTGTATTCACCACCTCTATCTATTCTCAAGCATTTGATCAAACAACCATATTGCTTTTCTACAAATGCTTTAAAATCCATGAACTTTGCTAACACTTTGCTTTTGTCTTTGAGAAAATCGATCAAAGTCATCGTGCGATAATCATCAATGAAGGTTACATAGTACCTGTTGCCACTAATGGACGAGATTTGTGCAGGCCCCCATACAACACTGTGAGCAATCTCAAGTGGCATGTTGCTCATGTTGCCTTCTCTAGGGAATGGCAACCTTGCTTGCTTTCAAAACTAGCAAGCATCATATACATGCATACTCCCATCATATTCGAATTTAGGCAGCCCACCAACTATGCCTTTTAATTGCATATTCTTCAACTTTTGTTTGTTCACATGCCTAATACGTTTGTGCCACATCTCAATATCTTGGACCACATTATGGCTTTTAGAAAACATAGCCGACTTCAAATTTGGAATACCTACATCCAATTTGAATAACTTGCCTTCCTTCTTTCCCTTGGCAACAATGACTCTATAACCATTGTTAAAGCCTTCAACAAAGCATCCATGCTTGTTAAATCATACCTGTAATCCTTGCTCAACCATTTTACCAACAGAAGCCAAACTCTTTGTAATGGAAGGCACATATAAAACATCTGACATAGACTTCACCTCACCATTATGCATCACCAATGGCACACTCCCACCAACATGAGTGATAGCATGTTGAGTGTCATCACTTGGCTCTACATATCCTTCTTCATCCATTGGTTTCATATGCTCAAACCACTCTCCATGGAATGTCGTGTGATTTAATGCTCCTAAATCCATATACCATGTATCATCACGGTCTCCCATGTGTCATCATGCAACCCACTACATGCTTCATTTTTGGCAAACAAGTGATTTGCACTACCATCATGACTGTTGGATGCAAAATTACCACCATGTACTCTACCCCCTCTCAAATCATTCTATTTGTAATAACAGTCACACGAGCCATGTGACCAAACTTTCCATAATTGTGACAATCCACATGCTGCATAGATGATTGTTGTCCTTGCCAATGACCTCTTCCACGAGAATTAACTCGACATCTTTGAGGTGCATAACCATGACCACCTCTAGCACCGAATGATGGCTAAAAATTATGTTTAGACTATGGTGACCTATCCTGCCAACCACGTCCACATGTACGTCCTCCTCGGAATAAATCTCCCCTTGCCTCTAGCACCTCTATAAGTATAAAATGCTTGATCCCTTGCATGTTTATTGGTACTAGATGAAGCACCTAAACCAAGTTTCATCTCCTCCATAATAAGCAACAAAATTGACTCATCAAAATATGGGGAGTCTCCACCTCTAACCTTGATAGAGGTTTCAAATGCATTGTACTCCTTACCCAAGCCACCATTCAATGTAATGGCTACCAAATCATCATCATCCATGGGGGCACCAATAGATGCTAGTGTATCAACACATTATTTGATCTCTTGCACATAATCATTTGTGCTCCTGTTGTTTTGAACCACACCATGTATCTTCTACTTCAATTACAATTTTTTTGGTACTGTAGTTGTATCATACAACTTCACTAGAGTTTCACATGCATCTTTAGGATTATGTGTATCTTGAATATGACATAACATGGTATTTTTCACAAAAATTAAGAAATAATGCAGCACCTTGAAGGCCCTCTCTGTCCAATTTCTATGTGTTATAAGCTGGGTGGGTGTTGCATTCATTTGGGGAACCCTTGGCTCCATCTCCTCTAAAGCTCCATAGTCCTTTACCTTTAAGTAAATGTCATACGGTACTTCCAAATATGGAAGTTGTGTCTATCAAGATTTTTACCAAAAATCTTATCTAGAATGTCACTCATTTTGCTAAGAAAAATTTCCAATGAGTATTTCCAACTTAGACACATACATACATACATATTCTTCGGTGCACTAATGATATCCACACATCCCACAATTTTTATGGCAACAACTTTCAGGACTCAAAACCACTATTTGCATATGCTGAAAACAACTTGGCGCCACTTACAAAATCTAATAAATGCATCTAAAACATTCTTCCACTTTCCAAAACATTTCAATTAGCTTGTACTATGCATACAAGTTCACCCAAGTAGCATTTGAGCTCAACTACGTACGAACAGTCCACTATGCCCTCTTGTGATAGGTTTTGCTGAGCCTTCCAATCCTTCAAATCACTGGGAAATGATCAAATCAAGTTTATACCATATACATTGACATCTATACATCCTCCATGTTGCATATAACCATCATCCGAGGTCATCAAGTACCAATTGCATGCAAAAAAAACTCTCTATTTTGGTTCAATTCATTTGATATGCATCCAAATATTAGGCCTAGGAATTAATTGGCTTCATATCAATGTCCTCTAACTCTGTATGCTAGGAATTAGTCCAATTATGAAAGTGGAGAGAGTAATTGATAATTTAGTGAAGCTCTACTCACTAATCACACTTAATAGCTCTATTAATCATGTAATAATTAACTCCTTTTGTTTCATTACACCACCCAAATGAGATCTTGTGGGTTCTATCCAAAGCTACATACATATATGGGTACCAATTGCTAATCTTATTATGCATGATATACCTTCATTTGAGCTTGTTTACATTTTTCTACTCCTCTGTAGATTGATGTGATGATTTCCAGCCTTCTTGTAAATGATTTAATTCCTCCAATATGCCTTGGTTGAATGTGGTAAGTGTATGGGATGATATAGAAGAGCTTGTGCTATACTTTAATCACCTCAATGTGCATAGACCAATGGTTCCAATTTCATGTATACATTCGCTATTCTTATGTAGCTCAAAACCAAAATTTTGACCTCTTCAATAATGCATAGATTTTCTCCAAATCAATCAAGGGTTTGCATATGAGTTTCTATTCCATTCACCAAATTATGCCACATACATGTGTCCTTCACCTATTACATGCATTTTCCTCTGTCCATTCAAGCTCTCAAGCTTTCCATTAAAGCTTGCAAAAACAAGAATTTTCACTTGCTTTGGGCAACTCAATCTTACTTTGCTTGTGTGAAATCACCTGCAATCTGCTCAAGGGTGTTTAGCTTTGCTTACCCGTTGGTCCTTAGCTTACCCATTGGTCCTTAGCTTTGCTTACCCGTTGGTCCTTAGCTTTTAGATTTATTGAGTAGGTGTGTGCTCCAAGCTCCAAACTCCAATGGATAGCTCCAAAATAGAAATTTTCCTCTTCTTCACTCACTCACAAAACCCTAATAGAGAGCACCAAGCTCTACTACCATGATAAAAGACAAATAGTGAGAGAGAGCAAACACACAAGAGAAAACCCTAATAGATTGATGTAACCCTAACCATAGAGAGAATCCATATCCACTCTCACACAATGCATAATAGAAGAAGACTACACAACCAAACACTACATGTGTTGTGTTCACACACCAAATAACCCTAACCAATGTCCACACACTGTGGCCAGTTGGACGCGGCCATTTATTGCCACACACATGCTGCTATCTACCATGCCATCACATATCATGCCTGCCTTCAGCTATCATCGAGCGTGTAATCTCAACATCCCCTCTCAAGCTCATGATATACAACCATAGATGAAGATGATCTTGGGCCGTCAACACTTATTGCATTGTTGCTCAAGCATAAGAGCATAAGCAAGAAAACCAAAAACACACAAATGAGCCATAGGGGGCTTCCTACCATTCCAAGATTCATAATAGGTCATTTTCTTCAAGGCTTTGGCAGGGTATCTATTTAGCATATAAGTGGTGGTTGGGGGATATCACTAAGTCCAATGATAATTAGCACAAAGATGCATCAAATTTTACCTCCAAAGTATGATAGTTTGGTAAACACATGGGTGTGCAACCTGCCTCTTAATTTTGAGGAGTTTGATGTAATACTGGTAGAGGAGGAGATGACATATACCCCCCTCCCCCCCTTTACATGATGCGGACATGTTTTCAGTCATAGAAACAAAGTCTCTAAAGCATGTGAAAACCTCTGACTTTACATGTAGACATATCTTTAGCCATAGAAATAAAGTGTGGCAACTTTACGTGTAAAAACCTTTGAGTTTACATGTAGACACATTTTTAGCCATAGAAACAAAGCGTCTAAAGCATTTTAAAAACTATTACTTTACATGTGGACACATTTTTAACCATAGAAACAAAGTGTCTAACTCATATATAAAAACCTCTAGATACACAAAAGTGTGCCTGGAGTAGTCAATCAATAAAAGCCATAGAGTAGAGATATCCCTTGATTGATGGTGCCCTCATGGGACTACATATATCACTATGTATAAGCTATAATTTTTGCACATCCCTACATAATCCATCTTTCAAGAATGTTGCCCATTGAAACTTGCCTAAAATGCACCCCTTACATAGATATCTAATAGGGACCTCAAGCTTTGGAAGCTCTATGTAGAAAAGTTATTAGCCTCACACCAAGCATGTCAACACCAAGAAATAAGCATGCAAGAATTAAGAAGATCACAAGACAAGCAAGAAGGAAGGATCTCTCAAGACTCAGCTCAATAGTAGATTGCATTAAAACTAACATTCCCCACCCTCATAAGTCACTTATATACATGTCGAATGGCTCACACCTATGGGGTGCCCAAATTATGTTCTCTTTACATTGTGTATGGCCAAATTTCATTATAATGGTGGGCCCTTGGCCATATACAAAGCTAAGCTAGGGTGGGGATTACAAAAGTGTACAAAAAAGGAGTAACAACCCCTTGCATATTCTAGCTATTGTCCTCGGAAACATTACTAAATAAAGAGAGTGGTGTGAATGAGAAGTTTGGATGGTATCATGTCAAAGGAGAGGATTTACAAAAAAAAAAGGTTTAAAAACCTTTGACATGTTGCATTATGTCACAAAATTTTCCTTTAATGATGGGACAATTACACTTGTAGTAGTCATTGTTAACCCTCATTAAACCATCTTCTCCAATGTCGATTCCATCCACTGGGCAACCGTCACTTCATTTGGCCATTTGCATATTAGAAATGCTAATATTGTATATTTTACATGTGCGATCATTGCATGTCTATGAAAGGCATGCCACGGGATTAATTATTGAGATTGTATGGATAGATTAAGTGTTTGCACAAGCCTAGGTGGCCTTGGATAGCTAGGGACCATATTTTAAGTATGTTGAGCCAAGGTTTGAATGCTTGGGACCAAGATAAGGGTCAATTTGTAAGTCTCACCACTCATTCTCTTATGTAGCTAATAGAGTGCTCTTCTTCTCCATTCTCTTACTTCTTGACTAATCTCTTACCTAACCCACTTACGGTTGTTATATGCTCATTGTGTATGTGTGAGTGTACGTGTGAGAGGCAGATTGAGTGAGAGGAGAGTCGCGCTTCCATTGGATTGCAGCCAGTGGGTGGTGGTGGAGTAAAGCTCTCCGGTTCTTTTGTAGATAGCTAACAGCACATACGAGAATCCCAAGAACCAACATTGTGTATATGTGAGTGTACATGTGAGAGGGAGATTGAGTGAGAGGAGGGTCGCGCTTCCATTGGAGTGCAACTAGTAGTGGTGGAGTAAAGCCCTTAGGTTCTTTTGTAGCAAACAACACCCACGAGAATCCTAAGAACCAACATTGTGTATGTGTGAGTGTACCTATGAGAGGGAGATTGAGTGAGAGGAGGGTCGTGCTTCCATTGGAGTGCAGGTGGTGATGGAGTGGAGCTCATGAGTGCTCCTATAGCAAAAAGCACCCCTGAGAATCCCAATAACTAGCATTCAATGAGGTGAGTGCCACACCCCCGTTTGCATTTTGTGCATTAGGCCATGGTAGATTGGCTTCTCGGTTGAGTTGTTTGTTTGTGCTCCCAAGTAAGATTGGGAAAGGCCCCATGACATTTGGTCATTCCCTATTCCTTTTTTGTGGCATAAGGGCCCTCAATAAGTGGCATGCTACCAAGGTGTGAGACCCCTTCCCCCTTTGTGCACCGGAATCCAGGGAGCTAGCAACAGATGTAGCAACCTCTCGCATGGGGCAGGGTTTCCACTCGGGGCCCCACCTACGGATGTCCGGGAAAGGAACTAGTCCAGTGGTCCTCCCAAAACCGAGATAAAAAAAAACTTTCCTTGCCCAAAAGGCACAAGCGATTCCTCTAGGAAAATCTTCAACGAGAATCCATCTAACGGGGTCAAAAGCCTTAACTATCCTATCTTATTCCGACCAAACATGTAGGTCACATGGCCGAATCAAGGAAGGGACTTGCACTTGGTTAATAGAAATCATCCCTTTCTTCCCTTAGTGAGGCACAGCCATTGATTCTTTCCCACAAAACAAGAATCTTCTTGGGACTTACTTTAACTATCGTAACTTAAACCTAACTAAATTTTGTTATAGGAATCCATCGATCCAACCGGCCCAACCACTGTATTGGTGGGATCCCTTTTTATAAAAATTAGGTTGTGTTTGTCCCAAGGGAAAAGAGTTCCTAGGCCCCCTAGCCGGCACTCATGCAATTTTATTAGACAAACACACCACTTACACACCCACAATATGAAATTGCCTTTTTCTTAGATTCAAACAATCTTCAAGACAGAATTGGAATAAAACCAGTGTTTTCATCATGATTCTCAATGTTTTAGTTCCATAGTTTTACAATCAAAATGTCATCCGGACTCTCCGTCGAAGACCAGCTAGTCAACCAACGAGATCCAATTTCAAGTTCTAGTTCACTTAGATAATTTCTCTCTATCCATCAATATCTTGCTCGACATAAGCATGGGTGTCCTAGCAGCCCGGTAGCCCATGCATCGCCTGGTCACAACCCTCTAGGATCCTCCTTAGGCGTCCTAGCACTTCACTCAGCAACTGCTTCATCGGCCCTCGCCCATCGTATTGGAAGCGCACCATTTTCAACCATATCGAGGCTGGTCAAGACCTTGGCAGGCTTTGTCGCCCAGGAGAGACATCCTTCGATGGCTCCCTGCTAGTTGTTGCAATATAAATCTCCTTAGATTAAACCATAAGCCAAGTGCTTCCTCCAACATTTTGGCATAAGACAATCCTTTTTTCAAAAACAGAGTTTCTATGCAAGTAAGAATTTCCTGTTAAATTTGATTTCACAAGACCTTTTCAAAACCCAGACTTTCTTAATGAAAATCACGAATCTCATATCTCGGTGATCCACCCATCAATTACAACGAATTTCTAACTTATTTCTCGACAATTTCGGCCTTAGGAAAAACTTTCCTAAATCAGCCGGTTATCCATTCTTCGTACTGAAGAAATGGGAATGGTCACAAGACTTGGTTTAATTTCTAATTCAAGAGATGGGCATTCATCTTATTGATCCGCCTTTCTCACGTGGTCATGGTCTAGCCCTAAATTACTCGGATTTAATCCTAGATTTATGTCCTAAATATTTTTCTTCATTCTGACAAATTAACTGTGATTTCTAATCATAAGGGTAAAATCCAAAATTATGAAAATTCTTTCTTTCTTGGATATAATAGAATTATGAATAATTCTATTCGTGAATAATGGAATTTAATAAAGATAATTCTTTTTCCAATGATCCATTTGTGCACATGCATACATCATTTTATTAAATTATTCTCATAGAAATATTCTAAAATATTCTTTTCTCCATTTGAACCTTGGCATCAACATGCCTTAAATTATCTATGTAGAATTATGGTGAAACCTCCTCTTTTAACACCGAAATTAATTAATGTATTTTTCCTAATTAAAAATTACGATGAAAGTTTCTCTTTTAAATAAATAAAAATATCCATGTATATGAATATACCTATTTTGAAATATTACCAAAAATTCCTCTTTTGATATATTTAAAATGTTTGTACTTAGAATATCGTGGGAATTTCTCTTTTTGCATCTAAGTTTTTATGCATTAAAATTAATATAACAAAAATTCCTCTTTTCTCTATTTAAATATTTCTGCATAAATACTATAAATGTATTCTCCATAAATGTAACAAAAATCATTCTTTTATCATAAAAATGTTTATGCCTAGAATATGATGAGAATTCCTCTTTTTGCATTAACAAATTTATGCATAAATTTAAATTTATTTTTTCAATGATAAAATTTTACCATAGCTTCGCTGTAATTTCTAAGAATGCTCAAAAATCTACTTTTAATAAATTCACATAACTATAAATTATGGTGAGACTTCCTCTTTTAAACTAAAATTTATTATGCATACATGAGCATAATATATTTACATTTAAACCTCTTGATTATTCTTAAAAATATCAATTTATCATTCTTATATAAAAATACTTACAAAAATGCTAGCGTATCTCTCCTTCAACTTAAAATGAATTAATATGATTTTTCTTAATCATAAACAAGCTTAAAAGAATTAATCTCCATTTTAACTAGATTAAAAATCATAAAAATACTTAATCTCTATCTCTAGCTTGTCAAGCCTAGAGGTTTGATTAAGATAATGAGATTAACACTAAGATCCATCCTTCTAAGAAGGATTAATCCAAAAAGATGAGTATTCTTACAAAAAGAGAGATTTACTAATCAAAAATATTATATTTAAACATAAACGATTACCATTAATCCATTTAAACAATATGAATTACTAAAAGCTTGGTTTTAAGAAAAAAAACCATTGATTTCAATGCTTCCCAAGCATTAGAGAGGTTGGGAAGAGATTACCATTCCAAAAAAGAGAAAAAATCATGATTTAAGGCTTATCCTTGGTTTTTGGCTTGATTATTTAAAAAGAAGTGAAGCCCCCAAGAGAAATCTTGGCCACCAAGTTGAAGAGGGTAGTCTCCAAGAGAGGATGAAGATAGTGAAGCTCCAAACTTCCCAAAGGAGAGGCAAAATAGAGGGATAATAAAATTACACTAAATTGAAGATTATAGTAGCATGTAAATACAAAAATATAAAAATACAAAGGAATGAGGGTCTATTTATAGGTGAGGGAGGCCACCAACCAAGTCCAACTAGAATCTAGAGGCTTCCAACTTCAGTTTGATCCATTTTGGACAAGTTTTGGACTAGTTTGGTTCACTTTTTGATCCAGTTTGAAAGAGGAGAGAAGAGAGATAAACATATCTCATTTTTTTGAGTTAAAAATGTGGAGTAATGATGTGAATTAGGTGCCTCCTTCATGTCAAAAATTCATTTTTTACTAATAAACCTCAATTTTTAACTCATAAACCCAGTACTAGTCAACTCTTCGTCTTATGTGAGAATTTACTCCTTTTTGGGGGATTTTATTTTATTCTTGTGTTTTTCTCATCCCAACAGGTGGATTAACCCCATTGGCCCATTTTAACACTCTTTGGACCTTAATCAAAATTTTTTGAAAATGCGAACCCTTATGCTAAGTTCTCCAATACACATATTCAATTAATTTCTAATGCACATTGGAAAATTCTTTTTGAACTTTTGTTTCAAGGAAATTCATCTTAGATATTAGGAGAAACTTTTTATCCAAAAATATCTCAAAACTATATTATCTCTCTCTAGAATATTTTCTCTCTCTAAACCAAAAACAAAGGATAACAATGTTTTCTTGCATTCTGAAATAGGGGATGATTACAGGGGACTGAGAGTGGAGCTTATATATCTTTTAAGCCTGAGGAGGAACCTTACATCCTCTTCCACTTGAAAAACGCGAGATATCCTCATCTCACAAAGTGGGGATAGTCCTTTACCAATTCTTCTTCTTTCTCCCAAGTGGCGTCTTCTAAAGGATAGAACTTCTACTTGAGCATAAACTCTCAAAGGACTCTCTTCCTAAGAGCCTTCTCCCGAACATCAAGGATTTCTTCATTTTGTTGGAGTTCCATCTGGCCTTGAGTCTGAAAAGTCAACTGTTCATCATCCAGCACATGACTCGGGTTGGGTACATACTTTTTAAGTAAACTGACATGGAATACATTATGTACTTTGAGATGGGGAGGTAGAAGAAGTTCATAAGCTAGATCTCCTACTTTCTTAGTAATGGTGTATGGCCCACAACAGTATCTCGGAGGCAGCTTTTTGTGCTTCTCGAGAGATAAAGAACTTCTCTTGGGTCGTACATGAATGAAAACCATATGTGCTGCTATCTTCATCTTATCAAAAGCACTCTAACACATAGCGGTCCAATGAAATAGGGTGCTCTTCTTGAGAAGGTTAGTCAGAGGGGATGCTATTTGAGCATACTTGGGTACAAAGATTCTATACCACCCAGTTAATCCTAAGAATCCTCTAACTTCTTTCACTATTTTGGGCTCTGACCAATCCTCGACTGCTTGGATTTTAGTGGGGTCAGGAGAAATCCCATCTTTAGATACTATAAATCCCAAGTATTCGACATGGTCAGTAAAGAAAGTGCACTTGCTCTTCTTCACAAAGAGTTGGTGCTTCCTTAGGATCTCCAGGACTTTGCGCACATGATCTTCATGATCAGTTGCATTCTTGGAATATACCAAGATATCATCCAAAAAGAGAAGAACAAATTCATCCAAGTATTCTCTGAGAATGTCCTACATGAGGCGATTAAACGTTGTTGGGGCATTTATCAGTCCAAATGGCATGACTATAAATTCATAATGCCCATATCGAGTATTGATGGTTGTCTTGGGGATATCTTGATCCTTAATTCTGATCTAGTAATATCCAGATTTAAGATCTATTTTTGTGAACATTTGGGTTCCACTTAGCCGATCCAAAAGTTCATCAATCGTAGGAATAGGATATTTATTTTTGACTGTCAACTAATTTAATCCTCTATAATCAATACAGAGTCTTAACGTTTTATCTTTTCTTTTCTAAAAGAGAACGGGCGCACCCCAAGGTGAAACACTGGGTCTTATGAATCCTTGCTCTGACAGGTGTCTTAACTGCTCTTTAAGTTCTATGGCTTATGGAACTGGCATCTTGTATGCGCGCTCGGCTATTGGGCTAAGCTCTGGGAGTTAGTTCTATCTCATGATCTACTTCAAGACTTAGAGGCATCTCAGTCAGCTCTTCTGGGAATACATCACCATACTCACATAGCCGTTCTGGTTCCTTAGCCTTGCATTTTCTATCTACTGGATTCATTTTAGCGACATAGACAGTTTACTTCTTTCTGAGTCCCTTCAGCAATTTGGAAGCTTTTACTAATTGCAGAACTGGGGATCTCGAAATTCTAGTTCCTTGAACTTGATTCCCGTGAAGGTCAAGGAAAGAAATGGTTCCATTGTGATAGTGAATGTGAGCCTGATTCTTATGGACCCAATCCATTGCAAGGATTCCGTCAAAGATTCCCAAGGGTAAGACTCTGAATTGGCAGTCTGCTTCATTCCCATCTAGAGTAAACTGAATACGACCTGTCTCATGGTGTGTGAAGAGAATCTTCCCACTGGCCAATTCTACTTGCATAGGTTTCCTTGCTTTCTGATCTAGGACTAACTTATACAAGCATCTAGGGGAAATAAAAGAATGAGTACTACTTGAATCAGTCAAAAGCTTAAAGTGCTTACCCTTGTATTCTGCTGGAGTCTAATGGAGTAAGAACTAACAATTTTTCCCTTTGATGTGCAATGGCGGCATAAATTTGTCCTCTTTCTTCCTCCACTACATCAGCTATTGTGACAGCTCTGTCTACTGCTGTGTGGGGTGGTACTCTCTCTCTCTAGCTTCCCCAATTCTGGGAGGGAGTTCTGAGACTACTTTTGCAGTGAGAGCTGGAACTCTTTTGGGGTTGCCCTAATTTTGGCAAGAGGGACCTTGATTAGATTGATAGGAAGGAGTCAATCTTGGCATTCTAGGACCTTGGCTTCCATGGCCCATTGTCATAGAAGGAGTTGGTCAATCTTGAGCTGGTGTCCAAAACCTTGACAACCCCAAAACATCGATTTTCACTCCGAAGCTCTTCCTTCTGCATCCTGAAAAGAGCCGGAGTTCCAGAAAAAGTTCTCCAAGGAAAAGGCCTTCCTTCCATTCTGAAACTTCCCATCTCTTAGTTCTAATTGGGACCTTGTGTCTCTTAGGAGGTGGAAAGTTGGAAGTGCTCCTTGGAGTTTGGAATCTTTTGAAGGACAAGGGAGTTGTGGCGGGACCTTGATAACAAGGCCTTGGTGAAGTCCTTCGCCATCCGCACGGCTTCTACCATGGAAACTGGCTTGGCATTCTTTACTAGGGTGTCCAAAGGTTCGTTCATTCCTCGAATGAACCTAGCCATGAGTTGCTCTTCATCCAACGGTGGCGAGTACTTAAGGAGAAGAGCGAACACCTAGTGATATTCCTCCATGGTTTGGCTTCCTTGGGTTAGCTTCAGGAATTTATTCATCTTTGTTTCCAGGAAGCCAGGAGGACAAAATATCTTCCAGAGGTATGCCTTGAGATCGTCCCATCCATGTCTGGGTGTTTTGATCCAAGCAGTTTGTTTCGCAATGGTTTCTCCATGCAACTCTGACTATTTCCACAGTCTTCAACCTGACAAAAGCCACTTTACTTTTTTCATTGTACCCAGTGACGTCGAAGTATTCTTCCATGGCTTTGATCCACTTTTCCACAACCTCCCCTAAGTGTTCCCCTTCACCTTTGAAGGGACCTGGCTGAGATCGGTGAAGAGCCTTGCAAACATTGGGGTCAAGCTCTTCCTCATCTGTGAGAGGATTGGGTTGTCTACCACCGTATTTCCTCGTCTCATGATTCGATCAAAATGATACATTGTTAAATTTCTATTTGTCTTTGTCTCGTGATCCTAAGAATTAAGAAGTTCAAAAATAAATACTTTAAACAAGGCAATCAGTCTTACTAAAGATCTACGACATATGTCCGAGAAAATAGACCTTATTTCGTTAAACTTGATATCTGGTAGTCAAAATCATTTAAACAACTAGAATTCTTGCAAAACATTCTTTATTTATATAAGGTTGCAGTTTATACATAGAGCATCATGGCTCAAAAAAATCAATGCCTAAATTTCATATGCATGAAACGACGATACTGCATTGTGGGCACCTTTAGCCTTAACAAGACTTGGCTAATGAGACGTTTTGCTTCAGCATCTTGCCGCCACGCTGTTCGTTGCAAGAGGCGTGGATATATTGCCCTGCAAACACTTATGTTGTCGTCTCTCAGCTAGGTCTAGAAAATATAATTCCTCGAAATGATTAGCGAGCCTTACCCTGCTCGTTTGAGTCGTAAGCGGAGGAGAGGATATGCTCAAAAGAAAAAGTAGTCATATCCTCATTTCAGGTAAGATCGGGGATACCGGATAAATACGGGGCATCCATCTATAAAATCCAATTCATCGATTAGAAGTATGTATTCATGAAGCTCAATCTGAATAAAAATATAGCATGTGAATGCTCTTCTCTAGGATTTTATTTTAAATTTATGTCAAAAATCATTTTTCATTCTTAAGCTTTCAACAAAGCTCTGATACCAGCTGTGAGACGCCTGCCCCCTCCGCACACCAGAATCCTAGGAGCTAGCATCAGAAGTAGCAACCCCTCACATGGGGCAGGGTTTCCCACTCGGGGCCTTGCCCATGGATGTCCGAGAAAGGGACTAGTCTGGCAGTTCTCCCGACATCGGTACTGGAAAAAACTTTCCTCACCCAAAAGGGACGGGAGATTTCTCCAGGAAAATCTTCTAACGAGAATCTATCTAATGGGATCAAAAGCCTTGACTATCCTATCTTATTCCGACCAAACCTGTAGGACACATGGTCAAGTCAAGGAAGGGACTTGCACTTGGTTCATAGAAATCATCGCTTTTTTTCCCTTAGCAAGGCATAGTCGTTGATTCTTTCCCACAGAACAAGAATCTTACTAGGACTTACTTTAACTATCATCTCGTAACTTAAACCTAACTGAATTTTGTTATAAGAAATCCACCGATCCAGCCATGGGTTAGCCAACCACCCCACCAATGTATTGGTGGGATCCCTTCCTCGGACTTACTTTAACTATCGTAACTTAAACCTAACTAAATTTTGTTATAAGGAATCCACCAATCCAGCCATGGGTTAGCCAACCGCCCAACCAATGTATTGGTGGGATCCCTTTTTATAAAAATTAGGCGGTATTTGTCCCGAGTACCAGGGAAAAGAGTTCCTAGTCCCCCTAGCTGGCACTCATGCAGTTTTATTAGACACACACACCACTTACACACCCAATATGAAATTTCCTTTTTTCTCAGATTCAAACAATCTTCAAGATAGAATTGGAATAAAACCATAGTGTTTCCATCATGATTCTCAATGTTCAAGTTCCATAATATTACAATCAAAATGTCATCCGGACTCTCCGTTGAAGACCAGCTAGTCAACCAACGAGATCCAATTTCAAGTTCCAGTTCACTTAGATAATTTCTTGTCAATCCATTAATATCTTCCTCGATATACAAATGGGTGTCCTAGCAGCCCCGCAAGCTCGTGCATTGCCTGGTCAGAACCCTCTAGGATCCTCCTTAGGTTTCCTAGCACTTCACTCAGGGACCGCTTCGTCGGCCCTCGCCCATTGTACCAAAAGCGCACCATTTTCAACCATACCGAGGCTGGTCAAGACCTTGGCATGCTTTGCCAACGTAGTCAGCTTGTGAGAAGATGGGATGGTTGGAATGGGAATCGGTCCCATTTTTGGTGCGGATGGATGAGTAGCTGAGTTTGTCCTCTAGGAATTTTGAAAGGAATAGTGATTGAGGTTGCGGGAATTCCATTTGTGATGTCTTTTGTGGTCCTCCTCTCAGTATGGAAGACTCCAATCAGGAATACAATCTTCTGTTTGGCCGTCCATGGTTACGATAGGCCAAAGTGCAGCACAATTGGGAACACAATCAGATGACTGGTCGGCACGGTCAAAAAAAAGTGAAGTTTGCATTACGGGAGCGCTATCAGATGAGTAGTGCCGTCTAGTCAGTGATTGCAAAATAGCAAACATGGATGAAGATGAAGAGGAGAATTTTTTACGGGCTAATGCAGATTGGGTCCCACTGTGTGATGGATGTAGCCTGCATATTTGTGGAGTATGCAGCGGTATGGATGGTGGCTCATATGCCGGAGAAGATTCCCAGGGAGCCGTTTATTAGTGAGGATGGTCATTCCTGAGATGGTGAGCTGAAAGATATTTTGGAACAAGAAAGAGATTTTGAGGCGCAAATGAGTAAGGTTACTAGAGTCGAAGAAGATGCTCTGGAGATAGTCTTTCTAGGAAAAGATAAGGGATTTAAACTAGTGAAAGTCAGCAGTTTGCTGGATGATACGTTTCGGGAGGCTCTGGTGGATCTTCTGATAGAATTTATGGATGTCTTTGCATGGGATTACTCAAACATGAAGGGCCTGGATCCTAAGTTTTATCAGCATTGCATTCATTTAAAGCCAGATGCAATCCCTTCCAGACAACAGTGGTACAGAATGAATTTGCATGTTGCAAAAAGCAGGTTAAAGAAGAGCTGAATTGTCTCCTGCAAGTTGAACTTATTGCTCTAATAGAGAATCCAGAGTGGATTTTGCCAATCGTGATCGTGCCCAAGAAGAATAAGAAGATACGCATCTACGTTGACTACAGGAAACTTCATGCAGCTATTGTTCCAGATCCTTTTCCCTTGCCATACATGGATACAATCTTGGATGATGTGTTAGGCCATGAACTGTATTCATTTCTTGATGGGTTTAGTGGATATAATTAGATTCGGATGGCAACAGAGGATCAAGCTAAGACAACATTCATCACAGCTTAGGGTGTGTTTGTGTGTACAATGATGTGGTTTGTTGGCTTGAGGAATGCTCCGGCGGGTACATTTCAAGGGAATATGCATGAAATTTTTGGGCCATTCATGCGGGTCTTTTTGAATGATCTCAGTGTGTTTGGGACCTCTATTCAGCATTTGGAACATCTCTCTGCGACCGTGTTTTTAGAAATGTGGAGAGGTATCTTTCAGCTCAAATCCCTTAAAGTGTGCCTTTGCGGTTTGGAGTGGGAAGCTATTAGGGCACATTATATCACAATCGAGGGGGTCATTTTATTAGCAAAGTGATCAAGCGGATGACAAGTTTTTATTTGATTCTTCACAAGAAATCATCCCCTTACTATCATGCAAGCCAATGGATTGGCGGAATCCTCCAATAAGTAGATTGTGCGCATTCTGACCAAGCTCGTACAAGCATTGGACAGATTGGGATGTTAAGCTTCTATTAGCACTATGGGCATACTGCACAGCTTACAAGATTCCAAAAGGCATCGACGTCGTGCAAATCGGCCAGAGTAGAAGTGTTTCTGATGTGGATTGCAGCAGTCCTTTTTTGGTGGGCTCGCCCAGTCCACCGTGCGTGCCAAGTGTTATGTGGGCCACACACTACAAGACTGCACCCGCAAATCTGGAGTCTGAACTGCAAGTGTAATGCCACACTGCGTACCCTACATGAATATTCATTATTAGATCTCAAGGGGTGTGAATGGGAGGTCGCATGCCTATTTGAATCCCGTGACTATATGTAACTCTTTAGAAGGATATATGCCTGTGTATTCAAAGCAATCAATCAATCTATGTTTCATGCAATAACTCTATAGTCTATTTTAGTGGAGCATTAACCACATCACACTATCTATAATCATTTTATGTATTCATTTAGCAGTATAATTCACCTTTCCAATTGATGTTGTATGCTAAGAGGGTAATCATTCCTGTATTACTGTACTGATGTAAGCACATAATACAGGATCAATTGGGCTTAGTGGCAGTGTAACAATGTCACTCTCATAGAGCAGACGCTCACCACCACTATCAATCAGAACTTAATCAATGACATGATGAACCACCAAAATCTCTGGAATGCGTGTTTGTCACTAGATCATCAAGGAATTATTTTCCTGAGCTTTAACCACCACCACAGCTACTACGGGGGACACCCTACCCAGGTCAGCGGTTGCCAACAGGGACTAGTGAAAATTTGGAACGAGCTTAAGTAATTGTTCCAACTTATCTAAAGTGGTTCTTGAGAGTTCATCCCAATTATTGCCTTCTGATTGCTCCCACTTCTGTTGAGGCCATGTAGATTCCTCCGGCACCTACGGACTACTTCTGGACAACTCGGAAGAATATGCACAATCATTGTAACATTTTTGTGAAAGTGAACCGCATGTGAGGTTCTCGCAGCCTCAGCTTTGGGTGCTTGCTCCAGAACCTAAGAGGTAACTTGATGCTACACTTCTTCCTGTGCTGGCCAATCAATGCTAGCCTATTCTGGTGCCTGAGTGAGAGGCCGACTCTTCTTACTTGAGTGCGTTACCACACAAAGTTTTGGATCTCCTTGCTCAACAAGAGACTCAATTTGTACCATGGATACACTTGGTTTCTTCCCTGCAGCCTTTTCTTGTCTCTCTCACTTCCTGCAATTGTAATCCTATGCCTCTGGGCACTCTGATCATCGCCAATGCCCTTCCTCTGTGTGCAGAACATACGTGCGGTCTTTTGCCACCTCAGCCACCCCGACCCTGACCAAGGCCTCCTCCTTGGCCCCGGCCTACATTGGAGTAGCATAAGCATTATCCAAACCGCCCATTGTTTGAGCAAATGCCATCGCCCCACGGTTTTTTTCCTCTTTATCCTTCTATTGAATGGGGCCTCTAGCCCATGACCCCTCCCATTATAATAACAATCACTGATATTGTGAGAATTAGAAGTACAGATGGCACACCATTTCTCATTGAGTGCACACTCCATAGTAGGATGACCCAGATTGTGGCACATCGAGCACCAGATCTCTTTCGAACAATGACTTAGCAGCCGAGGATTCCCCAAACACTGCCATGCTGACCTTCGCACGCCCTTTTGGGTCTTCCTGGTGGTCGCTTTCACCAGTTCGGCATCCGAATCTTCGCTACTACTGTTAGAAGAATCTTCATCTGGACTCTCCTCATCCGAATCTTCAGAGCTATTGTGCTTCCTCCCATGAGATGAGCTTTTCCCTAACTTCTTTTTGGATTTTTGCTTGTTGGTGTGTCTTTGTCCTCCAAGGATTCTCTAGCCAAGATCGCCCTCACACAATCACATCTGGCAGCGTCTTGGTGGCAACCTTATCCCGACAATTGCTAAGGCTGTTCGAAGATCCTTAGATAAGCCCTTGAGAAAATAGTCATTGAGTACCTCCTATGCTCGATGTTGGTTTGAGGAACCCGCTGCATCATGACCTGAAATCGAGCTGCATAATCCTCCATTATGTGCTTGCCTTGCTTAAGCACACGCAGCTTTTTCAAATTTTGGGCGATAGTCTTTTCCACTCGAGAGCACCGCAAGAAAGCTGTCCTCGCCGCATCAAAAGTTTAAAAATGATCCACAGGGTACTTCACCAACCATCAGGAAGCATTCCCACTAAGTGGACTCAAACACGAATTCCATACGTAATTGATCCATTGGGGGCGGCACATTAAAGTTGTATGTCTTCTCAAACTACCGAATGTGAGCATCTAGATCCTCAGAAGATTTCCCACGGAACTTTGCACACTTAATCTGTCCATGTGGCTAGGCCATATGTGGGGAGAACTACTAGTGGTGGCTGTGTCAGTCCCGAGAATTGTGAGATCCCTCTACCCCCTCCGCACACCGAACTCCCGGTAGCTAACAGTAGCGGAAGCAGCCCCCTCATGCGCGGGGTAGGGTTTCTCACTCGAGGCCTCGCCCACGAATGTCCAGGCACGAGACTAGGCTAGTGGTCACTCCGAAAACCGAAACCGGGAAAATTTCCCATGCCCGAAAAGCAGGGACGATTCCACCTTTTTGATTTTTTTTTACGAATTTTTTTTTCTAATGAGATCAATTCTAAACTATCCTTCACATGAATAAACCAGATAGAAGGAAACTATCGCTGATATAATTTGATCATATGAGTAATTTCAGCACTTTTTTCCTAATCAAGATCAGGCACAGCCATTGATCCACTCAATTGAGAAATTTATCAGGGAATTAACTAGCTACTCAAATCCTAGCATAATCCTAAGATTTTTTAGTTTGATTATTAAAACTCCACTGATTCCAACCTAACCCGATCCGGCCCATGGGTTAGCCACTACGCTGCCCCACTGGAATCGGTAGATCCAAACAAGTACTCACCCACCCATAATTGAAATGCCTTTCTTTACTTTAGCTTTAGAAAACAGATACGCACACACTCCTCTTTAAAACTTTAATATAAAAAAATAATCCATTGACAAAAGAGAATGATCACAGATTTCATAATTCAAAATTTTCATTCAATCCCTTGTTTCACAAAAATAGTACCAATCTGGACTCTTCGTTGGGACCAGCTCAGCAACGAGATCCAATAACAGATTACAATAATCATTTCGTCAACATTCATATATATATCTTCCTCGACATACATATGGGTGTCCTAAGCACCACGAGCTTATGCATCGCCTGGTCAGAACCCTCCAGGATCCTTCTTAGGTATCCCAGCTCTTCATTCAGGGACCGCATTGTCGGCCCTCGCCCATTATACCAGAAGCACACCATTTTTCACCATACGAAGGCTGGTCAAGACCTGGGCAGGTTTTTGCCGCGTGAGCTGTCCCTCGAACATTCCTCGCCAGCTGTTGCAACCGAATTTCCCTTAGTTAAACACATGCCAAATGCTCCCTCCAGCATTCTGCCACAAGAGAGTCCTTTAAAAAAACAGGG
Source organism: Cibotium barometz (assembly GCF_041138505.1). Taxonomy (NCBI): domain Eukaryota; kingdom Viridiplantae; phylum Streptophyta; class Polypodiopsida; order Cyatheales; family Cibotiaceae; genus Cibotium; species Cibotium barometz. The sequence goes on from NC_141096.1 coordinate 16,781,666, forward strand.
TTTCTATGCAAGTTTTCAGTTTTGATTTTGTTTGAATACCGTGAATAAATCTTAAATCCGTATCCCAATACTTTTGGATCCAGGTCTGAATTCTAGACAGAATTCCTCAAATTCTGTTAACTTGATCTTCAGATCAAAATCGAAAGTCTTAACTTAGTTTCGGATTCGGTGGGTGTTTTGAGTGCATGTTTCTTGAATTGTGCATGTTTCTTGAATTGGGCACATCGTCATTGATTGAAACTGACGAAGGAATTAGGTCTTGGTCAATAGTTTGAATCAGAGTTTTGGGTCTGGAAAGGTTCTTCCTAAACTATATTTCTTGAAAGGTAATATTTCAATTTCTCTTTTTCTAAATTTCGTTTATTGAGTATTTGCTTACAGATTTCTAAACTAAACATGAATTCCTAGGAGGAATAAAATAATCATTTATCTCGATCTCCGACTTCGATAGTTTATTTGAATTTTCTCATTCCCATCTTAGTGAATATAAAACGGTAGAATTTCCTCACATATTATCTACTTATTCATTTTTCTAATTTTTACGAAAATTAACAGAGGATTAAAGAGAACCCTTATTTAATTTATAAAGATTCTATATGCATCTAATTATGCATAAAATCCAATTCTGATAAAAGTCACACTTTTATCATCATAAAAATCATTTATGATGAAAATCACTCTTTTAACATGAAAGAATTTCTTTTATGCATATGTTTATGCATACAAATCATTTATGATGAAAATCACTCTTTTAATATAAAAGAGTTTCTTTTATGCATACAAATCATTTATGATGAAAATCACTCTTTTAATATAAAAGAATTTCTTTTATGCATATGTTTATGGATAAAAATCATTTATGATGAAAATCACTCTTTTAATATAAAAGAATTTCTTTTATGCATATGTTTATGCATAAAAATCATTTATGATAAAAATCACACTTTTAACATAAAAAATATATCTTTTATGCATATGTTTATGCATAAAAATCATTTATGATGAAAATCACACTTTTAATATAAAAAAATATCTTTTATGCATATGTTTATGCATAAAACTTATTTATATAAAAATCACACTTTTAATATAAAAATTTATTTTTTATGCTTAAAAATCATTTATGATAAAAATCATACTTTTAATATTAAAAAAATATCTTTTATGCACATGTTTTTAACTATTAACCTTGTCCTTAGTCAACTCTTCATCTTATGTGAGTATTTACTCATTTTTGGGAGATTTTCCTTTTATTCTTCTATTTATCTCCTCCCTACATTTGGATAAATCTTATTGGTCTATAGGAACCTTAATTTAAAATTTCGAAAGATCTTGACCCCTAGGATAATGCCTCTTGAACAGATTATTCTTAATTTCTAATGCACCTTCTGAAAATCTTTTTGAACTTCTGTTTCAAGGGAACTTATTTTAATAAGATGAGATATTTTTCTATCCAAAAATATTTAAAAACTGAATTACCACTCTCTAGAAGATTTTCTCTCTCTAGGCCAAAAATGGTAGAAACAAGATCTTTTATATTTTTGAAGAGGGATTTGATTATAGAGGAAGATGCTGGACATCTTGAGAGGCTGGGGAGTAATCTTACATTCTCTCCCACTTGAAAAATGCGAGATGCCCTCATAATGTAAACTGGGGGTAATCTCGTAACACATCGGCTTCATTCTCCCAGATTGCATTTTCAGAAGGATAGAACTTCCATTTTACCAATAATTCTTTGAGAATTCTGTTCCTGAGAATCTTTTCTCGAACATCAAGAATTTCTTCAAGTTGGAGTTCCATCTATCCTTGGGTTGAAGAGGTTAGGATTTCATCATCAAGTACATGATTTGGGCTTGGCACATATTTCTTTAGAAGGCTTACATGAAATACATTATGAACTTTGAGATGAGGAGGAAGAAGAAGTTCGTAGGCTAAGTCACCTACTTTCTTTGTAATCAGATATGGTCCACAATATATGGGGGATAACTTCTTGTACTTCCCAAGAGATAGAGAACTTCTTTTGGGCCGTACTCTAATGAAGACCATATCTGCTTCTTCAGACTTTCTATCTGTCCTCTTCTTATTTGCATACTGCTTCTGTAGATCCTAGGCAGCTTTAATATCTTTACGAATTGACTGCATCTGTTGCTCCATGTCGTCAAGCATCTGTCTGGACATCTTGACCCTAATCAATGGGTCGGACCAAGTTAATGGAGTTAAGCAATCTTGTCCATACAGAGCTTTAAAAGGGCTGATCCCGATACTTCCGTGATAAGAAGCATTGTAGGCAAACTCGACTAGGTGCAAATAGCTTAGCCACTTCTTGGGTTTCCTGCCATAGCATGACCGAAGTATATCTTCGATTACTTGGTTTAATCTTTCAGTTTGACCATTGGTCTCAGGGTGATAAGCTGTGTTGAGATCCAAGAAAGTTCCCACTATTTGCAAAAATGCAGTCGAAAACCTTGAAGTAAACTTGGGATCTCGATCACTTACTATTCTCTTGGGTAGGCCATGCAATCTGAAGATTTCTTTGAGGAACATGCTAGCCACATCCACTACAGTGTAGGTTTCTTTTATTGGGATCAGATGGGCAACTTTGGTTAGTCTGTCAACTACCACAAAAATGGAGTTGTAACCTGATTGCACTGAAGGTAATCCAGTAATAAAGTCCATACTGATACATTCCCACTTCATCTAGGGGATTTCCAATGGATGTAACTTCCTAGGAATTTTTTCTCTTTCAGCTTTAACTTTCTGGCATGTCAGACATTGACGTACATGATTCAGTACATCATTTTTCATACCAGGCCAAAAGAAGCTTTTCTTTACAGACATGAGTAAATCAGAATGTCATCAAAGAAAACTAGAACAAAGTCATCCAAGTATTCTTTGAGGATGTCTTGCATTAGGTGATTGAATGTAGTTGGGACATTAGTTAATCCGAATGGCATGACAGTAAATTCATAATGCCCATAGCGAGTATTAATGGTTGTTTTTGGTATATCTTGATCATTGATCCTGATCTGGTAATACCCGGATTTCAAATCTATCTTTGTGAAGAACTTGGCTCCATTTAGCCTGTCCAGAAGCTCATCAACTCTTGGGATAGGATACTTATTCTTAACTGTCAGCTGATTTATACCTCTCTAGTCCACACAAAATCTAAGCGTTCCATCTTTCTTTTTCTGAAAGAGAACTAGTGCACCCCAAGGTGAAACACTAGGTCTTACAAACCCTTGTTCTAACAGCTGTCTAAACTGTTCCTTGAGTTCGATGGCTTCAAGAACTGGCATTTTGTACATGCGCAGGGCTACTGGCTGAGCTCCACGGGTCAATTCAATCACATGATCTACTTCTCGGATTGGACGCATTTCAGTTAGCTCTGCTGGGAATAGATCATCAAATTCATTTAACAATTCTGGTTCTTTAGCCTTAAGCTTTGAGTCTACTGGGTTCATTTTGACAACATAAATTTGCTGCTTCTTTCTAAGTCCTTTCAGCAAGCTGGGGATCCAAAAACTCCAGTTCCTTGAACTTTGTTCCCATGAAGGTCATGGAAGGAAATGGTTCCATTGTGATAGTGTATGTCAGCTTGATTTTTGTGGAGCCAATCCATTCCCTGCCCTCTTTCCTCTTCTACTACATCTGAAATTGACTGCTCTAGCTGCCGCTGTAGTCTGAGGTGGAACTCTTGCTCTTTGGTTGCCCCAGTTTTGGGAGGGAGTTCTGAGGTTACTCTGGACAAAGGCAGATGGCGGAGCGGAGTTCTTCTAGGGTTTCCCTGGCTTGGGCGAGACGGACCTTAATTAGAGTGGTATGAAGGGGTTGGTCTCTAAACTCGGGGTCCTTGACTTCCCTATCCCCTTGACATGGCAGGAGTCGGGCAGTCTTTCAGTTGGTGACCGAAACCTTGGCATCCAAAACATCGGTTTTCACTTTTGAGCTCATCCCTTTGATTTCTTGAAAGAGGTGGGGCTCTTGAGAAAGTATTCTGGGGAAAGGGTCTTCCTTCACTTCAGAATCTCCCTACATCCTGATTCTGATTCGGGCCTTGCTTCCTCTTTGGGGGTGGAAAGTTTGAAGTACTTCCGTGGGCTTGGAATCTTTTAAAGTTAGAGGGTGCATGCTTTGGTGGGACCTTTACTACAAAGGCTTTGGCAAAATCCTTTGCCATTCTTACTGCTTCAGCCATGGACACTGGCTTGGCATTTTTGACTAGTGTGTCCAAGGGTTTATTCATTCCCCGAATGAACCTGGCCATGAGTTTTTCTTCATCTAGAGGTGGTGAAGATTTGAGTAGAAGAGAAAAGGCCTGCTGATATTCCTCGATGGTTTTGCTCTCCTGCTTTAGCTCTAAGAATTTGTTCATTTTGATTTCCAAAAATCCAAGAGGACAAAATCTCTCTCTTTTTTTTTTTTTTCTGGAAAAAAGATCCTTCTATTAGTTAATGAGAAAACGCCATAAGGCTACAAAGCTCACCTCGCAAGGAGGGATAAAAACACAGTGAACTCCTGAGCTCCACCCCCGTTGGGGGGGCTACCTAGTAGTACATGTGGGAGGTGAGAAAAGCCAAACTGGAGGCCTGTAGTGCCAAGTGACATCCTCGCCCCTCGCGGTGAGGAAAGGGCCAGGCTGCCAAGTGCGGAGGAAAGCCTTGCGGCGCCCTCTCATGCGATCCGAGTCGCCCTGGAGTTTCCCCCGTGTCCTCTCAAGGTGTGAATGATGTCCACCCAGAGGGCCTGTATGACCTCCGCCGGTGGAGTCGCCTGGCGGTCAATGGCCTCCCTGCATCGGGCTCTCCAAATGTGCCAAGCCGTCATGCTGCTGATCAACTCCCATCTGTGCCCGACCCCCTCCTGAGGGGCTGCCGAAGAGAAGTCTGGCGTCGGAACCACCGCCATCACCCTGTCAGAGACCTGGATGGTCGCACTGCCAGGGACGTCCTCATATCCAAGGGCCGGGCCGCTGTCCGTGGCCCAAGCCACCGCACCCCACGTCACCAGCATCTCACCTGGTGAGCCAGTAAAAACCATCCTGAGAGCGCGCTGCCAGACCTGCTGTGCCTGTGGGCAATCCCATAAGCAGTGCCGCTGCGACTCCTGTGCATGGCCGCACCGAGGGCAGGACGCTGGGTGATTGCCGAAAGCTAGCCAAGCCCCCATAGCCAGACCTCTATGCGCTGTGAGCCAGAGAAACAACGTCACCTTCCCCGGGGCCGGAAGCTGGCCCAAAGGCGCTGCCAGAAGTCCCGAAGAAAGGCAGGGGAGAGCCCCTGTCGCCACCAATGCTCGGCCGCCGCCGGGGTGCTCGCTATCCTGTGTCTCTGAATCCGCCGCCCCAGCCTCGCTGTGTACTGAAAAAAGGGGATGCCTGGGCTTGTATGGGCCAAGTAGGGATCTCGCCAAAACCACTCACCTGGATCCCACTGAAGGCGAATAAGAGGCCTGCTGTCCCAAGCCCATAATCTCCAAGAATAGTCCTCCCCTATCGAGGCTGGTGAGGGGTCTACATGCCACTGTTTCTGATGAAAGCCGACCACCCGCACCCTCTGAAGAATACATCCCTGGAGCCCATCCAAATCTAGTCGTGTCCTCTGAAGCTGGCCACCCTCTCCCACCTCGAAAGTGAGTGGGGCAACTCTCTCCGCAGTGCCGCAGACCGCTAGAAGGATCTCATGCCGAGTAAAGACACCCATCCACTGTGGAGGTGGAGGGTCCTGTACTGGGGTCCGCCACTCCCTGGGGATGGCCGCCTCAATGTCTTGTCTCATCAACTCTCTGCCCCTCATCCCACTGAGTCTCCTCTCCTAAGCCTCTAGAGGCAGCTGCTGAAAACCTATCCAGTCGTCTAGGGACTGGGCTGGGCCTGATGAGCTCAGTGGGCCCCACGACACGTGAGACCGCGATCCAACCATATGGCCACTGGGGAGACGAATCAAGGGGTTCCAGATCAAAGGCTGCCTCAAGCGCTCCTCATCGGTGCCCGGGGGAGTCTGGAAGAGTGACGGCCTCAGATGCGACCAGGCCCTCAGAAGGCTAGCTGCAAAACGCTCCTCGAAGCCAAGGCCCACTCCTCTGGATCGCTGCTCTGTAAAGATCCACCTGATGCTGGGGGTCCAGGGGCCGCTAAGAGAAGGGGTGCGGCTGAGCATCCTGGAAACAAGAAACTCCTTCCACGGCTCAGCGCCTGGCAGGAGGCCACGAACTACCAACTTGCCAAGCAATGCTCGGCTTTGGCAAATAGGATCAACAATGCCCAGGCCGCCTCTCTCCCTCGGCTGAGTGATCACCGCCCATGCCACCTTGGCCCTGGCGGGCCGCCCGTCGCCACCGGACCAAAGAAAGTTCCTGATGAGCCTCTGCACCTGGCCAATGCATGCCCGAGAGAAGGCCCAGCAAGAAGTGATGTACCACATAGTAGCAAGCAGAACCTGGTTGGCCACAACTACTCGGCCAGCCAGAGATAACCGAGCGGTACTCCAATACAGAAGCTTCTTCCGAATGCTCAGAAGAAGGGGGGCTATCTACTGCTCCGAAGATATGTCAATGCCCACATAGCATCCCAAATAACGCACTGTAGTGCCGGGGGGCAGCCACTAAAAACCGTCAACTGGCCTCCAAGTCGGGGGGGGCATAGAGCTGACCCACAGCCCACACGACTTGTGCCAGTTGATCAAAGCGCCCGAAGCTCTGCAAAACCTGTCCATGGCTAAGGCGAAGCGGCGGAGGTTCTCCTCACCTCCCTGAAGATAGACAGCAGTGTCGTCCGCAAACTCCGAGTCTAGGAGCTCCTCCGAGGTGCGGATGGGAAGCTGGAGGCCCCGCAAACCTATATCCTGTGCCGTCAAAAAAGTGCTCATGGCCTCCGCCACAAAAAGAAAAAGAAAGGGCGCCAAGGGGCACCCCTGCCGCACCGAGCGCGAGAGCTGGAACCTCTCTCCGCGCACGCCCTGTATCAGCACCTTAGCCGATGTGTAGAGTGCAGAGACCCCACGGATCCACTGAGGGGGGAAGCCTATCCTCTCCATAGTGCCTTCCAAGAAGGCCCAGTCCACCCGATCATATGCCTTCTCGAAGTCGAGAAGGAGCACTGCCAGATCCTCCTGTCAAAATCTAGCCAGAGCCGTAGCCTCCCAGAAAGAGAAAATGTTATCCAGAATGCTCCTATCCTGGATGAAGCCAGTCTGCGTGGAGTGGATGATGTCCGGAAGGTGAGGCTGAAGCCGCCTGCTGATCGCCTTAGCTAGGACCTTGTAGGCCGTGCCTAGCAAGGTGATCGGTCTCCACTGTCTAATCTCCAGTATGTCTCCTCCCTCTTTGGGGATCAAGTGGATCAACCCCTCTGCCATGCTGTCCGGCATGACTCCTGACTCCATAATCTCCTGGAATGCCAATCTGAAGCCCCTGTGTAAGAGGCCCCAGTACCTCTGGAAGAAAGCCACCAAAAGACCGTCCTCTCCTGGGCATTTGCCTCGAGGTAATGCCTGAAGAGCCTCCTCCAGTTCCGTATCCGAGAAGGGGGAGAGAAGGGAGTGCTGCAAATGGGCCGGCACAACCGGTCTCGTGAAGCTCCAGACTGCCTCTCGAGCCTCTCTCACCCTGTCATCTGCTGGCTCAGCAGAGAGAAGGTCCCTGTAAAAATCTGTGGCTATAGCCCAAACCCTGGGGGGATCCACCACAACCTGGCCATCAGCCTGTCGAAGACGCCTGAGACCCTCTCGTCTGAAGCGAGGCCCTGTCGTCTCAAAGAAATCTCGAGTCACTCTGTCTCCAGCCTGTGTCCAAAAAGAAGCCTGAGCATGGAATCGGAACTCCACCCTCCTCTCCTCGATGGATCTGATCTCCGTGCGAGCTGACTCCATCTGCTCTGAGATCCAAGGGCTCGTAGGATCCCTCTCCTGGAGTCTCTGGGAGGGACGCTTAACTCCTCCGTAGGCTCCTCTCTTGCTCTCTGAAGGCCTCCAGCCGGTCCCAAGGCAGCCTATCTGAGCATCTGGCTGATCTCCTGCAAGCCACTGGCAAGATCGCTGGCTGCCAATCCTCTCTTGAACTGCAGCTCCTGCCAGACCTGCTCAACTCTGATCGCAATCTCGGGCTCCTCTATGAGACAATCTGGAATCCGGACGCTCTGGCCGTGCTCTCCTCTCGTGGGGTCCTCGATCTGGAGAAGCACTGGATAGTGGTCTGAAAACGAGGAGCCTGCAAGTATGCCCACTGTGCCACCTCTATCACAGGCCCACTCATCAATGTAAAACCTGTCGATGCGGGAAAGGTTAACTCCTGTGGCCCGTCTATTCGAGCGCGAGAAAGATAGACTCCCCTGCAACCTGCCAAACTCCGGGAGAGTCCACGGATCCTGGCCTCTCACCTGTAGCACTAGTTCCTCCCAGGCAGCGAGCTCCGGCCCATGAATGGTCTCCTGGCTGCCCCCCATCCTGTCCTCTGCATCCTCAAGCATGTTGCAATCCCCTCCGAGGCACCAGTGGTCTGCCAAGGGGAGGGACTGCCTAATGGTGCTCCAGAACTCGGCTCTCCCGGTCGCCCCATTAGGGGCGTAGAAGTTGAGGAAGCCAATGCGGTCTTCCCCAACCCGAAGGATGATCCACTGCACACGACCCTGGACCAGAATGCCAGAGTCCACAACCTCGGATAGAAGCTGCTCGCTGACTGAGATGCATACTCCACCCTGGTTCCCCTGCTGGTGGGAGCCATATGCCGGTGACCAAAAAGTGTGACTCCTGCCTGGCAAGATCTTCCCGCAGGTGCGGGTACGCCCAGCAGAAAGGTGGTGCTCTTGGATGAAAAGGATATCTATGGGTCCTCCAACGAGAGCCCTCTGGATCTCCTAGCAAAGTCTGCCCCGACCAATGTAGCAGCGATGTCCACCGAGACCCTGGATGTTCCATGAGGGGATCCTCATGGATGAGCTATGGCAAGTGAAGCAGCCTCCACTGGCTCACCCCTCTCAGCTGGCCCGGATGATCTACCCTCCACTCTGTGAGTCTTGGGCGCCGGCTTGGAGGGAGAATAATCACTGTCTGTCCGGGTGCGGAGTCTCTCCAAAAAGAGGGTGACCTGTCTCTGTGTCCAGCCCCACTCCGCCTTCGCCCTGTCCAGGGCATAGGCGTGAGACCAATCCTCTGCATATATGTATCTAAAGGTAGGCTGCACCCTCGGGGCGGCATGGAGGAGAATCAGAAGCACCGCCTCAACTGAGGTGTGGACCGGATCCGCCCGCAAGTCTCCTATACCAAACAAGCTCATGCGGGCTGCGGGTCTGCAATAGGTCCGTGAGCCCCAAGTCAATGAAGTGGTGAGAAAACTCCAGTATCTGATCACGCAAAAGTTCCTCTACAGAGTTGCAATCCCATGCTGTGTCAGGGGCAACACTGAGAGGAAAGGAGAAAGCCACCATGCTGCTCACCACAGAGGGGGAACGAGAGGGATGGCACACCACGCAAACTCGCAAGGGCGCGACCAGTGTCTCGAACGGGCCAACGTCCAACTGGAGGCACCTGAAAAAACCGTAATCCACTAGTAGCCCCATTACTCGCGGGGGCCCCCCAGGAGAGAACTCTGTGGCGGGCGAAGCGAGGATCGCCATCTCCACCGGCCCCACTCCGCCTTCGCCCTGTTCAGGGCATAGGCGTGAGACCAATCCTCTGCATATATGTATCTAAAGGTAGGCTGCACCCTCGGGGCGGCATGGAGGAGAATCAGAAGCACCGCCTCAACTGAGGTGTGGACCGGATCCGCCCGCCAGTCTCCTATACCAAACAAGCTCATGCGGGCTGAGTGTAATCGAGTCTGCAATAGGTCCGTGAGCCCCAAGTCACTGAAGTGGTGAGAAAACTCCAGTATCTGATCACGCAAAACTTCCTCTACAGAGTTGCAATCCCATGCTGTGTCAGGGGCAACACTGAGAGGAAAGGAGAAAGCCACCATGCTGCACACCACAGAGGGGGAACGAGAGGGATGGCACACCACGCAAACTCGCAAGGGCGCGACCAGTGTCTCGAACGGGCCAGCATCCAGCTAGAGGCACCTGAAAAAACCGTAATCCACTGGTAGCCCCATCACTCGCGGAGAGAACTCTGTGGCGGGCGAAGCGAGGATCGCCATCTCCACCGGCCTGGACTGAGCTCTGGCCTACCCAGCTGCGCTGCCCCGGGGCAGTGGGTGGTCTGGCGAAGTATCCTGGAGAGGCCGAGGGAGGGATGGGGGCTCATGGCGAGGAGGGGGGAGAGCGAGGAGAGGATGGAGAGGCATCTGCAAGAGGATAGGTGTCAGGGGGGGCCGCCGGGGGAGGCGGGAGGGGGGGGCTGGGGGGGGAGAGGGGAGGGAGGAAGGAGTGCTCTCCGGGTGAGGGGAAGGGGAGCCGGGGGTCGAAGAGTGCGGCCCAGGATCCTCAGGAATCTGCTCCAAGGAGGGGGCGGGGCCCCCCGCGGGGGGAGGCGGGAGCGGGGTCTCCACGTGGGAGGCTCCACCAGCGGCCTCAACGGGCACTGAGTCTGAATCCTCGTCCATCGGGGTGGGACCTGCTGGCCGCCTATCCCTGACAGGAGCATAAGTGCGGATAGGTGCCTGTACGCCAGCCGTAGTCGCCTGTCCGCCAGCCTGTGCTGCCTGCTGGCGTTTGCGACGACGGTCCCTGCGGGCCGGGCGTTTCCGTCGACGAACCTCCTGCCATCCGCCAGCCTCCTGGGACTGCGCGGCATCCTCCGCCGGGGCCTGCTCGTCAGATGATGGCGCCTGCTGTGACGAGCCAGGGATGTCCGGTCTCTGAAGTGGATGGCCACCCCTCGAGTCTCCTGCAGGGGGTCTGGAGGCGGCATAGCGTGAAGGATGAGCCCCCTTGCGGGGACAGGCGCGTGCGAGATGGCCCATCTCCCGACATATGTAACACTGACCGGGGAGGCCCGAATACTCCACGCACTGTATCATATGTCCTCCAGAAAGACAAGGGAGAAGGATCGTCTTCGGGAGGGACTCCGGTGACGGAACCACAACCTGAATGGCCGGGAGTCCTGCTACCCGAGCAATCACTGAAGCCGCTGTCTGCGGCGTCTCCACCACCTGCCCGAACACCTTGCCAATGGATGACAAGAGGGGCAAGTACTCCCTACGGAGTCCAGGAAAATAGATAGTGACGGGGAAACCTGTCGGGCCTGCTAGCGGGTCAAAAGCGGGGTTGAAACCATGAGTCCATCGCGCCAGGAACGCCCGGGATGAGCGGAGGGCAATGGGGCTCCGACGAGCTAGCACCATCTGCTGAGCTGCCTGTGGGGACTCGAAATCCACCTGATAGTAGCCACGTCCCAAAAAATCTACGCTGACGATCTTGGCGGGCACGCCAACAAGGCTGCCTTGCAGAAGGTCGCCAAGCTCTCTCCGCATCGGACGGCTACTATCTTGCAGACCAAGGAGGAGGCCTCAAGAGCGGAAACTATGGAAACAAACAACTGAAGATCTTCAGCTGTGAACTCCAGACGGAGACCGGAATCGGCAGGGTTAGTGGGAGCGGCTTCCATGGAGTCCTCCAGAGGGAAAAAGCCAGAAACTGGGGTCACCAACGGGAGGGACATAGCCCTGCGAGGAAAAAATAGAGGCGGAGGGCTACAGGATAGCGGGGGGCGGGGCCGGGGGGGGGGGAGCTGGAGGCGGGGAGGAGTTAGCGGTGGGTGGAGGGGCGAGACGGAAGGGAGGAGAGAGAAGGCGGGGGGGGAGAGGTGGCGGGGGAGAGAAGAGAGGCGGGGGAGAGGGAGGCGAAGGTGGTTAGAGAGGCGGAGGAAAAAAAAAAAAGCAAAAGGCGGGGGGAGTGGCGGGGAAGGCAGCGAGGAATGTGGCGAAGGAAGAGAAGGCGGGGGGAAAGAAAGCGAAAACGAGGAGGGAGGCGGGGGAGTGAAGGCGGGGGAGTACGCGAGGCAGAAGGCGGTGGAAAGATGGCGAAAGGGGGCGCGATGAAGAAGGCGGGGGAGAGGGCAGAGGAGACAGCAGAGGACTGAAGGGGGGGAGAGTGGGGCGCGATGGCGAGAAGCAGCGGGGGGGGGAGAAGTGGAGCTCGCAGGCGAGGTCTACAGTCCTACTATCGATGAAGCACTTGTTGTTTGCAAAGAGAGGTTCTGACCATAACAGAGTTTTGCTGAAATGAGTCCGAGTCGCATCTAAACACAACAAACAAAATCTCTTTCTCAAATAGGATTTTAGGTCATTCCAGGACTGAGTATTTCTATCCAGACGGTTGGTGTCAGTGGTTCCTCCATGTTACCCTGGCTATTTCCACTATTTTCAGCCGAGCAAGAGCCATTTTGCTCCGCTCATTGTAGCGTGTGACGTCAAAATATTCTTCCACGGCTTCCACCTATTTCTCCATAGCCTCGCCCAGGTTCTCCCCTTCTCCTTTGAAGGGTCTTGGCTGAGTCCTATGAAGAGCCTTGCGAACATCAGGGTCAAGCTCGTCATCTTCAGAGAGAGGGTCTGGCTGGCCACGGTTTTCTCGTCTCATGATTCTGCCAAAAATTTATATATTATTAAATTTTTATTTTGATATCATCCACGAGATCCTGACTTAAGAGATTCGGAAAACAATTTCTTAAACAAGACAATGATCTTATTGGAGATCTATGACATATGTCCGATAACAGATTTTTCTTTATCAGATCATCCACCGTAAACAATTACTTATACAACAAGGAATTTTTTTCTCCAGAAAACATTTCTATATTTATATAAAAGTTGCAATATGTACATAGAGCAGCTCGGCTCCAGAATCACTGCCTCAGTCGTAATCGTATAAAGAAGCGAAACTATGAAGAAGACTTACCATGGTACACACGATTCATTGCACAAAGAGGTGCTCTTATTCTATTTCTCGGGATAAAGCGGCTAAGAAGTCTAAAAAATCGGCATGAAGTTCTAAAGTTCCTGGGTGAATGATCACAGAGTAGAACATGCTGAACAAGCTCTAGTCTTATAAGAATCATGGCCAAGGAAATATTTTGCATGAGCCTCTCACGCTGACTCGTACTGATATTAATACACCGTCCTCCACAGAACCACATATACCGACGTCGCTCAAGAGGATCAGGAAAGTAAAGACTCTCAAAATGGCGAGCGAGTCTCACTCTGCTCATTCGGGTCGTCGCAGAGTTGATGAGGTGATCAAATGCAAAAGCTATCATATCTCCTGACTCTGAGAGAGTCTAGGAATTCCAGATAGGTTCGCGGTGTCCATCTATAAATTTCCAATTCAATTTATAAGTTTTCAATTTTTGAAGTTCATTCTCATAGTATTAACAAGTGAAAAACATTTCTTTTCCAAATTTCTATTAAAAAATTAGACAAATTTCACTCTGATACCAACTGTGAGACCCCTCTACCCCCTCCGCTCATCGAACTCCCGGTAGAGGTGACAGTGGAAGCAGCCCCCTCATGCGCGGGGTAGGGTTTCTCACTCAAGGCCTCGCCCACGAATGTCCGAGCACGAGATTAGGCTGGTGGTCACTCCGAAAACCGAAACCGGGAAAATTTTCCATGCCTCAGAAAGCGGGGATGATTCCACCTTTTTGAATTTTTTTAACGAATTTTTTTTTCTAACGAGATCAATTCTAAACTATCCTTCACCTGAATAAACCAGATAGAAGAAAACTATCGCTGATATAATTTGATCATTTGAGTAATTTCAATGCTTTTTTCCTAATCAAGATTAGGCACAGCCGTTGATCCTCTCAATTGAGAAATTTATGAGGGAGTTAACTAGCTACTCGAATCCTAGCGTAATCCTAAGATTTTTCAGTTTGATTATTAAAACTCCACTGATTCCAGCCTACCCAATCCGGCCCATGGGTTAGCCACCACCCTGCCAGGCACTGGAATCGGTAGATCCAAACAAGTACTCACCCACCCATAATTGAAATGCCTTTCTTAACTTTAGCTTTAGAAAACAGATACGCACACACTCCTCTTTAAAACTTTAATATAAAAAAATAATCCATTGACAAAATAGAATGATCAGAGATTTCATAATTCAAAATTTCCATTCAATCCCTTGTTTCACAAAAACAGTACCAATTTGGACTCTCTGTTGGGACCAGCTGTGGTCAGCAATAATCATTTCGTCAACATACATATATATATCTTCCTCCACATACGTATGGGTGTCCTAAGCACCCTGAGCCCGTGCATCACCTGGTCAGAACCCTCCAGGATCCTCCTTAGGTGTCCTGACACTTCACTCAGGGACTACTTCATCGGCCCTCGCCCATCGTACCAGAAGCACACCATTTTTCACCATACCCAGGCTGGTCAAGACCTGGGCAAGTTTTTGCCGCGTGAGCTCTCCCTCGAACACTCCCCGTCAGCTATTACAACCGAACTTTCCTTAGTTAAACATATATGCCAAATGCTCCCTCCAGCATTCTGGCGTAAGACAGTCCTTTAAGAAAATAGAGTTTCTATGCAGGTTTTCAATTTTGATTTTGTTTGAATACCATGAATAAATCTTAAATCCGTATCCCAATACTTCTAGATCCAGGTCTGAATTCCAGATAGAATTCCTCAAATTCTGTTAACTTGATCCTCAGATCAAAATCAAAAGTCTTAACTTAGTTTCGGATTTGGTGGGTGTTTTGAGTGCATTTTTCGTGAACTGGGCACATCGTCATTGATTGAAACTGATGAAGGAATTAGGTCTTGGTCAATAGTCTGAATCAGAGTTTTGGGTCTGGAAAGGTTCTTTCTAAACTATCTTTCTTGAAAGGTAATATTTCAGTTTCTCTTTTTCTAAATTTCGTTCATTGAATATTTGCTTACAGATTTCTAAACTAAACATGAATTCCTAGGAGGGATAAAATAATCATTTATATCGATCTCCGACTTCGATAGTTTATTTGAATTTTCTCATTCCCATCTTAGTGAATATGAAATGGTAGAATTTCCTCTCACATATTATCTACTTATTCATTTTTCTAATTTTTGTGAAAATTAACAGAAGATTAAAGAGAACCCTTAGTTAATTATAAAGATTCTATATGCATCTAATTATGCATAAAATCCAATTCTTATGAAAGTCACACTTTTATCATCATAAAAAATATTTATGATGAAAATCACTCTTTTAACATGAAATAATTTCTTTTATGCATATGTTTATGTATACAAATCATTTATGATGAAAATCACTCTTTAAATATAAAAGAATTTCTTTTATGCATATGTTTATGCATACAAATCATTTAAGATAAAAATCACTCTTTTAATATAAAAGAATTTCTTTTATGCATATGTTTATGCATACAAATCATTTATGATGAAAATCACTCTTTTAATATAAAAGAATTTCTTTTATGCATATGTTTATGCATAAAAATTATTTATGATGAAAATCACACTTTAAACATTAAAAAAATATCTTTTATGCATATGTTTACGCATAAAAATCATTTATGATGAAAATCACACTTTTAATATAAAAATATATCTTTTTAAGCTTCAACAAAGGGTCTATAGGAAAAAGCGATCTTCTACCCAAGCCAACTGATTCTAGAATTTTCCAGATAAGTTTGGTCAATTTTTGACCATTTTTTGGTATGTTTAGTCCACTTTTTGGATCTAGTTGAAATAGGAGAGAGGAGAGATAAAAATATCTCATTATTTGGGAGTTTAAAACTCTCCCACACAGGTGAAATAGGCGCCTCATTCATGAGGGGAATTCCCCCATACTGAGGTGTCAAAATGCATCATTTCATCTAAATATCTATCTTTTTTAACTATTAACCTTGTCCTTAGTCAACTCTTCATCTTTTGTGAGTGTTTACTCATTTTTCGGAGATTTTCCTTTTACTCTTCTATTTATCTCCTCCCTACATTTGGATGAATCTTATTGGTCTATAGGAACCTTAATTTAAAATTTTGAAAAAATCTTGACCAGGATAATGCCTACAGGCTACAGACTATACTTAATTTCTAATGCACCTTCTGAAAATCTTTTTGAACTTCTGTTTTAGGGGAACTTATTTTAATAAGATGAGATATTTTTCTATCCAAAAATATTTAAAAACTGAATTACCACTCTCTAGAAGATTTTCTCTCTCTGGGCCAAAACTCGTAGAAACAAGATCTTTTATATTTCTGAAGAGGGATTTGATTACAAGGGAAGATGCTGGACATCTTGAGAGGATGGGGAGGAA
This sequence comes from Cibotium barometz, assembly GCF_041138505.1. Lineage (NCBI taxonomy): Eukaryota > Viridiplantae > Streptophyta > Polypodiopsida > Cyatheales > Cibotiaceae > Cibotium > Cibotium barometz. Next base: position 16,797,856 of record NC_141096.1, read on the forward strand.
TCTTACAAGAATAGTTGCCAAACCACCGCAGAACAGGGGTTGGGGGCAAGAATGGCTGCACTACCGGGGATTGCCATTAGGAGTGGCATCCCACCCCCGCAACTTCAAATAAAAGGAACAAGAATCATCCACCACATCATCACCATCATCCTTCGAACGATGATGCCGCGGCCGCCCCGTTGTAGGAACCATCAAATCAGAAGGTCCCTGAGAATGCATGCACATGCAATCGCATCATCAAGAGAACATCGTGGTCGCCAAGTGTATTATGTGCTTACATTAGTACAGTAATACGGGAATGATTACCCTCTTAGAATACAACATTAATTAGAAAGGTGACTTATACTACTAAATGAATACAAAAAATGATTATACACAGTGTGACATGGTTAATGCTCCACTAATAGAGACTATAGAATTATTGCATATGAAACACAAATTTCTTGATTTCTTGATTGCTTTGAATACACATGCATATAGCCTTTTAAAGAGTTACATAGGCAGGATTCAAACAAGTGTGACCTCCCATTTACAGCCCTTGAGATCCAATAATGACTATTCATGTAGGGTATGCACTACGGCATTACACTTGTAGTCCAAACTCAAGATTTGCAGTGTGTGGTCTTGCAGTGTGCGGCCGACATAATAGATCCTACTTTCATAGTGCCACTCAGCTACACTATAGACCCGACTACATCTACTAGTCCACAAGACCCCTACTAGCGTGAGCTTCGCATTCGTTCCAAGAGCTATCAATGAGCAAGACCCAGCTGACACATTCCCTGCTCCAATGATTAGTAGCATGACAACCACCATAACACTTTTGACAAACAACACACCATTGCCACAAAGCTATATGCCCATGGTCACTACGGTTACAACTATGGCTCACTTGGTGCCACATCCCATGCCTATTATCATTTCACATACCTTTCTTCCTCTAGGTACAATTGGCACAATCGTTCCAACTACGGGTGCTACGGGAGGAGCAACCTCTTCACATCCCCTTCTTTTGTCACATCTCACTCTAGTGCACATTTTTCTTATCTAATGCCGAGAGAAACAGGGATACCACCACGAGTTGTTGGATTCATTACTCTAACACATGCTCTAAGGCCGGCAACTCTTTTTGGGACCCCATCCAAATATGTACCGTGTGATCTAGTCCCAGTCCCCCAGAATTTAGAGTGTTGTATCCACATGCATTACCTTACATGTCACATGTTGTACTTGAACCTATTTTTGTGCTACATGTAAGGTTCCCCCCTTCTAAAATAGGGGAACACTTAAGATAGTCCACTAAGTCTTAACTTGGAGAAAATTTCCTATTCATCGACACCTTGACCATGTAGAGATTCAAGGATACGATTCATAGGTAAGACCTAGTCCTATCCCACAGGGGGAGCGTGATCTTCTAAAAATCAAATCACCCATGTTGAGATTCAAGCTCGATGTCAGTGTGAGCTAGCTATGCTATGTGCTAGCAGATTAGGTAGGAACATGTGTGAGACATAAATGACCGCGTGTCCAGCTGGTCATAGTGTGTGGACATTAGCTAGGGTTAGTTGAGTGTGGACACAACTCATAGTGTGTTGTGTGGATTATGGATTAGTGCATTATGCTTTGTGTGAGAGTGGACATGGCTTCCCTCTATGGTTAGGGTTTGCAATATACATTAGGGTTTGCTCCTGTGTGTGTCTCCTCCTCCTCTACCGTTCTTTCAACATGGTATCAGAGCCTTGTTCTATTTATTAGGTTTTATGAGTGAGTGAAGAGAAGAGGGAGAAGAAGCTGTGAAGAGAAGCTGTGAAGCTTGCCATTGGAGCTGTGAAGCTTGGAGCACACCAAATACTATGAGATCTAAGAGCTTGGCCTATTGGGTAAGGTCTTCTAAACATCCTTGAGCGGATTGCAGGTGATACAGGCAAAAACAAAGCAAAATAGAGCAAATCAAAGCAAAGAGAAATTCTGGTTTTTGAAGCTTTCCATTAAAGCTTGGGAACATTGATGTATGGTGGAAATACATGTAAATCTGGCAAAAGACATATGTATTTGACAAAGAGGGATGTATTGGCAACCCATGTGCAAGCCTTGAACAAATTTTGGAGCAATTTGAATGCATTTCAAAGTGTGAAAATCTCTGGTTTTTGAGCTCTCACAAAACAGAGAAAAGGAAGCCAAAAATTGATGAAATTGGAGCATGTATTTGGTAAAACGCAAAGCATTGATGGGTCACACACTTACCTAGGAGTGTTAGGGACTTGATTACATCATCAAATAGCATTACAACTCTTCCAAAGCTCTCTACAGCAGGCGGCGCTGAATATACAGAGAAACAGAGCAGATTTTGTCCATTTTGCCTACGAGGAGATCCGATTCTCATTGGTTGGTTGATATATTTCAAGTTTGCTTTAGCAATTGGATTCTTTACACTTTGGAGAAGAGGGCTATGTGATTTGTTTGGTCAATTATGCCTAATTGAGCTGGGAATGAGCTGATTAAAACAGGCTGTGGTTGCAGAGAAACAGAGCATTTTTAATCGAGCAATTAATCCTTGGTCTTTTACAATTGGACAAATTCCTCTTAAATGGAGTTGATGGACACTAATTCTAAGCTAATGAATGCCTGGTTGCTCAATTTGGACAAATATTGAAGGAATTAGAGCAAATTTTCTACTGGTTTTTCTGGTTTTTCCAAAAACAGAGAAAGGGGTTTTCAAAAATTGATATGTACACATGTCAGATGGTGTTGATACTCAACATTGAGGCTGATTAGGTGTCAATGCAAGTTGCCCATACTTGATTGCACCATTACATTGTGGTTTGGAGCCTTGGAAGGCGTGTCAATTCAGGGTATCCCACACTGAGTGAGTCAATTCATCTTGGATGATTACAGGTTGATTTTCTACATCAAATTTGGAGTTTGTTGGCTACCTTGGAGTATCTGGAACATTAATTGGAGTGTGGTTGAGCTGAGGAAGGCTCATTTACAGATTTGATGTGTGCGGAAGGTGTATGCATTGAGCAAACATGTCGGACAATCCAGTTCAGATTGTTGGTGAAAAGCTGGATAGGAAGAACTTCCAGGCATGGAAGTACAGGATAAAGAGTTTCTTGAAAGGGAAAGGATTTTGGAATCTCATTACAGGTGCTGAGCCTGAGCCTGAGCTACCTCGACAACCTACACAGCAGCAGCTTATTGCTCATAAGCAATGGTCAGAGAGAGCATTCAAAGTGCTGCATTATTTATCTATATGTATTTCTGATGCTATGCTCATACACATACAGGATGCTAAGAATCCCAAAGATGCATGGGATACTTTGGTCAAGATGTTTGATACAGATACGAGTGCTTGCAAGTCTCAATTGCGACAGCAGATACACAATGTGAAAAGGAATAAAAGGAGCATACATGATTATGTGCAAGAAATCAAAAAGTTTGCAGATGCATTGGCCACAATAAATGCCCCCATGCCTGATGATGATTTGGTGGATATTACCTTGCGTGGTCTTGGCAAGGAATACAAATATTTTGATACATCTATCTCAGTGAGGAGTACAGGTTTACCCGACTTCGATGAGTTGGTTTCACTCTTGTTGGTTGAGGAAATCAAGCTCAGTGATTCATTTCTGGATGCATCTACTAGCCATGATGATGGCAGAAATCAGGCTTTCTACTCGCAGAGAGGCTTTAGAGGCAGGGGGAGATTTGCATCACGTGGACGTGGTGGTAATGGTCGTGGATGGCGGGACAGGCCTCCACAACAGAATTTTCAGCCTTCATATGGTGCTTGAGGTGGTCGTGGATATGCACCTCAGCGAGGCAGAGGTACCCCCCGTGGTCGAGGACGTTGGCAAGGCCAACAAAATTCTATGCAAGATGTGGAATGCCATTATTGTGGCAAATATGGTCATATGGCGAGAGATTGTTTCCGCAAACAGAATGATTTGAGAGGGGGAAGAGCACAACGTGGTGGTCATTATGGTGGAAACTATGCACAACATGGTGGTAACTATACATCAAGTAGCAATGATGGAACTGCAAATCATTTGTTTGCCATGAAGCATGTTGTGGGTTCTATGACAACAAATGCTGAGAATGATGATACATGGTATGTGGACTCAGGAGCATCAAACCATATGACATGTCATGGTGAATGGTTTGAGCATATGAAGCCTATGGATGTAAAAGGCTATGTGGAAACAGGTGATGATACCCAGCATGTTATTACACATGTTAGAAGTGTACCATTGGTCATGCACAATGGTCAGACAAAGTCTATGTCAGATGTGCTGTATGTGCCTTCGATCACTAAAAGCTTTGCCTCAGTTGGTCAAATGGTGGAACAGGGATTACAGGTTCGTTTCAACGAGCATGGATGCTTCGTTGAAGATTTCAAACATGGATGTAGAGTGATTGCTAAAGGCAAGAAAGAAGGAAGATTGTTTAAGCTGGATGCTGGAATTCCTGAGCTAAAATCAGCCATGTTCTCAAAGAGCAGAAATGTGGTACAAGACATTGATATGTGGCATAAGAGGATTGGACATGTCAATATACAGAGATTAAAGAACATGCAAACAAGAGGCATTGTCAATGGATTTGTAAGATTCCTCCCCCAACCCCTTTTTGATGTCTATTATCTTCCCCTGTAATCAACTCTCTTCAGAAATATAAAGACCCTGTTGCTAACTATTTTAGCCTAGAGAGAGAAAAATTATTCTAGAGAGAGAATATTCAGATTTTGAATATTTTTGGATAGAAAAATATTTCTTATAATTCAGATGAGTTCCCCTGAAACAGAAATTCAAAAAGAATTTTCCAATGTGCAATTGGAATTAATTGGAAATAGGTATAAAGAACCTTAGTCTAAGGGTCTAGATTTTCAGAAATCTTTAGACTATGGTCCAATTAAGGTTCCTATGGGCCAATAGCATCAATCCATGTGTAGGGAAGAGATAAATCCAAATTTGTAAAAAGAAGATACCCAAAAATGAGTAAATGCTCACATAAGGTGAAGAGTTAAAAATGTACAAGGTTTATTAGTAAAAAACTATGAGCAATATTAAAAATATGAGATATTTTGGGTATCCAAAAATGAGTAAATGCTCACATAAGATGAAGAGTTAAAAATGTACAAGGTTTATTAGTAAAAAACTATGAGCAATATTAAAATGATGCCATTATGACACATATGTAAGGAAAGGGAATTCTTTAAAGGAGGTGCATATTTCACATAAGATGAAGAGTTGAAAATGTACAAGGTTTATTAGTAAAAAACTATGAGCAATATTAAAATGATGCCATTATGACACATATGTAAGGAAAGGGAATTCTTTAAAGGAGGTGCATATTTCACATAAGATGAAGAGTTGAAAATGTACAAGGTTTATTAGTAAAAAAAACTATGAGCAATATTAAAATGATTCCATTATGACACATATGTAAGGAAGGGGAGTTCTTTAAAGGAGGTGCATATTTCACATGCTTGAATGAGTTTTAAACTCATAAAAATTGAGATATTTCATCTCTCCTCTCTCCTCATTCAAGTCTAGTTCCAAAAAGTTAGCTTAACTGACCTAAAAATGGTCAAATATTGACCAAACTGATTTAGAAAATTCTAGAATCAGTTTGTTTGGTTAGGAGCTCAATTTTTCCTATAAATAGAAGCCTCCCCCTTGTTGAAAAATAGTTAGTGTTTATGCATCGTTACTCTACTCCACCTAAGCCAAGAACTGTGAATTCATTTAATAATTCACTAGTTTTTGGAGCTTCCCTCTTTCTTCAATCCCCATTAGTGGCTCCATCAACATACTTAACCAATTGATTGGTTGGGGGCCTCTACCGTGAACAAAGAATCAAGCAAGTTGTAAGGTAATTAGTGAATATTGATCTTTCTATAAATTCTCAATGTTTCTCTCTTCTCAACCCCTCTCAAGCTTGAGAAGTTTAATTGGTATGGTTTTTTTTAAATACTATTGAAGTTTGAATAATAGTGAAGAGTTACATAAGTTAATAAATGCTATTGAAGTTAATTTTCATTTATGTTTAAATTCTAATGATTTTTATGTAAATTCTCTCTCTCACTCAAGAAATGGTCATACTCATGACCCGTTCTCAATCCAAATCAAGCTTTTCATAAAGCTTTTCCTTAACCCAAGATTAAGCTATGCTTGAGGCCAATTTAATGGCTTTTTTCTATGCTCTTAGTTTATGCATATTGATGATTCAATCCACTATAGATTAATGATCCAATTAGAGATCATTTTAATCATTTCCTTAATGATAAGCTTTATCCCTTAGAAAAAATTGAGATTTATCAGTCATAGCAGCGGAGCTATGGCAAAATTTTTATAAAAATTATGCATAAAATAATTTCATTCAAAGCATAAAAAGAGGACTTCCTACCATATTCTAGGAATTATCATCCTAGATTAATTGAAAGAATTTCATTATAATCATGGAGAAATTGAATTTTAATATCATGCATAAAGGATAATTTTTTTATATCAAAAGTGTTACTTTTATCATTTTTAATTTTCATGCATAGAAGTATGCATAAAGGAAAAATTTTTATATCAAAAGTGTTACTTTTATCATTTTTTAATTTTTCATGCATAGAAGTATGCATAAAGGAAAATTTTTTATATCAAAAGTGATACTTTTATCATTTTTAGTTTTCATGCATAGAAGTATGCATAAAGGATAATTTTTTTATATTATAAGTGTTATTTTTATCATTTTTAATTTTCATGCATAGAAGGATGCATAAAGGAAAATTTTTTATATCAAAAGTGTTACTTTTATCATTTTTAATTTTCATGCATAGAAGTATGCATAAAGGATAATTTTTTTATATCAAAAGTGTTACTTTTATCATATTGGATTTCATGCATAGAGGTATGCATAAAAGTTGAATATTTTATTATAAAAGTGTTACTTTTAGCATAATTGAATTTCATGCATAGAGGTATGCATAAAAGATATGGGAAGTGATAAGATATGATAAGATGCATGTGGATGTGGATGTGGATGTATGGATGTGAATGTGGATGTGGATGTGGATGTATGGATGTGGATGTGGATGTATGAATGTGGATGTATGGATGTGAATGTGGATGTGGATGTGGATGTATGAATGTGGATGTATGAATGTGGATGTATGGATGTGAATGAGGATGTAGATGTGGATGCATGGATGTAAATGTGGATGTGGATGTATGGATGTATGCATGTAGATGTGGATGCATGAATGTGGATGTATGGATGTGAATGAGGACATAGATGTGGATGTATGGATGTGAATGTACATGTAGATAAAGATGTATATATGTGAATGGGAATGTGGATGTGGATGTATGTATGCATGTGGATGTGGATATGGATGTGTATGCATGAATGTGGATATGGGATGTGGGTGTATAAATGAGGATGTGAAAATGGAGATAAGCATGTAGATGTGGATGCATGAATGTGGATGTATGGATGTGAATGAGGATATAGATGTGGATGTATGGATGTGAATGTGCATGTAGATATGGATGTATATATGTGAATGGGAATGTGGATGTGGATGTATGTATGCATGTGGATGTGGATATGGATGTGTATGTATGAATGTGGATATGGGATGTGGATGTATAAATGAGGATGTGAAAATGGAGATAAGCATGTAGATGTGGATGTATGGATGTGAATGTGGATGTGGATGTGGATGTATGGATGTGGATATGGATGTGAATATATGATATGTGATGTGAAGGAATCTGAAGTGAAGAGATGGAAAATGATATGATTGGATGAGTACACATGTAAATGAAATGTGGAATAAGTAATGTGGATTGCATGTGGGATAATGTGGAAAAATGAGAGTTAATATAGAAATTGTATTTGTAAACTGTTTGTAAATGCTGTTTGTAAATGGCTGTTTTATGTCAAGAATGCTGGGAAAGCATTTTGACCGTCTTGTGATTAAGGTCGTGGAGACCTAACTGATAAAGTTGCAACTGCTGACGGAGAGTCAATGAAGGACGTCTCGCGTAGCAAGGTCGGCCGAGGTCTTGACCAGCCTCGGTTCGATTAAAATGGTGAGCTTCCGGTACGGTGGATGAGGGACCAAGGAAGCGGCCTATGAGTGAAGCGCTAGGTCACCTGCGAAGGATCCTAGAGGGTGCTGACCATACGGTGCTCGGGCTCTGGGTCGCCCAGGATACCCACGCGTGCGTCGAGGAAGATATTGGAACAAGGAGTAAGAGTTGTTTTGTGAAACCGGGCATGGATCTGGTTGACTGACCTTGTTGGTCCTCAACGGATGAGTCCATGGCTCTTTTATATGGATCTGTTGGTTGATCTTGCTGATCTTCAACGAGAGTCCATCTTGATAAGTGATTATATTGCCGAGTATTATGGGCTAGGAACTATGGAAACGGCCTCTGTGTGGACAGGTGGTGAGCGTTCTAGTTGCCAATGATGCCATAGATACTCTGATGAAGGAATGATGGGAAATTATGAATCAACTGGATAAATTGGGAGATTGTGATCAGTGGTACTATGGTTTCATTAAAGGATTGTTTTAAAGTTAGTTGATGCTAAGAAAAAGGCAATTTTCATATTGGGTGTGTAAGTGGTGTGGCTAGTTTTATGTTTGCATGAAATTCCGGCTAGGGGGCCTTGGAACTCTTTTCCTTGGTACCCGGGACAAAACCTAACCAAATTCCAAATTGGATCCCATCACTACAGTGGTTGGGCGGTTGGCTAACCCATGGGATCGGATGGGGTTAGGCTGGACTGATGGATCCGTAAACCGAGACTCAATTTCTGTTATTACGATAAATGAAGTAAGTCCCGGATAGTAATTGTTCTATGGATAGGAATCAACGGCTGTGCCTCTTGATGGGGAAAAAAGCGTTGATCCCAATGATCCAAGTGCAAGTTTCTTCCTTGATCCGACCAAGTATCTTTATAGGTGCAGTTGGATCAGCGTGATCAGTAATGATCTTGACTACGTTAGAGTAAAAAAAATTATCCTGGTGGAATCGCCCGTGCTTTCCGGGTAAGGGAAGTTTTTCCGGGTTCGGTTTTGGAAAAACCGACGGATTAGTCTCTTGTCCGGATATCCGTGGACGAGGCCCCGAATGTGGGACCCCTGTCCCGTGTGAGAAGTACTACTTCCGCTGCTAGTACCCGAATCCGTTGCTCGGTGGGAACAAGGGGATCTCACAGTTGGTATCAGAGCATTTGGTTAATAAAGATCAACTGAGAAGACAAATATGTCAAAAATTTATCAAGAAGCACAAAAAGGTTGTAATTGTGTGATATAATTCATACAATTTGATATTCAAACTGAAATTCGTAATTTGGTAATTGGGTCTTCAGATGGAAGTACCGCAATTATATAGAATCCCTGACTTGCTTGAGGCCTAGACATGATGGTATTTACCTTATAATTCCAACAGCCACGACTACCCGTATATACCGAGAGTATACTGCAGCTCTTTACTGACAGTATATACGAGTAAATCTAAGACTTGAAATTATAAGCGTTAATGCTATCCAGATGATGAATTCGAATGTGGTTGATATGATTTTTAATTTTGTTTGAGAATTGATGAATTGAATTGGATTCTGATTGAAAATTCTGATTGAAAAATGATGATTTCTGAAATTAGTTGAAATATAAAAATCTGAACAAAACCACAATGAGGATGAATGGGACGAGTCCCAGTGATGATATTCATAACTGGAATGATGATAATGAATTCAGCAAATCACTATGAGATTAGTGGTTGTGCTGTCAAATTGTTACTGTTAACACTTGATCAGTAGATCAAGTTAAGGGATGACAAATTGAGAACTTGCTTGACTGAAATTCCCGTGGAGGAATGTTCAGAAGGAATTTTTTCGGTCTAATGGACCATTATCATGTTAAAGATATGAATGATATGATCTGAATATTAATGATGAGTTCTATATAAGGGATATTTATCCCAGTGTTCTGCTGGGTTGACCAGAATATAAGGAACCCCAAAATAAAATTGGATGTTAAGAAAAAGAGTTGTCCTCTACCTTGCGAGATGAGGACATCTCGCACTTTTTAAGTGGGGTAGAATGTAAGATTCCTCCCCAGCCTTCGAGGTATACAGGAGTAAGAATCTCCCTTTCTGATCTTATAATTATTCCCTCTCTAAAATAAAAGAAAGTTCTGTTTAACAAAGGAAGACCCTTTTCCTAGAATACTTCTCAAGAGTCCCACCTGTTTTAAGGATTCAGAACAATGAGTTCAGAAGTGAGAATCGATGTTTTGGATATCAAGGTTTTGGTCTTCATTCGAGTACGGCCCAAAAGAAGTTCTTTATCTCTTGGGGAGTATATGAAGTTATCCCCCAGATATTGTGAGCCTTATATCTGAATTCAATGAAAGTAGGTGACTTAGCCTACAAGCTTCTTTTATCTCTTCATCTCAAAATTCTTAATACCTTCTATAGAAAAATGTGTCAAACCCAAATCATGGAAAGACGGTAAAACTTCAGTGGCAAGTTACCGTTGGCTTCTAAGTTACGCTAGCTCCTTCCTTTATATAAGTCGTAACTTTTACTTGTCGCTCACAGTAATCTTACTTCCATCGATCTCCTTTCTTTCTTAATCTCCTTCATGGCTTGGCAACAAGAACTAGTTTTATCCCTAATGATTTCTCACCTTCAAGACGCAAGGGAGTCTGTGAAGAAAGATTTTATAGAGCAGTATGAGCGCTCACTTTTTCCTCACTTGGGAACTTCTGTAGCGCAGACAAAATGGCGGACCTATCAAGACATAACTAGGGTAACACCCTGGGGTCAGCAGCACTTTCGTAACAATGTCCGCTTGGCCATGGTTATTGAAGCTTTGGGTTTGGGTCCCCGATACTACTGCGTCATGAGATCAAGGCATCCTGGGTTTTCTGAGCGGGTCTTCTTACTGGCGTGTTTTCTTCCTCATGAGAAGATATGCCTTTACCCCGTTTTTGGCTTGCCTCTCAGAGGTCCTTTTGTTAGAACACCTCATACCACTGAGATAGGCGCAGCAATAACCCACAGAATCATTCCCATAGATGAGTTACCTTATACTTGTGCAGCTTGTGAGGACTGCTTTTGTGATCATATGATGGACGGGCTTATGGAAGTGTAAAGTGTTCCTCTATCTTTACTGTATAAGTTCCGAGAATGAATAAAGTTTAAATCTTGTTCGTATTTTGAATCTTGCTCTCTTTAAGACTTATCTTGGTGGTTAATCTTGATTAAAATTTTTCTCTAAGTCTCATATTCGTGAATCTTGCAAAATTATCACAAGTTGCGAGATGAGGACATCTCGCGTTTTTTAAGTGGGGTAGAATGTAAGATTCCTCCCCCAACCCCTTTTTGATGTCTATTATCTTCCCCTGTAATCAACTCTCTTCAGAAATATAAAGACCCTGTTGCTAACTATTTTAGCCTAGAGAGAGAAAAATTATTCTAGAGAGAGAATATTCAGATTTTGAATATTTTTGGATAGAAAAATATTTCTTATAATTCAGATGAGTTCCCCTGAAACAGAAATTCAAAAAGAATTTTCCAATGTGCAATTGGAATTAATTGGAAATAGGTATAAAGAACCTTAGTCTAAGGGTCTAGATTTTCAGAAATCTTTAGACTATGGTCCAATTAAGGTTCCTATGGGCCAATAGCATCAATCCATGTGTAGGGAAGAGATAAATCCAAATTTGTAAAAAGAAGATACCCAAAAATGAGTAAATGCTCACATAAGGTAAAGAGTTAAAAATGTACAAGGTTTATTAGTAAAAAACTATGAGCAATATTAAAAATATGAGATATTTTGGGTATCCAAAAATGAGTAAATGCTCACATAAGATGAAGAGTTGAAAATGTACAAGGTTTATTAGTAAAAAACTATGAGCAATATTAAAATGATGCCATTATGACACATATGTAAGGAAAGGAAATTCTTTAAAGGAGGTGCATATTTCACATAAGATGAAGAGTTGAAAATGTACAAGGTTTATTAGTAAAAAACTATGAGCAATATTAAAATGATGCCATTATGACACATATGTAAGGAAAGGGAATTCTTTAAAGGAGGTGCATATTTCACATAAGATGAAGAGTTGAAAATGTACAAGGTTTATTAGTAAAAAAAACTATGAGCAATATTAAAATGATTCCATTATGACACATATGTAAGGAAGGGGAGTTCTTTAAAGGAGGTGCATATTTCACATGCTTGAATGAGTTTTAAACTCATAAAAATTGAGATATTTCATCTCTCCTCTCTCCTCATTCAAGTCTAGTTCCAAAAAGTTAGCTTAACTGACCTAAAAATGGTCAAATATTGACCAAACTGATTTAGAAAATTCTAGAATCAGTTTGTTTGGTTAGGAGCTCAATTTTTCCTATAAATAGAAGCCTCCCCCTTGTTGAAAAATAGTTAGTGTTTATGCATCGTTACTCTACTCCACCTAAGCCAAGAACTGTGAATTCATTTAATAATTCACTAGTTTTTGGAGCTTCCCTCTTTCTTCAATCCCCATTAGTGGCTCCATCAACATACTTAACCAATTGATTGGTTGGGGGCCTCTACCGTGAACAAAGAATCAAGCAAGTTGTAAGGTAATTAGTGAATATTGATCTTTCTATAAATTCTCAATGTTTCTCTCTTCTCAACCCCTCTCAAGCTTGAGAAGTTTAATTGGTATGGTTTTTTTTAAATACTATTGAAGTTTGAATAATAGTGAAGAGTTACATAAGTTAATAAATGCTATTGAAGTTAATTTTCATTTATGTTTAAATTCTAATGATTTTTATGTAAATTCTCTCTCTCACTCAAGAAATGGTCATACTCATGACCCGTTCTCAATCCAAATCAAGCTTTTCATAAAGCTTTTCCTTAACCCAAGATTAAGCTATGCTTGAGGCCAATTTAATGGCTTTTTTCTATGCTCTTAGTTTATGCATATTGATGATTCAATCCACTATAGATTAATGATCCAATTAGAGATCATTTTAATCATTTCCTTAATGATAAGCTTTATCCCTTAGAAAAAATTGAGATTTATCAGTCATAGCAGCGGAGCTATGGCAAAATTTTTATAAAAATTATGCATAAAATAATTTCATTCAAAGCATAAAAAGAGGACTTCCTACCATATTCTAGGAATTATCATCCTAGATTAATTGAAAGAATTTCATTATAATCATGGAGAAATTAAATTTTAATATCATGCATAAAGGATAATTTTTTTATATCAAAAGTGTTACTTTTATCATTTTTAATTTTCATGCATAGAAGTATGCATAAAGGAAAAATTTTTATATCAAAAGTGTTACTTTTATCATTTTTTAATTTTTCATGCATAGAAGTATGCATAAAGGAAAATTTTTTATATCAAAAGTGATACTTTTATCATTTTTAGTTTTCATGCATAGAAGTATGCATAAAGGATAATTTTTTTATATTATAAGTGTTATTTTTATCATTTTTAATTTTCATGCATAGAAGGATGCATAAAGGAAAATTTTTTATATCAAAAGTGTTACTTTTATCATTTTTAATTTTCATGCATAGAAGTATGCATAAAGGATAATTTTTTTATATCAAAAGTGTTACTTTTATCATATTGGATTTCATGCATAGAGGTATGCATAAAAGTTGAATATTTTATTATAAAAGTGTTACTTTTAGCATAATTGAATTTCATGCATAGAGGTATGCATAAAAGATATGGGAAGTGATAAGATATGATAAGATGCATGTGGATGTGGATGTGGATGTATGGATGTGAATGTGGATGTGGATGTGGATGTATGGATGTGGATGTGGATGTATGAATGTGGATGTATGGATGTGAATGTGGATGTGGATGTGGATGTATGAATGTGGATGTATGGATGTGAATGAGGATGTAGATGTGGATGCATGGATGTAAATGTGGATGTGGATGTATGGATGTATGCATGTAGATGTGGATGCATGAATGTGGATGTATGGATGTGAATGAGGACATAGATGTGGATGTATGGATGTGAATGTACATGTAGATAAAGATGTATATATGTGAATGGGAATGTGGATGTGGATGTATGTATGCATGTGGATGTGGATATGGATGTGTATGCATGAATGTGGATATGGGATGTGGGTGTATAAATGAGGATGTGAAAATGGAGATAAGCATGTAGATGTGGATGCATGAATGTGGATGTATGGATGTGAATGAGGATATAGATGTGGATGTATGGATGTGAATGTGCATGTAGATATGGATGTATATATGTGAATGGGAATGTGGATGTGGATGTATGTATGCATGTGGATGTGGATATGGATGTGTATGTATGAATGTGGATATGGGATGTGGATGTATAAATGAGGATGTGAAAATGGAGATAAGCATGTAGATGTGGATGTATGGATGTGAATGTGGATGTGGATGTGGATGTATGGATGTGGATATGGATGTGAATATATGATATGTGATGTGAAGGAATCTGAAGTGAAGAGATGGAAAATGATATGATTGGATGAGTACACATGTAAATGAAATGTGGAATAAGTAATGTGGATTGCATGTGGGATAATGTGGAAAAATGAGAGTTAATATAGAAATTGTCTTTGTAAACTGTTTGTAAATGCTGTTTGTAAATGGCTGTTTTATGTCAAGAATGCTGGGAAAGCATTTTGACCGTCTTGTGATTAAGGTCGTCGAGACCTAACTGATAAAGTTGCAACTGCTGACGGAGAGTCAATGAAGGACGTCTCGCGTAGCAAGGTCGGCCGAGGTCTTGACCAGCCTCGGTTCGATTAAAATGGTGAGCTTCCGGTACGGTGGATGAGGGACCAAGGAAGCGGCCTATGAGTGAAGCGCTAGGTCACCTGCGAAGGATCCTAGAGGGTGCTGACCATACGGTGCTCGGGCTCTGGGTCGCCCAGGATACCCACGCGTGCGTCGAGGAAGATATTGGAACAAGGAGTAAGAGTTGTTTTGTGAAACCGGGCATGGATCTGGTTGACTGACCTTGCTGGTCCTCAACGGATGAGTCCATGGCTCTTTTATATGGATCTGTTGGTTGATCTTGCTGATCTTCAACGAGAGTCCATCTTGATAAGTGATTATATTGCCGAGTATTATGGGCTAGGAACTATGGAAACGGCCTCTGTGTGGACAGGTGGTGAGCGTTCTAGTTGCCAATGATGCCATAGATACTCTGATGAAGGAATGATGGGAAATTATGAATCAACTGGATAAATTGGGAGATTGTGATCAGTGGTACTATGGTTTCATTAAAGGATTGTTTTAAAGTTAGTTGATGCTAAGAAAAAGGCAATTTTCATATTGGGTGTGTAAGTGGTGTGGCTAGTTTTATGTTTGCATGAAATTCCGGCTAGGGGGCCTTGGAACTCTTTTCCTTGGTACCCGGGACAAAACCTAACCAAATTCCAAATTGGATCCCATCACTACAGTGGTTGGGCGGTTGGCTAACCCATGGGATCGGATGGGGTTAGGCTGGACTGATGGATCCGTAAACCGAGACTCAATTTCTGTTATTACGATAAATGAAGTAAGTCCCGGATAGTAATTGTTCTATGGATAGGAATCAACGGCTGTGCCTCTTGATGGGGAAAAAAGCGTTGATCCCAATGATCCAAGTGCAAGTTTCTTCCTTGATCCGACCAAGTATCTTTATAGGTGCAGTTGGATCAGCGTGATCAGTAATGATCTTGACTACGTTAGAGTAAAAAAAATTATCCTGGTGGAATCGCCCGTGCTTTCCGGGTAAGGGAAGTTTTTCCGGGTTCGGTTTTGGAAAAACCGACGGATTAGTCTCTTGTCCGGATATCCGTGGACGAGGCCCCGAATGTGGGACCCCTGTCCCGTGTGAGAAGTACTACTTCCGCTGCTAGTACCCGAATCCGTTGCTCGGTGGGAACAAGGGGATCTCACAGGATTGCCTAGGTTCAAATATGATGGACATTTGCATGTTTGTGAAGCCTGTCAGTTTGGGAAGCAGGCAAGGTTGAAGTTTCCTAGTGAAGGAAATATGAGTAACAGGCCACTTGAGATAGTACACAGTGATGTATGGGGTCCTGCACAAAGCCCATCTATCAAAGGCAGTTTATACTATGTTACATTCATAGATGATTTTAGCAGGATGACATGGATATACTTTCTCAAAGAGAAGGGTGAAGTGTTGGAAAAGTTCATGGATTTTAAAGCTTTTGCAGAAAAGCAATATGGCTGTTGGATTAAATGTCTGAGGACAGATGGAGGTGGTGAATACACCTCAAAAGCTTTTGAGAATTTCTTGAGGAAGCATGGAATAAGAAGACAGTTGACTTGCAGATATACACCTCAGCAGAATGGTGTGGCTGAGAGAAAGAATAGAGTCATATGTGAAGTGGCAAGGGCGATGCTCAATGAAAAGAGCATGCCAGATTACTATTGGGCAGAAGCATGTGCTACTACAGTGTATATATTGAACAAAACACCTACAGCAGCCATTCATGGAAGCACGCCAGAGATGTGGCTCACAGGTTACAGGCCAGACATTGGACATCTTAAAGTTGGATGCATATCTTATGTACATGTGCCTGATGAAAGAAGAAGGAAGTTGGATCCTAAGGCAGAGAAATGTGTATTTGTTGGATATGCATAGGATCGAAAGGCCTACAAATGTTATAATCCACAAACTAGACAAGTGGTCATCTCACGAGATGTGGTGTTTGATGAGCTTGCTAGTTGGTACAAAGCAAAAGATGAGGGAGTCATTGAGTCACTTGAGGCTGATGTGCCTGTGAACTTGCCACAAGCAAGTTCTAGTTCTACTACTATGTCTGGGCCAGCAGCAGTAGAAGCTGAGAGTAGCAGTGTACGTCCATGGTCAGGACGTTTGAGGCATGAGAGTGTGAGCACTGGGAGTAGTGCTATGGATAAAGGCAAAAAGAAAGTCGAAAGAATTGGAATCACAGGTTATGAGTCATCTAGTTCAGAGAGTTTGGATGAGGAGCTTGGCATACCTGTTTTACGCACACCTGGTGCTAGACAGGATAGATATGTGCCACCACATGCTAGAGTTACAGGTGTACAAAGTGACCCGCAGCAGAGCAGGCATTGCGGAGATCCGAGAGAGTCAGATATCCTATTGATAGATTGACATATAGAGATTTTGCTATGCACTATGCATATATGACATCTATGGTGAAGCATGTGGAACCTACATGAGGGCTATTGGAGAGCATGTATGGGAAAAAGCAATGGATGTTCAGATGGATGCATTGGTCCATAATGATACATGGGACTTGGTTGCATTACCAAAGGACAAGAATGTTATTGGATGTAAATGGGTTTACAAAGTGAAGTGCAAATCTGATGGTTCTATTGAGAGACATAAAGTAAGATTGGTAGCAAAGGGTTATGCACAGACCCAAGGATTGGATTATGATGAGACATTTAGTCCAGTGGCTAAGATGGGCACAGTGAGAGCAGTCATTGCTATGGCTGCAGCTAATGGCTGGGAAATGCATCAAATGGACGTCAAGAATGCATTTCTAAATGGAGATCTACAAGAGGAAGTGTACATGGCACAGCCAGAAGGGTATGTACACCCTAGATATCCCACTCACGTATGCAGGTTGAAAAAGGCATTGTATGGTCTGAAGCAAGCACCTCGTGCTTGGAGTGATAAGATGAGCAAATATCTTATCTCACTTGGTTTTCAGATTTCTATATAGCAGATTCTTCACTCTATGTGAAGAAGACACAGCATGGGATTGTTTTACTAGTCATCTATGTGGATGATTTGATTATCACAGGTGATCATGGTGCAGATGTGATGCATGGTGATTTGATTATCACAGGTGATCATGGTGCAAATGTGATGCATGTCAAGAAAGCTTTGAGTGGGCAATTTGACATGAAAGATCTTGGTGAGTTGAGATACTTCCTTGGAATTGAAGTGGTGAAAGATCATGCAGGTACTTGGTTAGTACAGCGCCAATATGCATTGGATATGTTGGCAAAGTATGGCATGACAGGGTGTAAGCCTATGAGTACACCATTGGAGCAAAATGTGAAGTTGCGGGCTAATTATGGCGAGGAATTGGATGATCCTTCTATGTACAGGAAGATGGTTGGTAGTCTCATATATATGACTATCACACGCCCGGATTTGAGTTATGCTGTGGGGCTAGTCAGCCAGTTTATGCAGAGCCCCAGAAAGCCTCATTTGGATGCAGTGAGACGCATCATGAGATATGTGAAGACCATAGCACATTATGGTTTATTTTATGAGAGTGGTAAAAGCTTGGACATACATGGCTACACAGATGCTGATTGGGCAGGTAGCGCATATGACAGGAGGTCTACTAGTGGATATGCTTTTACACTTGGAAGTGCTGTGGTGAGTTGGAGCAGCAAAAAGCAACCTACAGTTGCTTTATCCAGTACAGAGGCTGAGTACAGGGGCGCAGCCATTGCTACTTGTGAGGCTATATGGTTAAAGAGTCTCTTGACAGATTTATGTGAGCCTATTGATGGCAAAGTTGTCATTCATTGTGACAACATGAGCAGTATACAGTTGGCAAAGAATCCAGTGTTTCATGCAAGGACCAAACACATAGAGGTCCATTATCACTTTGTCAGAGAAAAGGTACTGGGGGATGGTACAGTTGATCTTCATGTGAAGACTGATGAGCAGGTGGCTGATATCTTTACAAAGCCACTTAGCAGGGAGAAGTTTGGACTATGTTGGGAGTACATGGGATGAGCTTGAGGGGGAGTGTTGAGAGTCTTGATATCCCAAGCTCATCTACATCTTCATCGGTAGTACATCATGAGCTTGAGAGGGACTGTTGAGATTCAAGCTCGATGTCAGTGTGAGCCAGCTATGCTATGTGCTGGCAGATTAGGTAGGAACATGTGTGAGACATAAATGACCGCGTGTCCAACTGGTCATAGTATGTGGACATTAGCTAGGGTTAGTTGAGTGTGGACACAACTCATAGTGTGTTGTGTGGATTATGGATTAGTGCATTATGCTTTGTGTGAGAGTGGACATGGCTTCCCTCTATGGTTAGGGTTTGAAATATACATTAGGGTTTGCTCCTGTGTGTGTGTCTCCTCCTACTCTACTGTTCTTTCAACAACCCATAGGGAAATTGATCATAAATTGGGCAACTACTAGACTTGATTTCTAGAGGCAGCGCTTTTTTCCTCATCCATGCAAGACACAGCCGCGCTGGCCTAGTCTTCTAGAATAGAGTTGCCCAAGAGCTTATTTATCTAGCGTAGGGCTTTCACTTAATGTGTTGGAAAGCTACCCGACTAATCGGGTCCACCTATCCATAGGATGGTGCCATCGAGGCATTCCATCCTCCCATTTTCCACCCTACTCATGCGTCAATTTGTTTTCTAATTAATCCTACCACACTATTTGACATAAATAAACATGTTCCTTAATTAAGGCCCTTTTCACAAGGTTTGTTAAAACAGCCTTTTTCCACAGTACAATAATGCCAAAGACAAGATTTATAAAAAAGTTTATACATGAATCAATTTTATACAAGCCAAACTGGCTCTCTTATTCTTTTCCATTATACTACCGATGATCTAGAATTCAGCCTTCCAGCCTCTACATTCTAGGCAAAACCCTACAGGACCATACACCTCATCGTCGATCGCGCTGGCAAGGACTCAAGCCAGCCTGTCACCCTCTCAGGCTCCATCGCTCGATCCTCCCGCCCCTCAGAAGGATGTCTGCACACTAGGGTGGACTTATTCACCGCACTAGCCTGGGCCCTTAGAACTAGGCAGCATCATAATCTCTCGCCTCAATCGGCAAACCTTATTCTCCCAATGGTATGAGGGATACCTTGGGCCATTTGCAGGCTTTGCTAACAACGTCGCCCAGCTAACGAAGCATGGAATAGAGTTAGTGTCGAAGCCAGGAAAAACTTGCACTCTTTAAAGATAACAATTTCAATGCAATTTATTGAATACAGCATCACATAATTTGTAACTTCATACAATTTTATATCATTATTTTAAAAGGAAAAGATACACATTTATTAACACTAATATAAAATTTAAACTCTTCTTTAAAAGATAACCAAGCTAACCTGTGAAAAGATGCAGGGGGGAAGAGAGCTTGAGCTCTTGCAAGCACACACACACACTCACAAAACCCTAATAGAGAACACACAAGGTGAGAGGCTGAAAATCTTCTTCTTCTCTACTCAACACTCAACACACCATATACAAGAATAAGAGTACACACAATATGAAGGGTACTCAACCAAATACATACACGGGTTCTCTATAGTGTGAACCCGACTAAATGAGCTGGCGCTATAACTATGCCAGTCTCTAGAGTGGCTGTCACACAGCCTGTCATCCACTGGCCGCATATCACCCAAGATCTCACCAACCATGCCAGTGGTGTAAGTGTGGGGCCTATCCCCCAGGCGGGTCATCAGTGTCCACCGCCTCACTAGAGCTCGATATCTCAACACTCCCCCTCGAGCTCAACTCCATCTCATGTACACCAAGCGAAGCCCTGAATCTGCGGAGCTTCTCTGTACCCAATGCTTTGGTGAAGATGTCAGCTACCTGATCCTCTGTGCTGACATAAACAAGGTCAAGGTCTCCTGCCAAGACCTTCTCTCTGACAAAATGGTAGTGGACCTCTATGTGCTTCGTATGAGCATGAAAGACTGGGTTCCTGGCCAACTGTATACTGCTAATGTTGTCACAGAAAATGACAACTTGTCTATCCACTGATAGACCCAAATCTGCAAGTAGCTTTCTCAACCAAGCTACCTCACATGCTGCCATAGCAGCTCCTCTGTACTCGGCCTCTGTACTCGATAGAGCAACCGTAGGCTGCTTCTTGCTGCTCCAAGTCACAGCAGCACTCCCCAAAGAAAACATGAAGCCACTGGTAGATCTTCTGTCTGAGATACTACCAGCCCAATCAGCATCTGTGTACCCATGTACACATATCTCTGTCCCAGTCTCATAGAATAGTCCACAATGCAAAGTAGACCTCACATACCTCAGTATGCGTCTCACAGCATCCAAATGCGGTTTCCGTGGAACCTGCATAAACTGACTCACCAACCCAACAGCATAGCTCAAATCTGGTCTGGTGATCGTCATGTAGATCAAACTTCCTACTATGCTCCTGTACATAGTAGGATCCTCCAAGATCTCTCCTGAATCTGCACTCAACTTGCCATTCTGATCCAATGGCACAGAAATAGGCTTACAGCCTGTCATACCATACTTGGACAACATGTCCAAGCCATACTGTCTCTGCAGTAATCCAATACCATGTGGTGACCTAATCACCTCAATGCCCAAGAAATATCTGAGCTCCCCCAGATCCTTCATCTCAAACTTCTGTCTAAGCAAGATCTTTACATCAAAGATCTCTGCATCATGGTCCCCCGTAATGATCAAGTCATCTACATAGATGACAACAAGCACAACCCCTCTATCACCATGTCTCACATACAATGAGAAATCTGCATTGGCTACATGAAAGCCAATAGTGACAAGATATTCAGAAATCTTGTCAGACCATGCTCTTGGTGCTTTCTTTAAGCCATACAAGGCTTTCTTCAACCTGCAAACATGCTCGGGGTGACCCACATCCTCATAACCAGGTGGCTGCAATATATACACCTCTTCTTGCAAATCCCCATGCAAGAATGCATTCTTTACATCCATCTGATGTAAAGACCATTGCTTTGACGCAGCCACTGCTATCACAACTCTCACCGTTGCCATCTTGGCAACTGGGCTGAAAGTTTCCTCATAATCAATCCCATATGTCTGCGCATATCCTTTGGCTACCAATCTAGCCTTGTACCTGTTTATGCTTCCATCACTGTTATGTTTAACTTTGTACACCCACTTGCATCCAATGGCTTTCTTGCCTTCAGGCAATTGCACTAAGTCCCAAGTTTCATTTCCATATAGTGCATCCATCTCCTCATCCATAGCTTTCTCCCAACATACATTTCCAATAGCCTCATCAATGCATGTGGGCTCAATAACCTGCACAACTTTTGCCATATATGCATAGTGATGTGCCACATAACCATCATATGTAAATCTCTGCACAGGGTTCTTCACTCTCCCTGATCTTCGCAGCTTTTCATTCATGGCTTCCATAGCCTTCTTTACACCAGGTGTTCTCATAGCTGGGATCCCAAGCTCCTCATCAAGGCTCATATCTGAGCCACTAGACTCTCCATCAACATGAGAATGCCCTGCAGAAATGTCAGGCATACGAAGGGGCTCAACCACTTTCTCTTTTCCTTTTCGTGATGTAGTAATCACATTTGCAGGGCTGGTATTATGACGCAGCCTGCCACTCCATGGTCTATCAACAGACCCACTAGATGAGGACTCTCCTGGTCCACTCAAAGACTGTGATTGCTGACCTGCATTCTGTGCAACCACACTTCCACTCACATCAGCCCCAACAGCTTCTTTTTCAGCAGCATACCAGCTGCTCATCTCATCAAAGACAACATCCCTGCTTACCCTCAACTCACGTGTAGCAGGGTTATAACACCTGTATCCCTTTTGCTCAAGGGAATATCCAATAAACACACATTTTTCAGCTTTCGGATCCAGCTTAGTTCTTAGCTCATCTGGCACATGCACATATGCAATGCATCCAAAAACTTTCAGATGAGACAAATCTGGTTTTATGCCAGTAAACTTCTCCTCTGGAGTTACATCATGTATGGCTGCAGTTGGAGTCCTGTTCATGATGTATACTGCTGTAGAAACAGCCTCAGCCCAATAGCAATGCGGCATATTTTTCTCTTCCATCAATGCCCGCGCAATCTCAGCAATGTGCCTGTTTTTTCGCTCAGCAACTCCATTTTGCTGCGGAGTGTATCCGCATGTATACTGTCTCCGAATTCCATTCTTCTTCAAAAATTCAGAGAACTCATTGGAGAAGTACTCTCCCCCTCCATCTGACCTTAGGCACTTTACATATTTCCCTGTTTGCTTTTCAACCAAAAACCTGAAATTCTGAAAGTGAGTGAACACCTCACTCTTCTCCTTCATGAAATATACCCACACTTTTCTTGTGTGGTCATCAATGAAAGTGACATAGTACCTGCAGCCTCCCATAGACACGGTCTTCGTAGGACCCCATACATCTGAATGCACAACATCTAGTGCATTTCTGCTCACATATCTGTTACGTGGAAACACATGCTTTGTTTGCTTCCCAAATTGGCATGCTTCACATATTTTCTGCATACCTTCCACCTTAAATTTTGGCAGCCCTGTCACGATTCCTTTTGTCTGCATAGACTTCAATCTCTGAACATTTACATGTCCAATTCTTTTATGCCATATGTCTGTGTCTGCAACAACTCCTGAACCATTTGCAAACATCGCAGCACTCATTTCAGGCATGTCTACATCCAACGTAAACATTCTGCCCACTCTGTTGCCTTTTGCAACCAACCTGCACTTGTCTTTGAAATCTTCAACATAATACCCATCAGGGTTAAACCGAACCTGCAACCCCTGCTCAATCATCTGGCCAACTGAAACCAGATTCTTTGTTATGTTCGGTACATGAAGTACATCTGCAAGGTACTTCACTTTGCCATCCTGCATAGATAATGGCACATCTCCAACGTGGGCAATTGGATGAGCAGTGTCATCCCCTGTTTCCACAAAACCTGGTCTTTCCGGGTTCTTCATCTCCTTGAACCACTCCCCATGACTCGTCATGTGGTTCGAAGCGCCTGAATCCACATACCATACATTATCTTTTTGTGCTGCATCAACATTTTCAGACATGGCATTTACAACATGCTGCATAACAAACAACCTTTCATTGTCCTCATTATTTCTGCTTGAGGATGCATTGTTGTTTTGCTGCACTTTCCCATTTTGCATGTCAGCCTGCTTCTTATAACATTCTGACTGCACATGTCCTGGCTTACCACAATAGTAGCATTCACGTGCATCATTATATTGCCTTTGCCAATTTCCACGGCCTCTTTGACTCCCCCTGCCTCTGAATTTGCCTCTTCCACCTGCGTGTTGTTGTTGTTGTTGATTCTGGGACTGTTGTTGTTGCTGCTGCTGCTGGCCATAATTCTGATTACCTGTTCGGCCACCTCCTTGACCGCGTCCACGGCCTCCTCTACCTCGTCCTCTTCCTGAACTCGTGTAGAAGGCCTGTTGCTCTGAACTGTTTTTGCTTTGTGAAGACTGTTGGTCTTCACCCAAGTTCTTCTCTTCGATAATCAGCATAGACACCAAATCTGTAAAGTTGGGAATGTTTTCCCGAGTCTAGATAGACATCTTAAACGCCTTGTATTGTGGCCCGAGACCACGTAGACAGACTTCCACCTTGTCATCATCATCTACTGACACACCAATAGATGCAAGGGATTCCACAATGCCCTTTATCTTCAATGCATAGTCATTCACAGGCATGCTCTTTTTCTCCACAGTATGAAGCTCATTCTTCAACTGTATCTTACGTGCCTTGGTGTTGGTTTCATAAAGCTTTACCAAGGTGTCCCATGCCTCCTTGGGGGACTTGGCATCCTGAATATGCCCAATCATGGTGTCCTGTATACTAATGGAAAGCCAATACATAACCTTCCTGGCTCCTTGGTTCCAGTCTTTAAACTCTTTCACATCTGCAGCAGTCGGATTTATATCCGGTATCTCCGGTGCCTCTTCATGCTCACCTTCTATGTAGTCCCAGTAGCCTTTCCCCATTAGGAAATTCGTCAACCTGAACCTCCAAGCATGGAAGTTATTCTTGTCAAGCTTCTCAGCCACAATCTGTGTTATGCCATCATTAGACATCTTGCCAAACACACAATTTTACCAGAAACTGCACTCTGGTTTTTCTTGCACAAACTGTATTTTCTGCACAGCGGTACTGCTATCCACTCAAATGTCACAACCAGTGACCTGAATGCACATACATACACCCAATGGCAACTGTAGACCTCTTTGCAGCACCCACAGTGTCTGCACAGTCAATCTGTCTTCCTGCAGTTCTTAAAACAGAGTTCTGCAGAGAATCGATGACTTACCCGCAGTGCTCGAAATCGCCTGCTTTCTGAAAAACGGAGGTCCAGACGCGCCCGAAACGCGTTTTCGGCCCGAAAATTATAGTCCGTAGGACTGTATAGTTGCCCTATAGCTTCACTCCCGCGAAGAAAGCTCCTCAATCGGAGATCGTTTGCCGGTGCCTCCCGTAGAGCTCCCGACAAGGGTGTAGTCACCAACACAATAGGGAAGAGTAGTTGCAGCTCTTACCCTCGTACCGCTTCTTGTGGTTCTCTTGCTTGCAGCTCAGCCCTTAGCACGAACCAGGCTCTGATACCATGAAAAGATGCAGGGGGGAAGAGAGCTTGAGCTCTTGCAAGCACACACACACACTCACAAAACCCTAATAGCGAACACACAAGGTGAGAGGCTGAAAATCTTCTTCTTCTCTACTCAACACTCAACACACCATATACAAGAATAAGAGTACACACAATATGAAGGGTACTCAACCAAATACATACACGGGTTCTCTATAGTGTGAACCCGACTAAATGAGCTGGCGCTATAACTATGCCAGTCTCTAGAGTGGCTGTCACACAGCCTGTCATCCACTGGCCGCATATCACCCAAGATCTCACCAACCATGCCAGTGGTGTAAGTGTGGGGCCTATCCCCCAGGCGGGTCATCAGTGTCCACCGCCTCACTAGAGCTCGATATCTCAACAACCTGGCCACCATTTCCTTGAGGAGCTTGTAAAGGGAGGGTTGGAACCGCATCGGGAGCATCTTCTCTAATCTCGTTGTTGCGCGCTCCTCTCGAGGCAATATTTTGATGTTTTCGAGAAGGGGCTATCTTGGACGTCATCTTTTAGGGCTTGCTGTCACGGTCGAAACGCTCCAGTTGGATCTCAATTCTGAGATCGTTTGCTTACCGTATGAGCAAAAGACCACAGCGCTCTCTTAAGGCTAAAACCTCTTACTAAAGTCCACGCAAATGGGGGGGGATTGTGAGATGTCCTTAACACAAAAACGTTTTGCAAAAGGAGAGAAGGGTTGAGGGCTGCTGTAAGTCTATTCACACTGAGGGGGGGTGGGGGGAGAAGTGTTAAGGACACTGCCTCCTAGCAAGAGGGGGATAGAGGAAAATTGCCTTATCTCAAAAGTGGCAAATGAGGGGGTGTGAGAGGGGTGGCTATAGACCCATGCGTGTTGCCCATGGAGCACCCCGGCGGGGGTTTATATAACTCTGGGGTACGGGTACGAGCGTTACGCAAAGCAAGGACGAAAGGATGGTGTACCAGCAAAAGGCTATAGATCACTGGCCTCCATGGGTCTAGGGGAAAGGTACGATGTCCGTTAAAAGGAAAGGAGTGGTACGCATGTACCTTATCTGGTCAGGGGCAGCATGGGTGTCCACGTATAGCAGTACGTGTGGACCACACAGTGGGTAGCCATCCTTTGGTTCTTGTGCGGCCATCGTACGGGCACCCTCGTAAGTGTGTACGGTCTAAATTTGGGGACAGGGTCCCTAAATTTGGGGCATTGGCCTCGATTTGCGTGTCGAACCGCCCCGGGGGGCAAATTTTTTTTTTGGTCCGAGAGGTTCTCTTAGTCATTGGGGTGCAAACCGTTCATCAATCGGATGCCCGGTCGTGCATTTATTAAGGTTTAAAGGTTGTCGCTTTTTAACTAAGAATGGCTGACATTTGCGTATAAGCTTGATCCGATGCCCATTTTGGATGCTATAAAATCCTATATTAGGGTAAAATCGTGCGCAAATTCTAAATTTGGGCTCAGAATCTGAAGATTCTAAGTAGAAATAACTCATTTAATAAAATCATTGATTTTTATACCATAAAAACTCATAAATTTATCTATTACATGGACATTTCTTTATTAGTGAAGATGGGTATGTTACATCCTTCCCCCCTTAGATAAATCAAGATGTCCTCATCTCGTATCATGAATTGGGGATAATCCTTTAAGAGTGTAGCTTCATCTTCCCAAGTTGCATCCTCTTCAGGATAATCTTTCCACTGTACTAGATATTCTACAAGAGTTCTATTTTGGAGTTGCCTTTCCCTAGAATCTATGATGCTACTGGGCTGTAATTCAAGGAATCCTTGAGTAGGGATTACAACTTGTTCATCATCAAGAATATGATCGAGACTAGGTACATAAGGTTTTAATAAACTTACATGAAATACATTGTGGACTTTGATATGGGCTGGGAGTTGGAGTTTATAGGCACTTTCACCTAAACACTTGATAACTGTATAGGGGCCACAATACCTAGGGCTGAGCTTCTTATATTTTCCAAGTGATAGAGAAATTTGTTTGGGTCGCACTCATAGAAGAACTTTGTCTCCTTCCTTGAAGATCCTTTCAGATCTCTTGGTGTCAGCATAATGTTTTTGTCGATCTTGGGTAGCTTTAATATCCTTTTGGATTGCCTTGGTTTGCTCCTCCATCTCTTCGAGCATTTTCCTGGATGCCTCAACTCTTATGGTCGGATCAGAGAAATTTAGTACAATAAACATTGGTCCATCATACAATATCTTCCTCGACATATGCATGGGTGTCCTCGGCACCGCGAGCCCATGCATCCCCTGGTCAAAACCCTCTAGGATCCTCCTTAGGTACCCTGGCACTTCACTCAGGGACCGCTTCGTCGGCCCTCGTCCATCGTACCGGAAGCGCACCATTTTAACCATACCGAGGCTGGTCAGGCTTTGCCACGTCAGCTGTCCTTTGAACACTCCCCACCAGCTGTTGCAATCAAACTTTCCTTAGAAAACACATATAGCAAATGCTCCCTCCAGCATTCTGGCATAAGACAGTCTTTTAAGAAAACAGGGTCTCTATGCAAGTTTTCAGTTTTGATTTTCTTTTGAATACAATGAGTATATCTTAATTCTGTATCCCAAGACTTCTAGATCACAATCTAGATTCCCAAGCAGAATTCCTCAAATTCTAAATTCTTAATCCTCAGATCAAAATCAAAGGTCTCAACTTAGTTTCAGATTTAGTGGTGGGCGATTTGAGTGTAGATTATAGAACTGGTCACATCGTCATTTTTTGAAACTGACGAAGGAGTTATGTCTTGGTTATAGTCTGATTCAGATTTTGCGTCTGGAAAGGTTCTTCTTGAACTATCTTTATCAAAGGGAAATATTTCAATTACTACTTTACTAAATTTAAAACTAATCACGAATTCCTATAAGGAATCATTTATCTAAAATTCCGATTTCGATAATTTCACTTAATTTTCTCATTGTCATCTTAGAGAATATGAAACGATAGGATTTTCTTTCATAGAGTATTTACTTAATTATTTACCAATTTTAAGGGAAATTAGGCATAGGATTAAAGAGAACTCTTCTTTTGATATAAAAATAAAACTCTTTTATGCATCCTTTTATGCATAAAAATTGATATTAGTGAAAGTAACACTTTTATAATATTTTTTCTTTCTTTTATGCATTATTTTATGCATGCAAATCAATAATGATGAAAGTAACACTTTTAAAATAAAATATTCTTTTATGCATAAAAATCAATAATGATGAAAGTAACACTTTTATAATAAAAAAATTTCTTTTATGCATAAAAATCAATAATGATGAAAGTAACACTTTTATAATAAAAAATTCTTTTATGCATAAAATCAATAATGATGAAAGTAACACTTTTAGAATAAAAAAATTCTTTTGTGCATTATTTTATGCATAAAAATCAATAATGATGAAAGTAACACTTTTATAATAATAAAAAATCTTTTATGCATTAAAAATCCATTTTGATGAAAGTAACACTTTCATAATTAAAAAAATTTATTCTTTTATGCAAAAAAATCCATTTTGATGAAAGTAACATTTTTGTATTAAAAATAATTTATTCTTTTATGCATAAAAATCCATTTTGATGAAAGTAACACTTTTATAATTAAAAAAATATTCTTTTATGCATAAAAATCCATTTTGATGAAAGCAACACTTTCATAATAAAAAAATTATTCTTTTATGCATAAAAATC
Source organism: Cibotium barometz (assembly GCF_041138505.1). Taxonomy (NCBI): domain Eukaryota; kingdom Viridiplantae; phylum Streptophyta; class Polypodiopsida; order Cyatheales; family Cibotiaceae; genus Cibotium; species Cibotium barometz. The sequence continues at coordinate 16,826,969 of NC_141096.1, forward strand.
CATTTTGATGAAAGTAACACTTTCATAATAATAAAAAATTATTCTTTTATGCATAAAAATCATTTTGATGAAAGTAACACTTTCATAGTACAAAAATATTCTATTTTGTATAAAAATCCATTTTGATGAAAGCAACACTTTAGTAATTAAAAAAATTATTCTTTTACGCATAAAAATCCATTTTGATGAAAGCAACACTTTCGTAATTAAAAAAATTATTCTTTTATGCATAAAAATCCATTTTGATGAAAGTAACACTTTCATAATAAAAAAATTTATTCTTTTATGCATAAAAAAATAATCGATATGCATCTTCTATGTATGAAAATGACACTTTTAGAATATAGAATTAATAGGGATTACTCTTTTAGAAAAATAAAAGATAATACTTATTTCAAATTTTTTTCTAAAAATTTACCATAACCTCCTTTGTATGGCTAACCATTTTTCATTTTTTCCTACTTATCTTTACAGTTAACCTCAACTAGTTTTAAGCATTCTAAACTAAATAATTTTCACTTTTAAATGAGAAATATTATGAAAGTTTAATTCCATCTATTAGTGCACTTAACTAGGATAAAGAAGGGCTGGTTTAAGAATGAGAGACGGGGAAAGGCTTTCCACAAGGCATAGCATCCATTTATCACTTCAAACAACACAAAAATTAGATAGCATAAAAAGAATAAAGAAAAATATAAGATTTCTAACTTACATAAATTCTTGGGAGCTTTCCTTTGGCTTGATGGTTTGAGGGTTGTACTCTTGCTTGTAACAAGAGTGGCCACCAATCTTTAGAAGAAGGAAAGGTAAAAAACTAGTGAATTATTAAGAAATTCACAGTTCTTGGCTCTTGGGAGGAGTAGAGTAACAGTGCATAAACACTATTATTTTTCAACAAAGGGGAGGCTTCTATTTATAGGAAAAAGTGAGCTCCTAAACAAGCAAACTGATTCTAGAATTTTCCAAATCAGTTTGGTTAATTTTTGACCATTTTTAGGTCAATTTAGCTTACTTTTTGGAACTAGACTTGAAGTAGGAGAGAGGAGAGATGAAATATCTCAATTTTTGAAGATTTAAAACTCCACCCCACATGTGAAGTAGATGCCTCATTCATGAGGGGGGAATCCCCATTGTGAGGTGTCAAAAATCGATTTTTTAACACTAGTTCTGTAATTGGACACTAAAGTGTCCTGAGGACACTAAAGTGTCCTGAAAGTTAGCATTTTTCTTGAATTTTTGTGGGCAATCTATTAAGAGTTTTGAAATGCTTAACATCCACAGATGTTCCTCAAGACCCAAAAAAAATTTGAGATTTTTTAAATTGCACTTTTCTTAGCTTTTGCAAGGCAATATTTTAATTTTCTTAGACGCATGCTGATAAAACGCATGATTTTTGCTGTTTTCAAAATAGTAGTAATTTGTACATAACTTTTAGAAGGGACATAGTTTGATCATGAAACTTGGCTTGATGGAAAGCCCATGATGTAAACTTAATCTTGGAATAATCAAACGATAATTATTGGATAAAGTTTTGACTCGCTAATATTGAAATGATGTTTTTTATACAGGTGGAGCATGAATTTTTCTCCTTCCATATGCAAGCTAATAATGTAAAACTTGAGGTGCACCCATGTTATATAGGGTAAATACTACTTTGTTTTGAATTTTCCAAAACTTTAGAGCCACTTTTTGGGCCTCTTCAGCCTTTTGCGCAACCTGTTTTTAATACGTAAAATGTCTAATTATGAGCCTAATTTTGATTTTCATCAAAGGGGAAAGCTGTGTAAGTGCATTATTTGTTGTAACTATAGGTGTAGACTACTTGTACAAGCATAGTTATGATTAGTTTTTGAAAAAAGATGATCAAATTTTGTAATTTTGTTTTTTACAGTTTTTTTAGAACTAGGCAATAAGAACCTACTTAAGTGGAGGCTAAGTTAGTGTCATACACATCAAATTATGGCCTATTTATCTCATCTCAAGCATGAAAACCAATAATCAACATTCTCATTGATAGGGCTACAATTTTTTTTAGTGGCATGATTGAGTTTTGATAATACGCATTACTTTTGCTGATTTTATACAACTTTTTTGGAAAAAATTCTAGGAAAGGAAAATGATTTTTTTGGTGAACTTCTACCTCCTTGGACTAGTTTATGCTATCAAAATATCTTGGAAAAAATGCTATTGATATCATTGGATTTTTTTTTTGAGAGAATGATGCTTGCATATTTGGAAAAATCCTGAAAAAATCCTGAAAAATGTTCATTTTCAAGACATATGCTACTTTGTTGCTTATGTACTTCCAAATAAAAAGGCATTTTATATGTTTAGCATTTTTTACATAAGCATAGGGTTATGTTCTACATGCCCAATGAAGCATTTTGGTTTTTAAAGCCTACATTAGGAGTTTGATTTTTTTTTTGCAACCCCCAAAAAAGGACCTGTTTTGGTACCAAACTAGTGTTAAGCTTTTCCTTTGGTCCTTAGTCCACTCTTCATCTTATGTGAGTATTTACTCATTTTTGGGGGGATTTTCTTTATTTCTTCTGTTTATCTTCTTCATACATTTGGATGAATTTGATTGGCCCTTCAAAACCTTAATTTGATATTTTTCAAAAATCTGGACTTCCCATAGGATAAGGCCTCTTGAACAGATTATACTTGATTTCTAATGCACCTTCTGAAAATCTTTTTGAACTTCTCTTTCGGGGGAGCTTATTTTAATAAGAAGAGATATTTTCCCATCCAAAAATATTCAAAATCTGAATATTCTCTCTCTAGAACATTTTCTCTCTCTAGGTCAAAATAGGTAGAAATAAGATCTTTTATATTTCTGAAGAGGGATTTGATTATAGGGGGAAGATGCCAAACATCTTGAGAGGCTGGGGAGGAATCTTACACATGAATTTTATACAATAAAAAATCATAAATTTTTCTATTACATGGACATTTCTTTATTAGTGAAGATGGGTATGTTACACTACACTAGCACCAATAATTATGACACCAACTCTACCAACAAACCTAGTTGCCTTTGCTTAAGCCTTAGGAAGAGTGGTAGCTCAGAGAATCACATGAGTTGTTTTTTAGAGATAGTGGTTGAAGCAATTCAAGAAAGGCTTCCCCAATGACAAAGCTAACCCACAAGTTTAACGGAGAAGGAGATCCTATGCGACACCTGGAAGTGTTTGATCAAGTTTGTGAGGACCTTGGGGAATGCACAAGATTGCCAAAACCAATGCTTTCAGCCTAACCCTAGATGGGAAGGAAAGGTTTGGTTTAGAACTCTCAGGAAGCCTTTAGAGATTTTTCTTGAAGCAATTTGTGTGTGAGGGAGTATTGTGGAGTGTAGCCTCACAACTGCATAAGGCAAATAGAGAAGAGGAAGAGTCAGTTAGGAAGTTCATTAGTTGACTCAAGAATTTAAACTCTTGTTGTGCTTTGCATGAATGTTTTACCAATAACCAGCTACTTGAGAGATTCATCCATGGGCTTAAACATGAGGAGATCTATAATGGCTTAGTCATTAGAGGTATCACCACATGGGATGAAGTCACAACTAATGCCATCCAGCTAGAGGATAATCTAATGATTAAGGGAGCCAGAGCTTCAGACACAAAATTGGTTGCTTCATCAATGTTGATAACGGCTAAACCCTTGGCTAAAGGTAACTCTTTAGCATAAATTAATTTTGTGGACTTCATGAAAGCATTGCAAGAAGAGATGAGGACTAACAAATTTCTCAAGAACGTACATATATTCACATAGCGCAATGTACATCTCATACCATCCAAATGTGGCTTCCAAGAAACTTGCATAAATTGAGTCCACAATCCAACTGTATAGTTCAAATCTGGCCTACTGATCGTCATGTAGATCAAGCTACCCACTATCTTCCTGTACATAGTGGGGTTCTTCAAAATCTCACCTACAACTACACTCAACTTGCCATTTGAATCTAATGGCAAAGAAATTGGCTTACAACCAGCCATACCATATTTGGACAGCATGTCTAATGTATACTACCTCTATGATAGCCATATTCCCTTGGTCATCCTAATAACCTCAATGCCAAGGAAAGTACCTCAACTCACCCAAATCCTTCATGTCAAACTTCCACCTGAGGAGACATTTCACACTCTCAAATTCCTCTCCACTATCACCCCCAACAATCAGGTCATCCACATATATTGTGATGACCACAAGGCCCTTATCACTCTTCCACACATAGAGTGAATGATCAACATCTGCCACATGAAATCCAATGGTGATAAGATATTGTGCTATCTTTTCATGCCATGCTCTCGGTGCCTGTTTCAATCCATATAAAGCTTTATGTAGCTTGCACACAAAATTAGGGTGACCCCCATCTTCATAACTTGGTGGTTGATCCATATACACTTCTTCTTTGCAAATCACCATGCAAGAACATATTCTTAGCAATCCATTTGCTATAAAACCCATCCTTTTTATGCAACCACTGCAATAACAACTCTCACGGCGGTTACCATCTTGGCAATAGGCCTGAACATTTCCTCGTAATCAGTGCCCACTTGCATCCAAAAGACTTCTTGTCCTTAGGCAATGGCACCAAGTCCTGAGTCTAATTTGTATCCAATGCAGCCATTTGTTTATCTATGGCTTTCTCCTAATCTAAATTTCCAACAACTTCTTCAAAACATATGGGTTCACCATCTTGCACAACTTTAGCCATACATGCATAATGAAGAGCGACATAACCATCATATGTCAACCTATGAACAAGTTTTCTGAATCTCCTTGACCTAGGTTATCCATGATGATCACTACCAAGCATTTTTGCATCTTCTCTTGCCTTTCTTACACTATATGTTCTAATAGCTAGAATCCCAAGCTCATCATCAAGGCTCTATTCTGAGCCACTACGTCAACATAAGAATGCCCTGAAAAAATGCCAGGCATACCAAGAGACCTTCTCTTTGCCTTTTCGTGATGTACTAAACTGCATTTTCAGGACTAGTATTTTGATGCAGCCTGCCACTCCATGGTCTATCAACATACTCAATATAAGAGGAATCTCCTAGTCCACTCAATGACTATGATTGTTGAGTTTCATTCTATGAAATCACATTTCCAATTACATCAAGCCCAACAACATCTTTTTTCAGTAGCATTCCAGCTACTCATTTCACCAAACACATCTCTGCTTACCCTCAATACACATGTAGTAGGGTTATAGTATCTATATCCCTTTTGCTCAAGGGAATATCCAATAAACATACATTTTTCTACCTTTGGATCCAGCTTTATAGGCAACTCATCTAGCACATGCACATAGGCAATACATCCAAAAACGTTTAGGTGAGACAAATCAAGTTTCTTGCCACTAAATTTCTCCTCTTACCTTACATATTCCGAACATGAAGTACATCTGCAAGATACTTCACATTACCATTCTGCATAGACAATGGCACATTTCAACATGGGGAATTGGATGATTAGTATCATCCCCTATTTCAACAAAACCTAGCTTTTTCAGGATTTTTCATATCCTTGAACCACCCACCATGACTAGTCATGGGGTTTGAAGGACCTGAATCCACATACCATACATCATCATTGCATTGAGATACATCATTTTTTGACACAACATTAAGCACATGTTGCATAACAAACAACATTTCATTGTCCTCATGACTTCAGCTAGAGAACGCATAATTATTTTATTGCACTTTTCCACTTCTCATGTCATTTTACTTCTTATAGAAATCTACCTACACATGCCCAAATTTGCCATAATAAAAAGAGCCTCGTGTATCATTTTGCTGCCTTTGCCAATTTCCACACGACCTCTTTGACTCCCCCTACCACTAAACTGGCCTCTTCCACCTATGTTGTTGGTGTGATTCATGGGACTAGTGTTCCTAGAAGACCATAATTTGGATTACCTATTCCGGCACCACCTTGGCCATGGCCTCAACCTCTACCTAGTGCTCTATCTGCATTTGTGTAGAAGGCATGTTTCTCCAAATTACCTTTGTTTTGTGAAGACTGGACTTCACTCAAACTCTTTTCTTTAATGATCAACATTGATACCAAATTTGTAAAGTTGGGAATGTTCTCCCGAGTCTGAATAGACGTCTTGATGAATGCCTTGTATGGTGACATGAGACCACGTAGACATACTTCCACCTTATCATCATCGTCACCAAAAACACCAATAGATGCAATATTTTAGGCATAATCATTCACAAACATGTTTTTCTTCTCCAAAATATGAATCTCATTCTTCAACTAAATCTTTCGTACCTTGGTGTTAGTTTTATACAACTTTACCAAGGTGTTTTGTGCCTCCTTGGGTGACTTGGCATCCTATTACATGCCCAATCATGGTGTCTTGTATACTAATAGAAAGATAATACATGGCATTCCTTACTCCTTGATTCAAATCCCCATATTTTTTTACATCCATAGCAGTTGGATTAATCTCATGTCTCTTTGGTGCCTCTTCATGTTCACCGTCCCAGTAGCCATTTCTCATTAATATAGACCATTAGAAAATTTGTTAATATAGACCTTCAAGAATGGAAGTTGTTCTTTTCAAGCTTCTCTGCAACAATCTAGTTAACTCCATCATTCGACATCTTGTTTGCAACACAAACTCACCAAAAATAGTACTCTTATTTGTCCTTGTAAAATTCCTCTCTCTAGCTTTTGAGGTGTAAAGGTGTAAGAACCTCCCCTTCTGTTCTTGTAATTATTCCCCTCTCTAAAATAGAAGAAAGATCTTGTTTTACCCTATTTTGGCCTAGAGAGAGAAAATGTCTACAGAGAGATAATCCAAAATTGAGATATCATTGGATATAAAAAGCCTCCTAGTTTCTAAAATGGATTTCCCTGAAACAGAAGTTCAAAATGAACTTTCCAATGTGTATTAGAAATTAATTAAAAATGGTATAAGGAACCCTAGCCTAAGGGTCTACATTTTCAAAAAAATTTGGGTTATGGTCCAATTAAGGTTCCAATGGGCCAATTGGATTAATCCAAGTTTTGGGATGAGATAAATCCAAAAGAATGAAAGAAAATACCAAAAAATGAGTAAATGCTCACATAAGATGAAGATTTGATTAAGTACAAGGTTTGTTAGTTAAACATTATGAGATATTACTAAAAAATGAGATATTTTAGAATAATGATACATTTTTGACACTTTGGTAAGGAAAGGGGGACTCTTAAGGAGGTCATCTCTCTCTAACTGGTGTGCAAGCCCTTCTCCTCCCCCGCCTTAGCTCCCCCCTCCCCCCCGCTCCGCCCCCGCTATCCTCTCTCCTTCCGCCTCGCCATTTCCTCTCGTAGGGCTGTGTCCCTCCCGTTTGGTGACCCCGGTCTCTGGCCTTTTCCCTCTGGAAGACTCCATGGAAGCCGCTCCGACTACCCCTGCCGATTGCGGTCTCTGTCTGGAGTTCACAGATGCAGATCATCAGTTGTTTGTTTCCACAGTATCTGCTCTTGAGGCCTCCTCCTTGGTCTGCAAGATAGTGGGTAGCCGTCTGATTTGAGGAGAGAGCTTCACGACCTTCTGCAGGCAGCCTCGTTGGCGTGCCTGCCAAGATCATCAGCGTCGATTTTTTGGGACGTGGCTACTACCAGGTGGATCTCCCACGCAGCTCAGACGGTGCTGCCTCGGAGCCCCATTGCCCTCCGCTCATCTCGGGCATTCCTGGCACGATGGACTCACGGTTTCGACCCCGCTTCTGACCCGCTAGAGCAGGCACGACAGGTTTCCCCATCACTATCTGCTTTCCTGGACTCCACAGGGAGTACTTGCCTCTCTTGTCATCCATTGGCAAGGCGTTCGGGCAGGTGGTGGAGACGCCTCAGACAGCGGCTTCAGTGATAGCTCGGGCAGCAAGACTCCCAGCCATTCGTGTTGTGGTTCCATCACCAGAGTCCCTCCCGAAGACGATCCTCCTCCCTTGTCTTTCTGGAGGACATCTGATACAGTGCGTGGAGTATTCGGGCCTTCTCGGCCAGTGCTACATTTGTCGGGAGATGGGCCACCTCGCATGCGCCTGTCCCCGCAAGGGGGTTCATCCTTCACGCTCTGCCGCCTCTAGACCCCCTTCAGGAGACCCGAGAGGTGGCCATCCACCTCAGAGACCGGACATCCCTGGCTCGTCTCAGCAGGCGCCATCATCTGACGAGCAGGCCCCGGCGGAGGATGCCGCGCAGACCCAGGAGGCTGGCGGATGGCAGGAGGTTCACCGGCGGAAATGCCCGACCAGCAGGGACCGTTTCGCAGACGCCAGCAGGCAGCACAGGCTGGCGGATAGGCGACTCCGGCTGGCGTCCAGGCACCTACCCGCACTTATGCTCCAGTTAGGGATAGGCGGCTAGCAGGTCCCACCCCGATGGACGAGGATTCAGTCTCAGTGCCCGTTGAGGCCGCCGATAGAGCCCCCCATGTGGAGTCCCCGCTCCCGTCTCCCCTTGCGCGGGGGGCCCCGCCCCCTCCATGGAGAAGATTCCTGAGGATCCCGGGCCGCACTCCGCGACCCCTGGCCCCTCTTCCCCTCAATCGGAGAGCACTCCTTCCACCCCCCCTCTCCCCCCTCTCCCCCAGCCGCCCCCCCTCTCCCCCCCAGCCGCCCCCCTCCCGCCTCCCCCAGCGGCCCCCCTGACACCTCTTCTCTGGCAGATGCCTCTCCATCCTCTCCTCGCTCTTCCCCCTCCTCTCCGCGAGCCAACATCCCTCCCTCGGCCTCTCCAGGATACTCCTCTAGACCACCCACTGCCCCGGGGTAGCGCAGCTGGGTAGGCCAGAGTTCAGTTTAGCGGGCTGTTCCACCGCCACTCCCGGCCGGTGGAGATGGCGATCCTAGCTTCGCCCGCCACAAAGTTCTCTCCACCCCACGAGAGTGATGGGGCTCCAGTGGATTACGGTTTCTTCAGGTGTCTCCAGCTGGATGCTGGCCCGTTCGAGACACTGGTCGCGCCCTTGCGAGTATGCGTGGTGTGCCATCCCTCTCGTTCTCCTTCAGCAGTGGGCAGCACGGTGGCCTTCTCCTTTCCTCTCAGTGTTGCCCCAGACACAGCATGGGATTGCAACTCTGTATTTGAAGTTTTGCGTGATCAGATACTGGAGTTTTCTCACCACTTTAGTGACTTGGGGCTCACGGACCTATTGCAGACCCGATTACACTCAGCCCGCATGAGCTTGTTTGGTATAGGAGATTGGCGGGCAGATCCGGTCCACACCTCAGTTGAGGCAGTGCTGCTGATTCTCCTCCATGCCGCCCCGAGGATGCAGCCTACCTTTAGATACATATATGCAGAGGATTGGTCTCACGCCTATGCCCTGGACACAGGGCGAAGGTGGAGTGGGGCTGGACACAGAGACAGGCCACCCTCTTTTTGGAGAGACTCCGCACCCGGACAGATAGTGACTATTCTCCCTCCAAGCCGGTGCCCAAGACTCTCAGAGAGTGGAGGGCAGCTCATCCAGGCCGGCTGAGAGGGGTGAGCCAGTGGGGGCGGCTACTTTGCTTGCCATATCTCATCCATGAGGATCCTCTCATGGAACATCCAGGGTCTTGGTGGACCTCGCTGCTACATTGGTTGGGGCAGACTTTGCCAGGAGATCCAGAGGGCTCTCGTTGGAGGGCCCATAGATATACTTTTCATCTAGGAGCACCACCTTTCTACCGGGCGCACCCGCACCTGCGGGAAGATCTTGCCACGCAGGAGTCACACTTTTTGGTCACCGGCATATGGCTCCCAGGGGAACCAGGGTGGAGTATGCATCAGCAGCTTCTATCCGAGGTTGTGGATTCTGGCACTTTGGTTCAGGGTCGAGCGCAGTGGATCATCCTTCGGGTTGGGGAAGACCGCATTGGCTTCCTCAACTTCTACGCCCCTAATGGGGCGATCGGGAGAGCTGAGTTTTGGAGCACCATTAGGCAGTACCTCCCCATGGCAGACCATTGGTGCCTAGGGGGGGATTGCAACATGATGGAGGATGCAGAGGACAGGATGGGGGGTAGCCAGGAGACCATTCATGGGCCGGAGCTCGCTGCCTGGGAGGAGCTAGTGCTACAGGTGAGAGGCTAGGATCCATGGACTCTCTCGGAGTTTGGCAGGATGCAGGGGAGTTTATCTTTCTTGCGCTCGAATAGACGGGCCACAGGAGTTAACCTTTCCCGCATCGACACGTTCTACATTGATGAGTGGGCTTGCGATAGAGGTGGCACTGTGGGTATACTTGCAGGCTCTTCTTTTTCAGACCACTTTCCAGTGCTTCTCCAGATCGAGGACCCTACGAGAGGAGAGAAAGGCCAGAGCGTTCGGATTCCAGATTGTCTCATAGAGGAGCCCGAGATTGCGACCAGAGTTGAGTAGGTCTGGTAGGAGCTTCAATTCAGGAGAGGATCGGCAGTGCAACCAGCGATCTTGACAGGGGTTTGCAGGAGATCAGTAGGATGCTCAGAGAGGCTGCCCTGGACCGTTTAGAGGCTTTCAGAGAGCAGGAGAGGAGTCTGCGGAGGAGTCTAGCTTCCCTTCAGAGCTTTAGGAGAGGGATCCTATGAGCCCTTGGATTTCAGAGCAAATGGAGTCAGCTCGCATAGAGATCAGATCCATCGAGGAGAGGAGGGTGGAGTTCCGATTCCATGCTCGGGCATCTTTTTGGGAGAGAGTGACTCGGGATTTCTTTGAGGTGACAGGGCCTCGCTTCAGACGAGAGGGTCTCAGGCGTCTTCGCGGCAGGCTGATGGCCAGGTAGTGGTGGATCCCCCCAGGGTTCGGGCGATCGCCATAGATTTTTATAGGGATCTGCTCTCTGCTGAGCCAGCAGATGACACGGTGAGAGAGGCTCGGGAGGCAGTCTGGAGCTTCACGAGACCGGTTGTGCTGGCCCATTTGCAGCACTCCCTTCTCTCCCCCTTCTCCGGATGCGGAACTGGAGGCGGATCTTCAGGCACTTCCTCGGGGCAAATGCCCAAGAGAGGATGGTATCTCAATGGCTTTCTTCCAGAGGTACTGGGGTCTCTTGCATAGGGGTTTCAGATTGGCATTCCAGGAGATCATGGAGTCAGGAGACATGCCAGACAGCATGGCAGAGGGGGTGATTCACTTGATCCCCAAAGAGGGAGGAGACAGACTGGAGATTAGACAGTGGAGACCGATCACCTTGCTAGGCACGGCCTACAAGGTCCTAGCTAAGGCGATCAGCAGGCGGCTTCAGCCTCACCTTTCGGACATCATCCACTCCATGCAGAAGACAGGCTTCATCCAGGATAGGAGCATCCTGGATAACATCTTCTCTTTTTGGGAGGCTACTACGGCTTTGGCTAGATTTTGGCAGGAGGATCTGGCAGTGCTCCTTCTCGACTTCGAGAAGGCATATGATCGGGTGGACTGGGCCTTCTTGGAAGGCACTATGGAGAGGATGGGCTTCCCCCCTCAGTGGATCCATGGGGTCTCTGCACTCTACACTTCGGCTCATAGCCAGGTGCTGATACAGGGCGTGCGTGGAGAGAGGTTCCAGCTCTCGCGCTTGGTGCGGCAGGGGTGCCCCTTGGCGCCCTTTCTTTTTCTTTTTGTGGCGAAGGCCATGAGCACTTTCTTGACGGCACAGGATACAGGTTTGCGGGGCCTCCAGCTCCCCATCCGCACCTCGGCGGAGGAGCTCCTAGACTCGGAGTTTACGGATGACACTGCTGTCTATCTTCAAGGAGAGGAGGAGAACCTCCGCCGCTTCGCCTCAGCCATGGATAGGTTTTGCAGAGCTTCTGGCGCTTTGATCAACTGGCACAAGTCGTGTGGGTTGTGGGTCAATTCTGTGCCCCCCCGACTTGGAGGCTAGTTGATGGGTTTCAATGGCTGGCCCCCGGCACGGCCCCCGGCACTACAATGCACTATTTGGGATGCTATGTGGACATTGACATATCTTTGGAGCAGCAGATAGCCCCCCTTCTTCTGAGCATTCGGAAGAAGCTTCTGTATTGGAGTACCGCTCGTTTATCTCTGGCTGGCCGAGTGGTTGTGACCAACCAGGTTCTTCTTGCTACCATGTGGTACATCACTTCTTGCTGGGCCTTCTCTCGGGCATGCATTGGCCAGGTGCAGAGGCTCATTAGGAACTTTCTTTGGTTCGATGGCGATGGGCGGCCCGCCAGGGCCAAGGTGGCATGGGCTGTGATCACTCAGCCGAGGGAGAGAGCGGCCTGGGCATAGATCCTATTTGTCAGAGCCGAGCTTTGCTTGGCAAGTTGGTGGTTCGTGGCCTCCTACCAGGCGCGCTGAGCCGTGGAAGGAGTTTCTTGTTTCTAGGATTCTCAGCCGCACTCCTTCTTTAGCGGCCCCTAGACCCCCAGTATCAGGTGGATCTTTACAGAGCAGCGATCCAGAGGAGTGGGCCTTGGTTTCGAGGAGCGTTAGCCTTCTGAGGAGCGTTAGCCTTCTGAGGGCCTGGGAGCATCTGAGGCCGTCACTCTTCTAGACTCCCCCGAGCACCGATGAGGAGCGCCTGAGGCAGCCATTGATCTAGAACCCCTTGATCTGACTTCCCAGTGGTCATATGGTTGGATCGCGATCTCATGTGTCGTGGGGCCCGTTGAGATCCGGCCTAGCCCAGTCCTTAGACGACTGGAACCGGCTTCGATAGGGGAGGACTATTCTTGGAGATTATGGGCTTGGGACAGCAGGCCTCTTATTCGCCTTCAATGGGATCTAGGCGAGTGGCTTTGGCGAGATCCCTATTTGGCCCCTACCAGCCCAAGCACCCCCTTTTTTCAGTACACAGCGAGGCTGGGACGGCGGATCTAGAGGCACAGGATAGCGGGCACCCCAGTGGTGGCCGAGCATTGGCGGCGAACAGGGGCTCTCCCCTGCCTTCCTTAGGGACTTTTGGCAACGCCTTTGGGACAGCTTCCGGCCCCGGAAGGTGACGCTTTTTCTCTAGCTTATAGCGCATAGAGGACTGGCTGTGGGGGCTTGGCTAGCTTTTGGCAGACACCCAAGCATCCTGCCCTCAGTGCAGCCATGCACAGGAGTCGCAACGGCACTGCTTATGGGATTGCCCACAGGCACAGCAGGTCTGGCAGCGCGCTCTCAGGATGGTTTTTGCAGGCTCGCCAGGTGAGATGATGGTGACGTGGGGTGCGGTGGCTTGGGCCATGGACAGCGGCCCGGCCCTTGGATACGAGGACGTCCCTGGCAGTGTGACCATCCAGGTCTCTGACAGGGCGATGGCGGTGGTTCCGACGCCAGACTTCTCTTCGGTAGTCTCCCAGGAGGGGGACGGGCATAGATGGGAGATGATCAGTAGCATGACGGCTTGGCACATATGGAGAGCCCGATGCAGGGAGGCCATAGACCGCCACGCGACTCCACCGGCGGAGGTCATACAGGCTCTCTGGGTGGACATCATTCACACCTTGAGAGGACACTTGAGGACACTTGGGGGGGAAACTTCATCTGGTCAGGGGGCGACTCGGATCGCATGAGAGATCACCGCAAGGCGTTCCTCCGCACTTGGCAGCCTAGCCCTTTCCTCACCGTGAGGGGCGAGGATGTCACTTGGCACTACAGGCCTCCAGTTTGGCTCTTCTCACCTCCCACATGTACTACTAGGTAGCCCCCCCCCAGAGAGCGGCCAGCCCCACGAGGGTGGAGCTCCGGTGTTCACTGTATTTATTATCCCTCCTTGTGAGGTGAGCTTTGTAGCTTTATGGCGTCTTCTCATTAACTAATAGAAGGATCGTTTTTCCAAAAAAAAAACAAAAAAAAAGGGAGACTCTTAAGGTAGGCGCCTCTTTCACATGTGTGGAAGGTCTTTTAATTCAAAAAAATTATGATATTTTTATCTCTCCTCTCTCCTGGATCAAACCAAATCAAAAAGGGAGCCAAACTGGTCCAAATCTTGTCCAAATTGAGTCAAACTGAACCTGAAAATTTCCAAAACCTAGTTGGACTTGGTTAGTGGCCTCCCTCACCTATAAATAGACCCTCAGTCATTTGTAATTGATTATTGGAGCTATACTATGCCAGTATTATATTAAAATAATCATATTTTCTATTATCCTTTAAATTTTCCTCTCTCTTGAGAGCTTGGAGCTCTGTCTCTCTGCAACAACTCTTGGAGTTGCTCTTCTCCTCTTGGTGGACCAATTGATTGGTCGGGGGCTTCACTGCAATTAGAGAATGAAGCCAAACTTGGAGGTAAAATCAAATTTTATGGTTTGTTTTCCAATTTTCTCAATAACTTTCTTCTTCTCAATTCCTCTCAAGCTTGAGAATCTTTCTAAATAATTGTTTTAATTCAAATCAAGCTTTCCCTTAAATTATTAATGCTTAATTAAGAGAAAGTTATTCTTTATGCTTATTTTTAATGCTCTCTTTAAGTAAATCTCTCTCTGTAAAAGAATAGCCATCTTTATGGCTAAATCCCTTGAAAAAGGATGCTTCTCAATGATAGTCTTGTAATTCAAAGCTAAACTCTAGGCTTGATAAGCTAGAGATTAAGAAAATGGTATTTTTATGATGTTGTGTTAACAAAATAATGGTTATTTCTTTTAGATTATTTATAAGTAGTTAAAAACTACTTTGATTGATTCTAAATGAGAAATAGATTATCTTATCAATTTGGAAAAAGAGAAATAATGGAATTAGCTTAATCTAGTAGACTAATCATAATTAAGTTTATGATTATGGTTAAAATTATGATTTAAATTCATTGTTTGATTTTAAGTATAAAAGAAGAACTACTATCATATTTTCATTACAAGCTTTTATTCTTAAGAAAAATTTGAGAATTATCAATGATTGCAGCTATTGCAAAATTTTTAGAAAGTAACGCATATCTTATTTTTTTGCATAACAATAAAAGAGGACTTCGTACCATATTCTAGGATTGGACATCCTATGCAAAAAGAATGAATTTCATCATATTCATGAGATTTTTTTTTAATAGTTATGCATCATTAATTGATTATGAGAAAAGAGAAATTTTGGTAAAATTATTTTTATACAAAAAGAGGAATTCCCATGATATTTGAGGTCCAAGTAATTAAATGGTAAAAGAGAAATTTTTGGTAAATTTATTTTATGCCAAAAGAGGAATTCCCATGATATTTGAGATCCATGTAATTAAATGGTAAAAAAGGAATTTTCAACATATTTAAAATTATGAGTATTTATCAAAAGTGGAATTTTGAGCATTATTAATTTTACTGGAAAATATGGGTAGAATTGATTTTTGTAAATCCCATGAATCTTTTACTCAAAAGAAGAATATTGAAAATATTTCACTTAACAAATTTGAGAAAGAATATGAAAATATCCATCGAGAAAAAGTACCTTTAACTAGGCCAAGCAATTCGCAGAAACTTAGAAAAGTCCTATGGGTATCAAAAGTAGAAAACGGTCACCGAAATGTGAATGCGATGTGATAAGATGTAATGTGGATCTGAATGAATAGAGATGGATGTGATGTGATATGAATGGATGAGATGCAATGTGGATATGTTGTGATGTGATGTAAAGGGATGTAGATGTGGATGTGATGAGATGTGATGTGATGTAAATGGATGTGGATGAGATGTAAATGGATGTGGATGTGAATGTGATGAGATGAGAATAAGATGTAATGATATGTGAAAGGATGTGATGTAAATGTATGAGAATGAGATGTGATGATATGTAAAAGGATGTGATGTGATGTAAATGGATGAGAATGAGATGTGATGTGATAGATATGCATGTGAATGAATGTGGGATGTCAATGGGTGTGATGGATGTGAATGGATGTGACAAGATGTGATCAGATGAGGATGGATGTGATGAGATGTGAATGAATGTGGGATGTGAATGGGTGTGATGGATGTGAATGGGTGTGATGGATGTGAGTGGATGTGGTGAGATGTGGTGAGATGTGAATGTAATGTAATGAGATGTGAATGGATGTGATGTGATGTGGATCTAGTTAGATATGAATGGATGAGATATGATGTGGATATATAAGATGTGATGTGATGTGGACTTGGGTAGATGTGAATGGATGTGAAGTGATGTAAATAGATTTGAACGTGATGTGATAATATGTGGATGTGAAGTGGATCTGAATGAATGTAGATGGATGTGATGTGATGTGATGTGGATCTGAATGAATGTAAATGGATGTAATGTGATATGAATGGATGTGATGTGATGTGGATATGTTGTGATGTGATGTGATGTGGATATGTTGTGATGTGATGTGATGTGATGGATGTGATGTGGTATGAATGGGTTAGATGTGATGTGGATATGTTGTGATGTGATGTGATGTGGATCTGAATGCATATGGATGGATGTGATGTGGTATGAATGGGTTAGATGTGATGTGGATATGTTGTGATGTGATGTGATGTGATGGATGTGATGTGGTATGAATGGGTTAGATGTGATGTGGATATGTTGTGATGTGATGTGATGTGGATCTGAATGCATATGGGTTGTGATGAGATGTAATATGATGTGATTAGATGAGAATGGATGAAGGACGATGGGAATACATATGACTGGATGCGAAATAAGCAATGTGAATTGATGTAGAAGAATGTGGAGTAATGAGAAATGATGCGGAACAATGTGGAAAGATGAGAGTTCGTTAGAAACTATATTTATGAAACCTATTTTTAAATGACTGCTTTATGTCAAGAATGCTGGGGAAGCATTTTGACCATCTTGTTGTGAATGAGATCGGGGAGACCTAAGTGATAAAGTTGCAACAACTGATAGGGAGTCAATGGAGGACGTCTCGCGTAAGTAGCAAAGTCGACCGAGGTCTTGACCAGCCTTGGTTCGATTTAAATGGTGAGCTTCCAATATGGTGGATGAGAGACCCAGGAAGCGGCCTATGAGTGAAGCGCTAGGTGACCTGCAAAGGAGCCTAGAGGGTGCTGACCATATGATACTCGGGCTCTCGATCGCCGAAGATACCCACGCGGGCGTCGGAGAAGAAAATGGAATAACGAGTTAGAGTTGTTTTCTGAACTCGAGTATGGATCTGGTTGATTGGCATTGTTGGTCCTCAACAACAGATGAGTCCATGACTTTTTTATATGGATATGTTGGTTGATCTTGCTGATCTTCAATGGATAGTCCATCTGGATTTTTCTTATATGATTATATTTCTGGGTACTATGAGCTAGGAGCTATTGAAAAAGCCACTCACTGAATAGGTGGTGAGCGTTCTGGTTACCAATGATGCCATAGGTAAACCGATGAAGGAATGATTGCAAATTGGAACTCAAGCTAGATATTTTGGAGGATTATGATCAGTGATACTATGGTTTCATTAAAAGATTATTTTAAAGACAGCTGAATCTATGAAACAAGCAATTTCATATTGGGTGTGTAAGTGGTGTGACTATCTTGAAGTTTGCTTGAAGCACCAGCTAGGGGGCTCGGAACTCTTTTCCTTGGTACCTGGGGCAAAACATAACCAAATTTCTAAATGGATCCTATCACTACAGTGGTTGGGCAGTTGGCTAACCCATGGGATTAAATGGGGTTAGGCTGGACTGATGGATCCCTAAAATGAGACTCAATTTTGTTATGTTACCATAGATGAAGTAAATCTCGGATAGTCCTTGTTCTATGGAAAAGAATCAATGACTCTGCCTCTTGAGTGACGAGAGGGAAAAAAGCGTTGGTCTCTATGATCCAAGTGCAAGTCTCTTCCTTGATCTGACCATGAGATTTATAGGTTCGGTCAAATCAATTTGGTTAGTAAAGACCTTGACTATGTTAGAATAAAATATCCTGGAGTAATCGCCTATGTCTACTGGGCGAGGGAAGTTTTATATGGGTTTGGTTTTGGAAAAACCAAGGGATTAGTCTCTTGTCCGAATATCCGTGGGCAAGGCCCCAAGTGAGAGGCTCTGCCCCTACGCAAGAAGTGCTACTTCCGCTGTTAGCACCCCAAAATTCATCGTGCGGAGGGGGCAGGGATCTTTCAGGTGCTGGTATTAGAGTGAATTGGTTAAAGTGGATCAACCGAGAAGCAAGAAATGTTAAAAATCTATGAAGTACCAGTAAACGATTGTAATTGTGTGATGAAATTCATACAAATTGATATTCAAAATGAAGATTCATAAATTGGAAATTGGGTCTTCAGGTGGAAGCACTGCAATTGTATATGGAATCCCTAACTTGCTTGAGGCCTAGATATGATGGTATTTACCTTATAGTTCCAAGGATCGTGATTACCCATATATATCGTGGGTATAAATGCAACTCTTTACCAGCAATATATACGAGTAAATCTAAGACCTTGAAATTATAAGCAAAAACGCTATCCAAAGGATGAATTCAAATGCTGGCTGATATGATTTTTGAATTGTGGTTGGGAATTGATGAATTGATTTGAATTTTGATTGAAAGATAACGATTTATGAATTCTAGTTGAAAGAAGATAAGTTGAATAAAGCCAGAATGAGGATGAATGGGACGAATCCCAGTGATGATGTAAGTAACTAGAATGATGATTATGACTTCAACAAATCACTATGAGATTAGTGGATTATGCTGACAAATTGTTGCTGTTTGACCTTTGACCCAGTGGATCTAATTAAGGAATGACAAATTGAGAACCTGCATAATTGAAATTCCCGTGGAGGAATGTTCAGATGAAATTTTTGGTCTGATGGACCATTATTGTGATGAGAATATTATTCTCTAGTAATGAGTTTTGTATGTTCTTCTTGTAGAATGGATCTTTATCCCAGGATTCTCTGGGGGGATGACCAATCTAAAGAACCCCAGAATTAGTTGGATATCTAAAGTCGGATTTGAATTATAAATAAAGTGGTCTTTTCACCTGAGCATCTTGGTTAATTTGGGAAAAAGGTACTTAATAAGAATTTTTGTATTGATAGGATCATGGATCGAGGTCATCATGGTAGGAATGTTAATCCCCAACTCAATGAGGAAGAGCTCGACCTAGATGTTTGTAAAACTCTTCATAGATCGCAGCTTGGACCTTTCAAAGGTGAAGAGGAAAACTTGGGTGAGGCTGTGGAGAAGTGGATCGAAGCAATGGAAGAATACTTTGATGTCACTGGGTATAATGAGAAGAGTAAAATGGCTCTTGCAAGGATGAAGATAGTAGAAACAGCTAGAGTGACATGGAGAAACCACTGTGAGACAAACGGTCTGGATTGGAACACCCAGACATAGAATGATCTCAAGTTTTACCTAAGGAAAAGATTTTGTCCTCCCAACTTTTTAAAAACCAAGATGAACGAATTCTTAGAGTTAACCCATGGGAGTAGAACTTTTGAAGAATATCAAGTACTCACCATTGTTGGGTAAAGAACAACTAATGTCTAGGTTCATTCGGGGACTGAACGAACCTTTGAATATCCTAGTGAAGAATGTCAAGCCAGTTTCCATGGCCGAAGCAGTGCGTGTAAGATTCCTCCTCAGCCTCAATAACAAATAAGCCTCTACTTCAATCCCTTGTAATCATTCTATGTTTTTGAATACAAGAAAATATTATTTTTCCTTGTTTGGCTTAGTGAGATAAAAATTTATAGAGAGTAGTAAATCAATATTGGGATATTTTTGGATAAATAAATTCTACAAATATCAAAAATATGTTTCCCTAAAATAGAAAATCAAAATAGATTTTCCAAGGTGCAATTGGAATTAATTAAAAATGATTTAGAAGACCTTAGCCTAAGGGTCAAGATTTTCTGAAAATTTTGGATTATGGTCCAATTAAGGTTCCTATTGACCAATAAGATTAATCCAAGTGTTGGGATAAGATAAATCCAAAGAATAAAAGAAAATACCCAAAAATGAGTAAATGCCCATATAAAATGAAGAGTTAACTGAGTACTAGATTTATTAGTTAAAAATTATGAAGTATTAATAAAAAAATGAGATATTTTGGAGTAATCATTCATTTTTGACACATTGGGAAAGGAGAAGGGGGCCCTTCAAGGAGGCACCTATTTCACATGTGTGGATGAGTTTTAAACTAAAAAATAATAGGATATTTTTATCTCTCCTCTCTCCTGGATCAAACCAAATCAAAAAGAGAGCCAAATTGGTCCAAATCTTGTCCAAATTCAGCCAAACTGAAGCTAGAAAATTCAAGAACTGAGTTGGACTTAGTTAGTGGCCTCCCTCACCTATAAATAGACCCTCATTCTTTTGTATTCTTGTCTGTGAACTAAACTATGCCGGTATTACTCTAAGATAAGCTTATTTTCTATTATCCTCTAAAAACCCTCTAAAAATTGAAGAGATTGGAGCTTTTCTCTCTCTTCAATCTTCCTTGGAGACTTCATCAACATACCAAACCAATTGATTGGTTGGGGGCCTCTACTTTGATCAAAGAATCAAGCAATCTAGGAGGTAAAATGTGGTTTATGGTCTTTTTTCTTTAATCTCCAAATGTTTCTCTCTTCTTAACCCCTCTCAAGCTTGAGAAGCATTTGATTGAATGGATTTTTAATACAATTGAAGTTCTTTAATGAATTGTAGTGATAAAATACATAAATTTCCATTTATGCATAAATTATAATGTTTTTTATGCATGCATCTCTCTCTCCCAAAGAATGGTCATTCCTATGACCTATTCTATATTCAAATGAAGCTTCTCATGAAGCGATTCTCTAATCTAGAAGTAATTTCTATGCTTGTAAAATTGAGGCCAATTAAGTAGCTTTTTAATGCTTTTATGCTATTTAATTTATGGAAAAATTAAGAATCAAGCCCATAATTGGATATTGATCCAATTAATGGTTATTCTAATCATAGGGATATTATTAAACTTTATGCTTTCAAATTATTGAGAATTATCACTAATAGCAACGGAGCTATGGTAAAATTTTTAAAAAATTATCACATTAATCATTTTCATTCATAATATGAAAAGAGGACTTTCTACCATATTCTAGGATTAATCATCCTAGATTAATTGAATGATTCTCATTATAATCATGGAAAATTGATTTTTATGTTTATGCATAAATAGTTAATTAGAAAAAAGAGAAATTTCTGGTAATCCGTTTTTATGTTAAAAGCATAATCCCCATGACAATGGAAATCCATGTATTCCAATGAAGTAAGAGAAAAATTGTGATGCTAAAATAATGTATATTTTATTTAAAAATTAAAGAAGGATTTTAGTTAAATTTATCTTTTTGTATAGATAAGTTTAAATGATGAAAGAGGAATTACCACCATATTGGAATTCAAATATTTAAATGAGGAAAGTGTAATTCCTAGTGTAAAGGAATTAATGGAGATTTTAATTTAATTTTTTAGAGAAAAATTTTATTAAATTGATCTTTTTGTATAGATAAGTTTCAATGATGAAAGAGGAATTCCTACCATATTGGAATTCAAATATTTAAATAAGGAAAGTGTAATTCCTAGTGTAAAGGAATTAATGGAGATTTTTATTTAAATTTTAAAAGAAAGTTTAGTTAAATTTATCTTTTTGCATAGATAAGTTAAAATGTGATGAAAGAGGAATTCCCACCATATTGGAGTTCAAATGTTTAAATGAGAAAAGTGGAATTTCTAGCTTAATGAAATTAATGGATATTTTTATGTAAGTTTTGAGAAGAATTTTAGATAGACTTAATTTATGGTAAAAGAGGAATTCCCATGATAATTTGATTGCACTCATTAAAATGAGAAAAAGAGGGATTTCAAGTTTATTAAAAAAAAGGTATGATATTTAGTTAAAAAGAAGAATTTTTATGATAATTAAGAAAAGATGGATTTGAATTAAATTTTAGTGTCAAAAGATGAGTTTCCACCATAATTCTACCTAATGAATTAAGGTTGAGAAATTATATGATAGAAGGAATATCTTTGGATATCTTAATTGGTAAAATCACTAAATGGATATTTACCCAAAACTAAATGTTTATCTGAAGGGAATCCTTGTAGAACTAAACTGAATGAATTTGGTTAGACTACGAGAGGGACGAAAAGTAAACCTACTTGTATATCTCTTGATCTGAATCAAGTAAAAACTTCGTGACCAATTCCAGTTTCTAATCACAAAGAATAGACTACCAGAACTAAACTAGTTTCTCCTAACCGAACTCACCAAGAATCTAGTTGGATAATCAAACTGAATGATGGGTAGATTACCTTGATAAGAGATCAAGGACCCTCATTAATGAAACTGGGAATTATGGAAAAAGGGTTTTTGGAACCAATCTCAAATTGAAATTTTACTTGCATTGGAACCTCTGTTTTTTATTCAAAGGATTGTTTTATGCAAGAATGCTGGAGGAAGCATTTGGCTTATGTTTTACTAAGAGGAGGTTTGTTGGAACAGCTGGGGCAGGGATTCATCAAGGGATGTTGCTCATGGGCAAAGCCTGTCGAGGTCTTGACCAGCCTCGGTACGGTTAAAATGGTGCGCTTCCGGTACGATGGGTGAGGACCGACGAAGCGGTCCCTGAGTGAAGTGCTAGGACACCTAAGGAGGATCTTAGAGGGTTCTGACCAAGCGATGCACGGGCTCACGGTAGCTAGGACACCCATGCGTACATTGAAGAAGATTTCAGATGAACTAAAAGGAAAATTTTTAGGAACCAAATTTTGATACTCGATCTCGTTATTTGGCCAGCTGGGCTTCAACGGAGAGTCCAGAGGATATTATTGTAATACAATGGACTCGAAATTTTGGAAAATAATGATAAAAAATATTATGATTTCTATTGAAGGATTGTTTTAAAGCCAGTTGAATCTATTATAAATGGTAATTTCATATTGGGTGTGTACATGGTATGCCTACCTTAATTTTTGCATGAATCGTCGACTAGGGGGCCTGGTAACCCATGGGCAGGATGGGGTTAGGCTAGATCGGAGGATTCCTGAGAAACAACTAGATATGATTAGTTACATTAATTAGTTTAAATCGTGAGAAGACCTTGTTCTGTGGGAGGGGATCAGCGGTTGTGCCTCGTAAATGAGGAAAAAAGCAGTGATTCTATGGACCAAGTGTAATTCTCTTCTTGATCTGACTATGTGACTTTAGGTTCAGCCAGATCAGTTTATCTATATAAGACTTTGACTTGTTAGAGTGATTCCCTGTTAGAAGATTTTTTCATGGCAAAATTGCCCATGCCATCCGTGAGAGGGGAGTCTTCCGGGCCCGTCTCTCGGAGGGACCGCCCAGGCTAGCCTCTCGTCCCCTTGACATCCACAGGCGAGGCCCCGAGTGTGGATCCCCGCCCCATCCGGGAGGCCGACGCCGCTTCCGCCAACCGGCATCGGTACCGCGACTAGGGGGTAGGGGCCTCACAGATCGTATGAGAGCTTTGTTGAAAGCTAATAAGGATAAACGAATTCTTTTCAGAAATTGAAAAACAAAACTCAGAAAAAGCATTTTTCATTATGTATTTTCATTCCCTAAGTCTCATTAATAAAGAATTTTTAATCAAAGAAATTATTTTTTTAGATGGAAGTTCCATACTTATCTAGTATTCGTGACCTCACCTAGTCACAAGACATGACTACGTTCGGCTTCGAACATCTCATCTCTTCCGTTGTAACTCAAACAAGCCGAGTCAGACTCGCATGCCATTTTGAGGATTTATATTTTCCTGACCCAATGGAGAGATGACAGCATAAGTGGTTTGCAGGAGGGTAGTATGTCCACGCCTCTTGCGACGACTGGCGTGCAATGCTGAGGCGGCAGAACCTCTCATTGGCCATGATTTTGATAAAGCTGAAAGTGGTACATGGTGTCATTCTATATCATTCAATGCCTCGGAATTTCAGACTTTCATGCCAAATCTACAGACTCCTTAGTCTCTTTATTCCTAAGGACAAGATAATAGCTCCCTTGGCAGTTATAGCAAGGCATGGCTATGGCCCCCAGTACTGGCATCTTATGCATCTCCCGAGGAGATTTTGATTTCTCGAGCCGAGCTGCTCTATGTACATATTGTAACTTTTATATAAATAAAGAAATATTTTCTGGAGAAAAATTCCCTGTTGTATAAGTGATTGTTTATGGACGAACCGATAAAGAAAAATATGTTACCAGACATATGTCATAGATCTCCAATAAGATCATTTATCTTGTTTAAGAAATTGTTTTCCGAATCCCTTAAGTCTTAGGATCTCGTGGATGATATCAAAATAAGAATTTAATAATATATCACTTTTGGTAGAATCATGAGACGAGAAAACCGTGGACGTCAGCCAGACCCTTGAAGATGATGAGCTTGACCCGATGTTCGCAAGGCTCTTCATAGAACTTAGCCAAGACCATTCAAAGGAGAAGAGGAGAACCTCAGCGAGGCTGTGGAGAAATGGGTAGAAGCTATGGAAGAATATTTTGACGTCACAGGCTACAATGAACGGAGCAAAATGGCTCTTGCTAAGCTAAAAATAGTGGAAACAGCTAGGGTGGCATGGAGGAACCATTGTGACACCAACCATCTGGATAGGAATACTCAGTCCTGGAACAACCTTAAAACCTATTTGAGGAAGAGATTTTATTCCCCTAGATTTTTGGAAACCAAAATGAACGAATTCTTAGAGCTAAAGCAAGGGATTAAAACCATCAAGGAATATCACCATTCCTTTGCTCTTCTACTCAAATATTCACCACCTCTAGATAAAGAGCAACTCATGGCTAGGTTCATTCGAGGAATGAACGAACCCTTGGACACACTGGTCAAGAATGCCAAGCCAATGTCCATGGCAGAAGTTGTCAGAATGGCAAAGGACTTTGCCAAAGCCTTCAAACACCGGGAAGTTCTTCCAACTTTCCACCTCCAAAGAGACACCAAGGTCCTAACCAAAATGTGGAGACGAGAAGCTTCAAAAATGAAGGAAGACCTTTCCCCCAAAGTACAAAATCAAATTCATGTAAGGTTTGCATCCATCTCCTTTGACGCATGTTGAGATCGCTTTGGGTGAAGATCCACTAATGTCTCCACAACTTCAGAGCATACATTACTGAGAGTAACTCCAAGTCATGGTGGACGGCATAATTTCTCTCGTGTTCTGAGTTTTCTGGATTCATAGGCCACTGCATGACCTTCCTGCATTAGAGCACCGCCTAAGGCAAACCCACTGGCATTAGTAACTACCTTAAAGGGTTTGGTAAAATCTGGTAATTTAAGGATAGGGTTGGTTACTAAGGCTGTCTTTAGCTTGTCAAAGGCACTCTGACACATTGTAGTCCACTGAAAAAGTGTACTCTTCTTGATGACAAGGTTAGTTAAGGGGGATGCTATATGAGCATACCTAGGTATAAAGATCCTATACCATCCGGTTAACCCTAGGAATCCTCTCACTTCCTTTACTGACTTGGGTTCAGGCCATTCTATGACAGCTTGGATCTTTGTGGGGTAAGGAGAAATCCCATCCTTTGACACTATGAATTCCAAGTATTCCACCTACTCAACAGAGAATGAACATTTTCTCTTCTTTGCAAAGAGTTGGTGTTTCCTTGGGATTTCCAAGACCTTGCGCACATGATCTTCATGGTCAGCAGCACCATTCTTTGAGTATACCAAGATATCATCAAAGAGGACAAGAACAAAATCATCCAAGTATTCTCTCTAAATATCTTGCATAAGACAATGGAATGTTTTCGGGGCATTAGTCAATCCGAACGGCATGACTGTGAACTCATAATGCCCATAGTGAGTATTGAATGTTGTCTTTGGGATGTCGTGCTCCTTGATTCTGATCTAGTAGTACCCGGATTTGAGATCTATCTTTGTGAACATTTGGGTCCCACTTAACCGATCCAAAAGTTTATCAATCCTAGGAATAGGATACTTATTCTTAATTGTTAATTGATTCAGTCCTCTGTAGTCAATACAGAGTCTTAACATTCCATCTTTCTTCTTTTGAAAGAGAATGGACGTACCCCAAGGTGAGATGCTCGGTCTGATGAATCCTTGTTCTAACAATTATCTTAACTGTTTCTTAAGTTCTATGGCTTTAGGGACTGGCATTTTGTATGCACGCTGGGCTACTGGCTGAGCTCCGGGGGTTAATTCGATCTCATGATCTACTTCATGAGATGGAGGCATCAATCAGCTCTTCAAGAAACACATCTACATACTCACTTAACCACTCTGGTTCTTTAGCCTTGCATTTTATGTCTACTGGATTCATTTTAACGACATACACAGCTTGCCTCTTTCTGATCCCTTTTAATAATTTGGAAGCCTTGACTTTTTGTAGCACTGGTGGGGATCCAAAAATTCCAAGTCCTTGAACTTTACTCCTGTGAAGGTCAAGGAAAGAGATGGTTCCTTTGTGACAAATGAATGTCAGCCTGGAGCCAATCCATTCCAAGGATTCCATCATATATTCCCAGGGGTAGGGCTCTGAACTGGCACTCTGTTACGTTCCTATCTAGGCTAAATTGAATAAGGTCAGGAGTGAAAAGAATCTTCCCACCGCTGGCTAATTCCACTTACATAAGTTCTCGTGATTTTTGATTTAGGACTAATTTTTGCAAACATCGTGGGCATACAAAAGAATGAGTACTTCTTGAATCAATCAAAAGCTTGAATTGCTTACCGTGGTACTCTGGAGGAGGACTGAGAATTGACGGTTATTCCCCTGATGCTCTATTGCTGCATAGATCTCTCCTTTCTCTTCCTCTACTTCCTCAGCTATGGTGACTACTCTGGCTGCTGCAGTCTGAGGTGGAACTTTCTTTCTTTGGTTATTCCAATTGTGGGAGGGATTTTAAAAACTTGCTCTGCATGAAAGCTGCAGAGGCTGAGTTGGCACTCTTCTTGGGTTATCCTGATTCTCACGCGAGAACCCTGATTGGACTAATAAGAAGGAGTCGATCTCTCAACTCTGGGACCCTGGCTTCCTTGGCCCACTGAAGGAGATGGAAAATCCTTGAGCTAGTGCCCAAATCTCTGACATCCGAAGCATTTGTTCTTGCTTCGAAGCTCTTCCCTTTGCATTCTGGAGAGAGCCACAGTTCCTGAGAATGTACTTCAGAGGGGAAAGGTCTCCCTTCATTTCTGAAGCTTCCCATCTCCACATTTTGGTTAGGACCTTGGTGTCTCTTTGGAGGTGGAAAGCTGGAAGAACTTGCCGATGTCTGAAATCCTTTAAAGGATGAGGGAGCTGGCTTTGGCGGGCCAAGACAACAAAGAAGCAAGCAACAAAGTGTACGCCATCCAGATACACGTCAGCAATGCGAGTTGCCACAATATCAACATAAGTAATCACATGAAGGACAACTATCACAATAATATTTAAATTCCACATGCAACGGTAAGATGGGGAGGCAACAAGCAAACTTTAATGCCCCTACACCAGGTCATCGGGGATGATAAAAATCAAGACTCAAATCACATGAAGAAGTGGGAGGTCGAAAATCACAATGCCCCAAGAAAGGAAGGAAAAAAGAAAAATAATCGCAAAGAAGAGCACAAGGAACCAAAACGTGCACTCTCAACTTGCTTTCTTGCACACATCTCTCTCACCAACCCATGTCAATGCTCTCTCAGAAGACAATGCCATGCTGAAGGTCAACAAGAGTATAAGGCCAGACAAGTGGCCAGACAAGAAGCCTTTACATGCTAATGATGATTCCCAACATGAGGAAAAAAGAATGCCAGGAGTGGGTGAGGAAGTGTGGCTTTGAAAAGCTACTTGATCGCCACACTGGGAGGATCTTCAAGATCCCAAGGATGGGGGAGCACTCATCAACCAGTTTCTTGAAACGAACATTGTACATGTGGAAGGGAAGGAACCTATCAAGATCTTAGAGCTCGTAGTGCACCATGCACTAGGGTTGCCAATGGACGAAGCGTTGGACACGAGCTCTACATGAGCATGAAGCCTAGAGTGGAGGAGGAGACTCTCAAAACAGGCAACATGCATCACATTAAGGATGTGGCAGATGACACTAGTTGAGAGTAGTTTGTTTTCTTTCTACAAAATGTAATATTTATCGAGAAATCAGAAGACATGTCAAACAAGAACTACAGGTTGCTCAGGGTAGTAGAAGCAAGAGAAAAAATCAATTGGGCTGCTATCTACAAGGAGAACTTGGCAAAAAGAGTGGCCACATGGGCCAAGGAAAAACATCCCCCATGATGGTGCATACACACTTAAGGGATATCGCACAAGCCGCTAGGTCTGTGGATCCTAGGTCTAGAGAATCCGAGGTGGAATGACCACACTATGAAGTTAGAGGATCCTCAAAACCCACTAGAGTAACCTTTAGCTCTTTCAAAGATGACATGTATGATAAAGAAGAGTGGCAGAAAATCGCCCAAAAGGCCAGCAAAACAAGAAATGAAAGCTCAGAGTAGACGAAGAGCTACTATGTGACCCAAACAAAGTAAAGAAGCAGAAAGCAGAAGAAGAAAAAAACAACTAGAAGAGAGGCAAAAACACAAAGCCGCCCCCAATGGGCAGAAGCAAAAAATAAGAAAAAGCTCCAAGAAGAGAAAAGAAAAAAGGAGGAAGAAAAAAAGAGGAGGAGGAGGAAGAGAGAAAGTGGAAAGAAGAGGAAAAACAAAAAAAGAAAGATGAAGAAGCTCAAAAGGGGAAGCTATCTGCAGGGGTTGATCTATCCATATCACCAAAAGTGCAGCCTTGGGTGGCAGCTTTAGCACAAAACATGCAAGAAGGACCAAGCCACAACCCCAAACTACCCAAAGAACATGAGGCACAACATCCTACCTAGCAACTACATATGAACAAAGGGCTCACGACTATGGCCCAGAGCATCCTCCTTCATGCCCTTCCGGAACACCATCAATCAAATGTGTGCCTGGAATCAGTAGGAGCGTGTACTGCTCAAAAATGTAGTAGCAAAAGCCAAGGACCTAGATACCAAAGTTCATATAATGACTCAGCATAACATGGAAATCTAGAACAAGCTCACTCTTGTGGAGAAGGCCTTAGTCCAGCAGAAAGAGCTCATTGAAGGGAAAATTAGAACCCTCACAAGCGAGAAAAATATGCTCACAGCTCAAGTAGACAGGCTCAGAGCAGAGTTAGCTAAAGCACAAAAGCCAGCCAAGGTCTAGGGCAACGCCATCCAAGGGATAAAATAAGAAGTTTTGGAGAGAAAAACAGCATTGGTGGTCGCCCATGACAGATGTCCAACCCTCAATACCCAAGAAGAAGAGGAGGTCATGTGCCTTTTGCTTGATGCTAAAGCAACAATCATAAAAATAGCGAAGGCCACACTCAGGGGGGAATTTTTTTTGCGAGCTTTTTTTGCCGAGCTTTTTGGAGCAATGAACAAGTAGTCCAAGCTTTGTAAAGGACCAAGAACTTACTATACGAGCTTTGTAAAGGACCAAGAACTTACTTACATATAAATAACAAGCTTTGAAAGATCAACAATGTAAATTTCAATCTTTTAAAGATATACTCCATATAAATATTAATGTCAAAGTCATTTGATCCACATCATACTTATTGTTGATATAAGTACATATATTCATATACCTACCTAAATTCATACACCTCATACATATACACATACAACATATACATATACATATATACATACAAGAGCTACCTACATACTAACATACATACATACATACATACAAGAGCTACCTACATACTAACATATATACATACATACATACATACTATCTTACTTACTTAAATATAAAAAATAATCTTTTAAAGATAAAAAATGTATATACCTATCTTTAAAGTTCCAAACCATAAAAATCTTGGGGTATTCCCACATGGCAGGGTCGTAGAAGTATCCCCACAATGACAAGGCCGTAAAAGTATGCTAGTGTAGAAGTATTGCCACAATGAACGTGACGATACATGTAGATAGTATTGGAGCTTTATACTAAGTTTAGAAAAGCTTCTAAAAGCATACGTTTTTGAACATGATAAGTGCTTGGGAACACACAATTATTCTATACAAAGCTGGCCACATCTATATTACTTAAAAGTCAACCACATTTGTACTTAAAAGAAAAGCCGACAGATTGGGAAACTAGGTTGAGTTACTCAAGACTATACAGGATAAGAGCAAAGCTTATGAAGGTCATTGATGAAGACTCCCTCAGTGTTTGGCCACACAAACTGATTTTGCTTTGCGTAGTATTCAAGCTATCTTAGATTCTATGTAATCCTAACCAACCCGCCCTTTGTGGCAATTGATAAAATCTATCCTCACGTCTTGAGTGAGTATAGAAGCTTTGTAATTTCTCTCTTTTAATTTCAAAAGCTCTTTTGGTATTTAAAAAGAACCGGCCCCCTTGGGAGCTAAGAGGACCAGCTCAGGCCCCCGACAGAGCTAGGGGCACGTCTACGCTAACGTGATTCCTATGCACATTCTGACGTTGGGAGGGTGGGGGGATGGGGGGCCGGGAGGTGCAATCCAGGCCCCCAGCACGTCTGCACTAGCGCAGACCTGGTGAGGAGGACGACGCTTGGACTCACACAGTGCAAGGGCCATTGAAGCTTCCTACTTCTGCTAATTAGGCTTTACAATTTCTACAACCACCAACTCCTTTGAAATGATAGAGCAGCAGCTTCTACATTCCCACACGCGACTTCTGCGTTTTCCTTTATAAGCAACAATCAAATCTAGAGCCTACTTGCATTGCCCGACTCGGTCCAGATGTTCCACATAGGAGAGCAAAACGTGTATGATGTCAAGTATGGAAACCGAGCAGTACCTTAACAATTAGTAATTAGAGCATTGTCATGTTCTTGTTTGTGTTTTGGAGAAAGCAAATTTCTTGAGTCCATCATCTTCTTCAAAGCAATTACTAGGATTCATATATTACATCGCCCAATTGTCTTCTCTGTGATTCCACAACAAGAGCCGCTTTGAATGCTATCATACTCATATTTTCTTTTGTTATGGCGACGATCAACAAAGCAAAACCACCTTCTTTATGAATCTCGCTACAAGAGCCGCCTGGTTTCTCCCTTCCCAGGGTTGCCGCTCCTATAACAAAAGCCAGCCATGCACAGTGCATGTACTAAGGTTCAAGAAGGCAGGTTGTCGCTGCTATATATAGAAGCCAGCATAGCCATTGGCTGCTTGACTTGCACAGTTAGTGAAGTCATGCTTCTGAACGCAAGAGGGCACACAAGATTATGAAGGAGCACACCATTAGCACAAAATTCATGACTGGGAGGCACGGTCTGAGCCCCGGGCAGAGCCAGGGGCAGGTCTGTGCCAAAATTCATGACTGGGAGGCACAGTTTGAGCCCCGGCGGGGGCAGAGCCAGGGGGCAGGTCTATGCTAGCGCAGACCTGCCCCTGGCTCTGCTCGGGGCCCAGACTGTGCCTCCCAGCCCCCCAAGGGATGCCCCCATCCCCCCATCCCCCCATCCCCCCCTCCCAGCATCAAAAAGTTATGTGCAACAAAAATATAGTACGTGAAAGCCTATGCAGTGTTTGTGAGCGTCCTTAGTGTGCAGATAGTTTTTTGCTTTGAGTTGATGTATATGGCTGCATTGATGACCTGCTCTATAATATGCTCATGTGTGGTGATAAAGTGCTTGATAACGTGCTTGTAAGAATACGATGCTGGCGGTCATGAATTTTGTGCTAATGGTGTGCTCCTTCATAATCCCGTGTGCCTTCTTGTGTTCAAAAGCATGACTTCGCTGACTCCATCCTGCTTTCTACTATAACCTCACTCCCATCCATTTTTCTCTTTTGTTTCATGCCCATCCACCCACTCCCATCCATTTTTTTCTTTTGTTTGAGCTGTTTCCTGTGCTGCAACCAAAGGCCTCCACCCACTCCCATCCATTTTTTTCTTTTGTTTGAGCCGTTTCCTGTGCTGCAACCAAAGGCCTCCCATCCGTGCCAAAATCGGCCGCTGTCACGACCCACCCCACTACAACACTCACCCACATTCATTGATATACCCTACCCCATCCAAGTCCTCTTCTATACGTCAGCCGAGAGCTGCTCGCATAGCTGGCAATATGACAAGTGACAGTATTTAGCCTTTGTCTCTCATTCCTGCAAAGAAAAGGCCAAGAGCCTCAAAGGGCAGAGTCGGAGACAGGTTTGTGCTCTGTCGGGGGCCTGGATATGTATGTATGTATGTATGTATGTATGTGAATGTATTTATTTCTCTTTCATCATAAACACTTACTGTATAAAAGCTCACCAAGATGTATCATTTTTCTTACAAGCTCGCATAAGACTATCTTATCTCCAAAAAGCTCACCAAAGAAAGCTCGCAAAAAATTCAAACCCCACACTCAACAAGGTCTGGGACTAAGCCCTAAAAGCCCTACTAGAAATTCAGGAACAAATGGCTTGCAAGGCTCAAAAGGTCATCAATGACCTAAATAAAGATGATGACATAGACAAAGAGCACCAACAACAGCCAGCAGCAACAACAACAACAATAGCAACAATAGCCTGCAAGGCTAGGTGTTTCCCAAACCAAACACTTTTGAAAGATCAAGTAAGCAAAAGACAAGGACGAGAACCTGGTGCTAGCCCTGAAGGCCACCACTTGGAAGGAAACTCACTGGGAGAAGGAGGCTAAAAAGCTATCATAAAGAAATTGGGAATTACACCAAGAAATGAAGGATGCCACATCCTCCCAGGAGTATGTAGAGATCTTGAGAGAAACCGTGGAGGACAGAGAAATGTGATTCTGAAAGATAGGCTAGTAAACAGTTTAGCAGCACCATGGGCCAGAGATAACCCCTTCTTTGAGGCCTCTCATGTCATGTTCTCAGAACTATTGAAGGCTAACAAAGAAATGCCAACATACTTTCATAATAATAGACACAATAAGGTCTATACTAGCCAGGAAACCCCATCCTCCAGAGCATCCATGCTCTCAATACTTGTTCTCTTAAACTCCCGCCGAGGGAAGGAAGATGCGGCCACCAAGGGGATGCAACCACCAATCAGCACTGATGTCTGGAAGTGGGGCACTAGAGATCCAGATGTGGAAAAGACACAAATCCCACTTCCATAACATCCAGTAGAATACAAAGAAGCCACACCAATCGAGTGGAGGCCCATCCCCATGGAAGAAAAGGAAATTCTAAGGTAGGCCCCACTCTAACTAGTGGTGAGAGTTTTGGACGTGTAGACTCCGTAGACCGACAACCGAGGTCTTGGGTCCTCAAAGAGCAAGAAACAAGGCTGAAGAGGATGTAGAAGCATGCTACTTACTCAGATAATGTATACATTCTAAACTGTACTCCTTCGAAAATGTTCATAAAGGTTTAAAGATAAATTTGTCAAGGAAATAGGTTTTGGAGTAGATGCTCCAGCACCAAGCATGCCAGGTGTTGCGCCCTGTGGCTCAATGGAAATAGAGTGCACATTCAGACCAATTTCGTGAGAACCACCTCAATAATGCACGTGTGAAGGTGGTAGGCTGTAACTACCAGAAAAGTCGTTGCCAAGATCAAAAAGACAAAGCTTAAAAGGGTGGATGATCACACACTACTGCAAGGAGGTTGCACATTGCTAATAGATCACTACAAAAGAATCATGGTGGGTTGTGGATGTGTTTAACCAAGAATTCATGCCATTGAACTCTCAAATGTTGTTAGTTATGTGATGTGTGATTTGACCTGATTATGCAATCATGGTTTTTGGGTATTATGATTGTGTAGACTACATAATCATAGTGGGATGGACCTATGTCTTATGAGTACTAGAGAGAAGTAGAGAGAGAGAATATACATGCATTTGTGTGAGGGACCTTTTAAATGGAATTAAGTTTGGAAGATTTAAGAGAACATAGAAGTTGGTGTTAACCTTTACCCATGTTTTTTTATGGATGACATATCAGTCGAGAAGATACAAAACAAGTACAAGAAAAAGAGAAGATTTTAATGCATCTACCATATTCATATTTTTATTATACTCAACACTAACTTCCTTGGCAATATCCAATATTGATTTTCAACTAATTGTCTTTGGTGTTGCAAAATCCGGCTGTTTACCCCCATGTGAGATCCCACTGCCCCCTCCGCGCACCGGATTCCCGATTGCTGGCACAGCGGAAGAAGCTCTCTCTTGCACGGGACAGGGTTTCCCACTTAGGGCCTCGCCCTCAAATGTCCGAGCGGCACGAGACTAAGCTGGTGGTCATTCCAAAAACCGAAATCGGGAAAATTTCCCATGCCCGAAAAACGGGGACGATTCCACCATTTTGAATTTCTTAACAAATTTTTCTAACGAGGTCAAGATACTGAACTAACCTTCCTCTGAATAAACTTGATAGAAGGGAAACTATTACAGACTTAACTTAAAGGAATCAACGCTTTTTTCCTAATTTAATCAGGCACAACCGTTGATCTATTCATTTGAGAAATCTTCAAGTTATTATTTAACTATTCGAGTTCTAAGCGTATTCCTATTGATCAATTTTATTTTTAAAACTCTACTGATTCTAGCCATGCGTTAGCCACCGCCCAGCCATTGGAATTGGTAGAACCAAACAAGTACTCACCCACCCATAATTGAATGCCTTTCTTAACTTTTGCTTTTTAGAATACATATACGCACACACTGCTCTTTAAACTTTAATTTATAAAACAATCCATTGAAAAACAATTATTGGTTACATATGTCATAACTCAAAATTTCCATTCAATCCTTGTTTCTCACAAAATAGTATCACTTTGGACTCTCTGTTGAGACCGCCAGGTCAGCAACAAAATCTAGTAATAGATTATAATAATTTTCTTGTCATCATACATATATATATCTTCCACGACATACGCATGGGTGTCCTAAGCATCGCGAGCCCGTGCATGGCCTGGTCAGAACCCTCGAGGATCCTCCTTAGGTGTCCTGGCACTTCACTCAAGGACCGCTTCATCGGCCCTCGCCCATCGTACTACCGGAAGCACACCATTTTTCACCGCGTGAGCCATCCTTTGAACACTCCCTGCCAGCTATTGCAACCGAACTTCCCTTAGAAAACACATATACCAAATGCTCCCTCTAGCATTCTGGCGTAAGACAGTCCTTTAAGAAAACAGGGTTTCTATGCAAGTTTTCAGTTTTGATTTTCTTTTGAATACAACGAGTATATCTTAATTCCATATCCCAAGACTTCTAGATCATTGGTCGTCTGGATTCCACAGAATTCCTCACATTCTGAATTCTTGATCCTCAAATCAAAGTCAAAGGTCTCAACTTAGTTTTAGATTCAGTGGATGATTTGAGTGTAGATTACTGAATTGGTCACATCGTCTTTTCTTGAAACTGACAAGGGAGTTACGTCTTGGTCATAGTCTGATTCAAGGTTTGAGTCTAGAAAGGTTCTCCCTGAACTATCTTTCTCGAAGGGTAATATTTCAATTACTACTTTATTGAATTTCATTCATGAGTATTTTGCTTAACTGAATTCTCAAAACTAGTCACACGAACTCCCATGAGGAGTAAATTAATCATTTATCTAAAATTTTGAATTCGATAGTTTTTCTAAATTTTCTCATTACCATCCTAGAGAATATGAAACGGTATAATTTTCCTTCACTGAGTATTTACTTATTCATTTTCCAATATTCATAGGATTTAAACATAGGATTAAAGAGAACTTTTATTTTGATATAAAAATTCTATATACATCTATTTATGCATAAAATCCAACTTCTATGAAAATAACACTTTTATATAAAAGAAAAATCCTTTTATGCATCTATTTATGCATTTAAAAAAAACAGTTTTGATGAAAGTAACACTTTTATAATTAAAAAAAATTCAGACAAGAGACTAGCCTGATGGTTCCTCCGAAACCGAACCCGGAAAAACTTCCCTTGCGCGAAAGGCACAGATAATTCCACCAGGAAAATCATCTAACGGGAGAATTGATCTAATGATTCAAAGTCTTAACTTATAAAACTGATCCGACGGAACCCAAAAGTCACATGGTCAGGTCAAGGAAACGACTTGCACTTGGTCCATAGAATCACCGTTTTTTCCTCCTTTAGCAAGGCATAGCCGTTGATTCCCTCCCACAGAACAAGGGTCTTGTAGGACTTAATCTAACTAACTTTACTTAATCGCTCGGGGGGGTCACTCGTATAAATATGTAAGTATCACGTGGGTTCAACAGAAGGACATTTTAAATATTTAAAACTTACAGAAATATATTTACAGAGGAGATTTATTTATTGTATTTTAAAAAAAATTACAGATTTGAATAGGAAAGGATACATTATATTCACTAAAAAATTCACAGATAAGGGACTTTTTAAATAGGCCTTGAACGCACGTGATATAGAGGATTTACATATAGTGACCCCCCCGAGCTTAATCGTAACTATTTGTATTGCAGGAATCCCCCAATCCTACCTAACCCCAACCAAGATTAGCCAACCGCCCAACC
The DNA here is from genome assembly GCF_041138505.1 of Cibotium barometz. NCBI lineage: Eukaryota > Viridiplantae > Streptophyta > Polypodiopsida > Cyatheales > Cibotiaceae > Cibotium > Cibotium barometz. The sequence goes on from NC_141096.1 coordinate 16,863,304, forward strand.
ACTGTATTGGTGGGATTCCTTTATAAAAATTTGGTTATGTTATTCTCGGGTACCGAGGAAAAGAGTTCCCAAGCCCCCTAGCCGACTCTTGAAGCAAAATTCAAGGTAGTCATACCACTTACGCACCCAATATGAAATTGCCATTTTAACAGGTTCGGTTGTCTTTAAAACAATCTTGAAAGGAAATCATAGTATTACAGATCATAATCCTCCAAAATATTAAGTCCATTGTTTTACAAAATATATCATCCGCACTCTCTGTTGTTGAAGACCAACTAGTCAACCAACAAGATCCAATATCAAAATTCAGTTCACAAAAGTCATTCTTTTCAGTTTATTCATATCTTCCTCGACGTACACATGGGTGTCCTAGCAACCGCGAGCCCATGCATCACCTGGTCAGAACCCTCTAGAACACCATATTAGTGAATTTGGAAATTTCCCAATTCCCATTTTTGAATACTTAAAAAAGGGGACATGGATAACATGTTTGTAAGTTTCTCAAAACCCTATCATATGACCTATCGTTGGAAAGCGCTTGAAAAATGGAATCTAAAGAGCTATAAAGCGCTCATTTTGGATTAGTGGTGTTCAAGTTATGGTTAATCCAAACTTTTGACCACGTGTCCCAAACTTGTGGGAAATTCCCATATTTCCCAATATGGTGTTCTAGGATCCTACTTAGGTGTCCTAGCACTTCAGTCAGGGACCGCTTCATTGGTCCTCACCCATCGTACATCGGAAGTTGGCCAAGACCTCGACAGGCTTTGCCACAAGTGACGTCCCTCGACGACTCCCCGCCAGCTGTTGCAATGAGTCTCTCCTTAGTTAAACACATACCAAATGCTTCCTCCAACATTCTGGTGTAAAACAATCCTTTAAAAGAAAACAGAGGTTCTATACAAGTAGAATTCTCGGTTCGAGATTGGTTCCACAAAAGCCTTTTCCCTTAATCCAGATTTTCTTAATGAGAATCATTGATCTCTCATCAAGGTAATCTACCCATCATTTGACTGAATTTCCAACTAGATTCTTTGTGATTTTAGTTAAGAGAAAACTATGCTAATTCAACGGTAAACTACTCTTTGTGTCAAGAATTGGAATTGGTCACTGAGGTTTTGCTTGATTCAGATTCGAGAGATGGGCAAGTAGTTTACTGGTTTCCCCTGTCGTCGCAGTCGTGGTCTAACCAAAATTATTTGGTTTACTTCTAACTTTGCTTCCTAAGGATTTTCTTCACATAAAAATCTACTAAACTTCTAACCGTAAGGAAAATTCCAACTTTATGAATTTCATTGCTTCCTAACCATAATAGATTAAGAAATGGTTCTATATGAGAATATCGGGGTTTTATAAAAGTGCTCTCCTTCCATTAATCTAAATTTGGGTAAATATCAATTTGGTGATTTATCCATCTAAGATATCTAAGAATATTCTTTCTACCAATTTAATTATCAATCCTAAGTTTCTAGGTGGAATTATGGTGAAAATTTCTCTTTTGTCATCCAAAATTTGATTTAAACCTTTCTCTAATTAAAATACCATAAATATTCTTCTTTTAAATTAAATACAAATATCCATTTTTTGAATATGCTTAAAATTTCTCTTTTTGCATTGAAATGATTGAATTCCAAATGTCATGGGAATTCCTCTTTTATCATTTAAAAATTTCTTATACATAGAATAAATTTATCTAAAATTTCTCTTTTTTTAATTAAATAAAAATATCCATTATTTTAAATATGCCAAAAATTCCTCTTTTACTATTTAATTACTTAGATCTCGATTATCATTGCAATTCTATTTTTTGCATAAAAATAAATTTACCAAAAAATTTCTCTTTTCTTTTAATTTAATATTTATGCATAAATACTAATAATATATTTCACATGAATATCATGAAAATCATTTCTTTTTTCATAAGATGTCTAATCCTAGAATATGGTAGGAAGTTCTCTTTTAGCTTTATATATAAAATAAGCTATGTATTATTTTCTGAAAATTTTGCCATAGCTTTGCTGCTATTACTGATAATTTTTAATTTTTTTCTTAAAAGAATAAAACATTATAATGCAAATATTATAGAAGATCTATTCTTAAAATTAAATCTAAACTATGAATTTGAATCATAATTTTAACCATAATCATAAACTTAATGATGATTATTCTACTAGATTAAGCTATTTCCATTATTCCCCTTTTCCCAAATTGATAGGATTATCTCTTTCCCATTAAGAATCAATTCAAGTAGTTTTCAACTACTTATAAATAATTTAAGAGAATTAACCATTATTCTGTTAACATAAAAGCATAAAAATACCATTTTCTTATTCTCTAGCTTAACAAGCTTAGAGTTTGATTTTGAATTAAGAATTTATCAATGAGAAGCATTCTTTTGCTAGAAAATTAGCCATAGGAATGACTATTCTTTTTGAGGAGAGAGAGATATACATAAGAAAGCATTCTAATTAAGCATAAAGATTAACTTTTTCTTGATTACACATTAAAATTCTTAGGGAAAGCTTGATTTGAATTTAAAACAACCAATTAGAAACTTCTCAAGCTTGAGAGGGTTTGAGAAGAGAAGTCATTTGAGAATATTAACAAAAAAAACTATTTGATCAATCACCCAAGAACTTCAGAATTTCATGCCGAGTTTTTAGGCTTCTTAGCTGCTTTATCCCTAGAAGTATAATTACAACACATCTTTCTGTAATGAATTGTGTGTACCATGGCATGTCTCCGTCGCAGTTTTGCTTCTTTATGTGTATACGATTGAGGCAATGATTTTGGGAGCCGTGATGCTCTATGTATATATCAAAAAACTTTTGATAATAAACGATGTTTTACAAAAAAAAATTTAAGTGTTTTCATGATTGTGAATATGGCTAGTAAAATTATCCGAGTAAATCTTGTTTCATGATGTATGATGAAATAATTATCTATTTAAAGAATAAATTATAAAAATTAAATAATCATAAATTTTTTGTCGAAGTTAAGTTGATGAAAATATCATTTTGTCAGAGTCATGAGGCGCACGGCCCGTGGTGCAAGGCAACCGGATCCTCTAATCGATGAAGAGTTAGATCCGGATGTTCAAAAAGCCCTGCACAGATCGCAACCTGGTTGAAGGGGAGTAGTTAGGTGAGGTAGTGGAAAAGTGGATTGAGGCAATGTAGGAATACTTTGATGTAACTGACTACAATGAGAGAAGCAAGATGGCTCTTGCGAGGTTAAAGATTGTGGAAACGGCCAGGGAAAAGTGGATTGAGGCAATGTAGGAATACTTTGATGTAATTGGCTATACAATGAGAGAAGCAAGATGGCTCTTGCGAGGTTAAAGATTGTGGAAATGGCCGGGGTCGCTTGGAGGAATCACTACAAGACTAACCATCTCGACTGGAATACCCAGACCTGGACCGATCTTAAAGCTTACCTCAGAAAGAGGTTTTGTCCTCTAGGCTTCCTTGAAACTAAAATGAATGAGTTCTTGGAACTAAAGCAAGATAGCCGGACAATTGAAGAGTACCATCAAACTTTTGCCCTTCTCCTCAAATATTACCTGTAATTGGATGAAGAGCAACTGACGGCCAGATTCATTCGAGGAATGAACGAGCCATTGGACACCTTAATAAAGAATGCCAAACCTGTCTCAATGGTCAAAGGAGTAGGAATGGCAAAAGACTTTGCCGAAGCCTTTGGTGTTAAGGTCCCGCCAAAGCTTGCACCCTCTAACTTTAAAAGATTCCAAACCCGAGAAGTACTTCAAACTTTCCTCCCCCAAAGAGGCAGCAAGGCCCAATTCAGAATCAGGATACTAAAAGATTCAAAAGTGAAGGAAGACCCTTCCCCAAGAACACTTTCTCAAGAGCCCCACCTCTTGCAAGGATTTAAAAAAGAGGAATTTTAGATAAATTTATTTTATGCATAAGAAATTTTTATAATAATAAAAGAGGAATTCCCATGACATTTGGAATTCAATCATTTAAATGCAAAAAGAGAGATTTTAGGCATATTCAAAAAATGGATATTTGTATAATTTAATTTAAAAGAAGAATTTTTATGGTATTTTAAGTAGAGAAAGGTTTAAATTAAATTTTGGTGTGACAAAAGAGGAATTTTCACCATAATTCCACCTAGAAACTTAGGGTTGATAATTAAATTGGTAGAAAGAATATTCTTAGATATTTTAGGTGGATAAATCACCAAATTGATATTTACCCAAATTAAAATTAGATTAATGAAAGAAGAGTATTTTTATAAAAACGCGATATTTACCCAGCTGGCGGGGAGTCGTCGAGGGACATCGCTCTCACGGTAAAACCTACTGAGGTCTTAACCAGCCTCGATATGGTTAAAATGGTGCGCTTCTGGTGTACGATGGGCGAGGACCGACGAAGCGGTCCCTAACTGAAGTGCTAGGACACCTAAGTAGGATCCTAGAGGGTTCTGACCAGGTGATGCACGAGCTCGCGGTTGCTAGGACACCCATGTGTACATCGAGGAAGATACAGGTAAACTGAAAAGAATGACTTTTGTTAACTAGATTTTGATATCTCATTGGTTGACTAGCTGGTCTTTGGAGAGTGTGGATGATATATTTTGTAAAACAATGGACTCAATATTTTGGAGGATTATGATCAGTAATACTATGATTTCCTTGAAAGATTGTTTTAAAGACAACTGAATCTATTAAAATGGCAATTTTATATTGGGTGCGTAAGTGGTATGACTACCTTGAATTTTTCTTGAAGCGCCGGCTAGGGGGCCTGGGAACTTTTTCCTCGGTGCCCGGAAAAAACATAAGCAAATTCTTATAAAGGAATCCCACCAATACAGTGGTTGGGCAGTTGGCTAATCCATGGGCCAGTTGGGGTTAGGTGGGATCGGGGGATTCCTGCAATACAAATAGTTACAATTAAGTTACGTTAGCTAGATTAAGTCCTAGAAGACCCTTGTTCTGTGGGAGGGAATCAACAGGTGTGCCTCGCTAAAGGAGGAAAAAAGCAGTGATTCTATGGACCAAGTGCAACTCTCTTCCTTGATCTGCCTTGTGACTTTCGGGTTCGGTCGAATCACTTTGGTTGGTTAAGACTTTGACTCATTAGATTAATTCTCCCGTTAGATGATTTTCCTGGTGGAATTTCCCGTGCCTTCCGGGCGAGGGAAGATTTTCCAAGTTCGGTTTTCGAAGGAACCGTCGGGCTAGTTTCTTGTCCGGCCATCCGTGGGCGAGGCCTCAAGTGTGGATTCGTGCCCTGCGAGAGAGAATGACACTGCTTCCACCACCAGTGCCCTTGGAGGGGGCATCGTGGAGGGGGCGGGGGTCTCTGAGTTGGTATCAGAGCTTTGTCAAATGCTAATAAGGAAAATGAATTCTTATCAAAATTTTATAATAAAAACTCATAAAGAGCATTTACGTATTATATTTTCATTCCTTAAGCTTCATTAATGAAGATTTTTAATCAAAGAATTTGGTTTTATAGATGGAAGTTCCACACTTATCCGGTATTCCCGATCTCACCGAGTCACAGGATATGACTGCCTTCACCTTCGAGCATATTGTCTCTTCTGCTACTACGACTCAAACGAGCCGAGCCAGACTCACAAGCCATTTTGAGGATTTATATTTTCCAGATCTAGCGGAGAGATGGCAACACAAGTGGCACCCAGGGCAATATGTCCATGTCTCCTGCAAATAGCGCATGATGCTGAGGGAGAATATCTCGTTGACCATGGTCCTGTTAAGGTTAAAAGTGATTCATGGTATCATTTTGTATCACCCCATGCCTCAAGATTTCAAACTTTCTTGCCATATCTATAGACTTCTTAGACTCCGAAGTAGTAAGATAGTAGCTCCTTTGGCAGTAAGGGAACATTTGTACGGGGCAAGTCTATAGCCCAGTATCACCGTCATGCATTTCCCGAGGAGGTTTTGCCTTTATAGAGCCGAGATGCTCCAAGATGCTCTATGTACGTATTGCAACCTTTATATGAATAAAGAAATGTTTTGTGGAAAATTCCTTGTTATATAAGTGATTGTTTATTATTTGACGAGTTGAAGAAACAAGATCTAATACTCGGACATATATCATAGATCTCCAATAAGATCATTTATCTTGTTTAAGCAATTATTTTTTGAACTTCTTAAGTCTTAGGATCTCGTTGACGAAATCAAAATTAAATATTTAATAATGTATCATTTTTGGCAGAATCATGAGGCGAGGGAACCGTGGCCAACAACCAGATCCTCTCCTTGATGAGGAAGAGCTTGACCCCGATGTTCGCAAGGCTCTTCATTGAACTCAGCCCCAGGACCCTTCAAAGGTGAAGGGGAGAACTTGGGTGAGGCTGTGGGAGAAGTGGCTTGAAGCCATGGAGAAATATTTTGATGTCACCGAATACAATGAGAGGAGAAAAATGGCTCTCGCTAGGCTAAAGATTGTGGAAACAGCTAGGGTGGCATGGAGAAACCATTGCGACACCAACCATCTGGATAGGAATACCCAGTCCTAGTGTTGAAATATACAAGTGAATAGGGTGTGTGTGGGAACAAGCTCTTGGATAGAGGTTGTAAAAGAGGAGATGTAATTGTGAAAGAACCTGTGAAAAGGTTAGAAGAATCTACTGGGAGAGAATAAAGGGTAGCATGAGGGAATTTAGGAGTGTGGAGATATTCTGGGAGATATTCAGGGAAAAGAGAAGAGGTGGAGAGAATCAGGCAAAAGGTGGAGATATTCTGGAAGTGAATCATGGAGAAATCAATGGGATTTGATGCTTGATGTAAACTCTATAAATTGAGGCATAGCCCTAATGAGAATTTGCTGGTTTTTGAGTATCCATGCCTACATTAATCTATCTGCTAATTATTCACTAATTACATATTAATCATTTGCTAATCACTTTCTTAATGATATTGATTCTAGTGTATGATCCACCATAGCTCATCATTATGCTCAAATTTCAACATGGTATCAGAGCCATGCCTAGAATCAACCAGATTTATGAGCCCATTAGTGAATTAATCAGGATTAGTAGGTAATTAGCAAAAAATCAATTTTTAGTGAGTTTTTTATCTTCCCCTTCACCCCCAGCCAGTGGAGGAGCTCCCTCTCCTTGCACACATAAAATTAGGGCAAACCCTTCTAGGACATGATAGCCATCTTAGTGCTCTTTAAGCTCATCAAAAAAGAAGTGCAAACCGTCAACGGAGCTGGGAGAAATCGCTGTTTTAGCAGGCTACGTTTTTCTGCAGCAAATCACTAATTCCCACTTCATCAAATCAAATTGCTCTAATTCCTCTTAGCCCCGGGGGTTTTCAAGTATGCTCTACAAGCTGGTGAAGACAGAAATCAATTTCATCAAGTCTACAGTGAGATCCAAGCTCTTCATCAAATCTGCAGGTGACTTTGGTAAAGCAAAGATTAAGCTTTCATTATTTGGTCAAATCTTGTGTTTCTTGGCTTAATCCTCTACTAGACTCATTGCTATTGATGCCTTTGAAAGCATTTGAGCTCATTTGAAGTGGAAGGCACCAGATCTGAGCTCCCCGCATACTCTGTTTTCTGCACACAAACCAGAGCATTAATTTGCTAATCAGTGATTAATCAGTGCTAATCACTATACTTTGGTGCAATTGAGGGTTCAAATTAACCATTAGGTATCTGATACAGATCCCTATAACTTTAGATTTCAAATCGGAGTTGGTTTGATACTCCAACCATCCCGTACAAATTGGTTACTCTCAATTTAGTGTAATTTCTGGTAAAATTGTGCTGATAAAATTTGTGAAAATCATCATTTTGCATTCAACCCTTGGTTAATGCCTGTAAATCTCACTCAAATTCAAGATTATTCACAGCCAGAATTGCATTTGGAATGTGCATGAGAATGAATGCTATACGCATTATGTATTGGGCACATTTTATCAGTGTAAAAATGGGAACAGACACTGCCCTTGTCCAGATTAAGGCAAGTGGTAAGACCTCCCGCATAAATTTGGGTTTGCATTGCATAATGATACAAAATAAACATAAAAATCCCAAAGGAACTGTCAGCAAAACATTGAAACATGTTGCTCACATGGAGCAAAATGACCTGACGGACGAGCTCATGGCCCCAGCCATGAAAGAAGAAGAATATCTCTTCCCAAGAAGAGGATCCACACCGAGAAGAAGACCTGAACGAAGACATGGACACGAGAAGAGAAGCTGCCCCGAGAAGACTGGAAGAAGAGACATACACGTGGAGAGATGCTGCCACGAGAAGAAGACTGAAGACAAGAGAAGATGTGAGGCTCCAAAGAGTGAGGAGCCATGTGAAAATCTCTGAGAGAGAGAGAGAGAGAACCCACAACCCAATGTAACCTGCCCCAATAAAGTAAAACCACCTCTGAGCCACCGATGATGTAGGCCACGTGGTAGATGTATGTGTGAGCACTTTAGTCAAGGTCGCGGGCACTTATAGTAGCCTTGGACACATAGAGAGAGAGAGTGTCAAGGACTATGGAGTTTAGGGACTTGAGGCACTGGTCGTGGGCTGTCAAGTAAGAAAGAAACTTGATACAGGGTCCAGGTGTGCTGAGATAACTTGAGGGGAGGAGTAGACACTGGTCGCGGACTATCAAGTAAAGGGAGGCAAACTTGGTATAGGGTCTAGGTGTACTAGGAGTATTCACTTGAGGGGAGGTGTTGAAATATACAAGTGAATAGGGTGTGTGTGGGAACAAGCTCTTGGATAGAGGTTGTAAAAGAGGAGATGTAATTGTGAAAGAACCTGTGAAAAGGTTAGAAGAATCTACTGGGAGAGAATAAAGGGTAGCATGAGGGAATTTAGGAGTGTGGAGATATTCTGGGAGATATTCAGGGAAAAGAGAAGAGGTGGAGAGAATCAGGCAAAAGGTGGAGATATTCTGGGAGTGAATCATGGAGAAATCAATGGGATTTGATGCTTGATGTAAACTCTATAAATTGAGGCATAGCCCTAATGAGAATTTGCTGGTTTTTGAGTATCCATGCCTACATTAATCTATCTGCTAATTATTCACTAATTACGTATTAATCATTTGCTAATCACTTTCTTAATGATGTTGATTCTAGTGTATGATCCACCATAGCTCATCATTATGCTCAAATTTCAACACCTAGAATGATCTCAAACTTTATCTAAGGAAGAGATTTTGTCCCCCTGGATTTTTAGAAACCAAGATGAATGAATTCTTAAAGCTAAACCAAGGGAGCAAAACTATTAAAGAATATCAACAGGCATTTGTTCTTCTCCTCAAGTACTCACCATCGTTAGATGAAGAGCAACTTATGGGGCTACTAGGTTCATTCGGGGAATCAACGAACCTTTAGACACCCTCGTTAAGAATGCCAAGCTAGTTTCCATGGCTGAAGTTGTAAGAATGGTGAAGGACTTTGCCAAAGCCTTCATCATTAAAGTCCCGCCAAAGCCAGCTCCCTCATCCTTCAAGAGATTCCAGACACCGGGAAGTTCTTCCAACCTTCCACCTCCAAAGAGACATCAAGGTCCCAACCAGAATCTGGAGACTGGAAGTTTCAGGAATGAAGGAAGACCTTGTCCTTGAAGCTCTTTCTCAGGAACTCCAGCTCTTTCAAGAATGCAGAGAGAAGATCTTCGAAGTGAGAATAGGTGCTTCGGATGTTAGGGGTTTGGTCACCAGCTCAAGGATTGCCCATCTCCTTCTGTGGGCGAAGGGAGCCAGGGTCCCAGAATTCAGAGACAGACTCCTTCGTATCAGTCCAATCAGGGTCCCCCGTGCCAAAATCAGGGCAACCCTAGAAGAGTGCCAGCTCAGCCTGCATGCAAAGCAGTCTCCAAACTCCCTCCCATAATTGGGGTAACCAAAGAGAGAGAGAGTTTCCTCTCAGACTACAGCAGCTAGAGCCATCACTATAGTTGAGGAAGTGGAGGAAGAAAAAGGAGAGATCTATGCCGCAATTAAGCATCAGGGGAATAATCATCAATTTTTAGTCCTCAAGACTCTAGCAGAGTACCAGGGAAAGAAATTCAAGCTTTTGATTAATTTAGGCATTACACTTTCTTTTATTTCCCCAGGATGTGTACGTTAGTCCTAAATCAAAAATCAGGGAAACCTATGCAAGTGGAATTGGCCAATGGAAAGATTCTTTTCACACACCTTGAGACAGACCTTATTTAGTTTAGTCTAGATGGGAACATAACAAAGTGCCAGTTCAATTCAGAGTCCTTTCCTTGGGAATCTATGATGGAATCCTTGGAATGGATTGGCTCCATAAGAATCACGCTGACATTCATTGTCACAAGGAAACCATCTCTTTCCTTGACCTTCACAAGAATAAAGTTCAAGGAACTGGACTTTCCAGATCCCCACTGCTGCAATTAGTCAAGGCTTCTAAATTGTTAAAAGGGCTTAGAAAGAGGCAAGCTATTTATGTCATTAAGATGAGTCTGGTAGATATAAAATGCAAGGCTAAAGAACCAGAGTGGTTAAGAGAGTATGCAGATGTGTTCCCAAAAGAGCTGATGGAGATGCCTCCGTCTCGCAAAGTAGATCATGAGATCGAGTTAACCCCTAGAGCTCAGCCAGTAGCCCAGCATGCATACAAAATGCTAGTCCCTGAAGCCATAGAACTTAAGGAGCAGTTAAGACAACTGTTAGAGCAAGGATTCGTCAGACAAGTCAATATTAGATAAAATGGAAAAAATCCCTCAAAATAGGAATGTATTTAAAAAATTTGTTTTGGCCATAACTTGAACATGCAAACTCCAAATTTGTCGAACAAAGTAGATCTAGATTCTACTTTTCAAGCTCTTTCCAACAATGATATGTCACATGAATATGTTTTCACAAACTTTTGGATGAGTTTAACATACCCCCACTTTTTTCACGGGAATGGGATTTTTCCCACTTTATCTAATATTGACTTAGACCCAGTGTCTCACCTTGGGGTGCACCCGTTCTCTTTCAAAAGAAGAAATATGGAACGTTAAGACTCTGTATTAACTACAGAGGATTGAATTAATTAGTAATTAAAAATAAGTATCCTATCTCGAGGATTGATGAACTTCTAGATCGGTTAAGTGGGACCCAAATGTTCACAAAGATAGATCTCAAATCTGAGTACTACCAGATCTGAATCAAGGAACAGGACATCCCGAAGACAGCATTCAACACTCGCTATGGGCATTATGAGTTCATAGTCATGCTATTTGGATTGACTAATGTCCCAGCGACGTTTAATTATCTTATGTAGGATATTCTCAGAGAATACTTGAATGATTTTATGTCTTCTTTGATGACATCTTGGTATACTCAAAGAATGTTACAGATCATGAAGATCATGTGCACAAGGTCCTGGAAATCCTAAGGAAGCACCAACTCTTTGCAAAAAAGAGCAAGTGTTCTTTCTCTATTGACCAGGAGGAATACTTGGGATTCATATTGTCAAAAGATGGGATTTCTCTTGACCCCGCAAAGATCCAAGCAATCGTAGATTGGCCAGAACCCAAGATGGTAAAGGAAGTCACAAGTTTCCGAGGATTAACTGGATGGTATAGGATCTTTATACCCAGGTATGCTCAGATAGCATCCCCTTAACTAACCTTCTCAAGAAAAGTACCCTATTTCAGTGGTCTGCTATGTGTAAGAGTGCCTTTGATAAGCTGAAGACAGCCTTAGTAACCAACCATGTCCTTAAATTGCCAGATTTTACCAAACCTTTTGAGGTAGTTATTGATGCCAGTGGATTTGCCTTAGGCGGTGCTCTTATGCTGGAAGGTCATGCAGTGGCCTATGAATCCAGAAAACTTAGAACACATGAGAGAAAGCATGCCGTTGATGACACGGAAGCGGTAAAGTTGTTTACGCGCCACACTTCCACACACGCATACAAACACACCAGAACACCAGACCCAAGAGCATGAACAAGACTTATATTTCAGAGTTACAGACCTTCATCTCTACAGAGCTGGATATCCCAGACACCAACCACCACAGCTGATCAACAAAAAACAACACTCTTGGCCTGAAACTCCAGGAGGTAGTAACCCACACACATTCTCTCTCTCTCTCTCTCTCTCTCTCTCTCTCTCTCTCTCTCTCTCTCTCTCTCTCTCTCTCTCTCTCTCTGCTCAGCCCGCAGAGATGCCAAAACCCCTCCTCTTTGTTACCAGCCACTGCAACAGCCCACGAATGTTCTTTCTCTCACTATTGTTTCATTGCCATCAGCCCCCTCTGCTGTCGACGTATTCCTTCACTGCCAGCCGTCCTGCCAGCTCTCTCTCTCTTCGTTTGCAGTCGCTGCCTCCACCTGTTGATGCTTTGCTTTCTCACTCTTTACTACCCCGGTGACTCCCCAGCAAGTCGCCACCACCTTGTATGTCCTTACACTCCAGTCGACACTTCTGCAGCCTCCCTTCTTGCCGTGGACGCCCCCCTCACCTCTTTCCTTTTTTGCTTCACTGCAGTCTCGACGGCTCCCCAGCAAGTCACCACCACCTTTTCTCTTTTTTGGCGACCTCCTCTCTCTCTTCGCCTTCTTAACTGCAGTTGACGCTTCTTTCTCCACCGCTTCGCTGCACTCTTCCTTCGCTACTAGCCGAGGTGCTTCACAGCAACACCTCCTTACCTTTTTCGCCTATCAGAGGCAGCTCTTCTCTCTTCGCTTGCGCTACCACCGACCCAAAAACCTATCTCTCCAGCCTATCGACGTCCTCCACTTGTCTTCAGCTGCAGCCAACACCTTTACGTCCTTGCCTAATGCTCCGCGCACCCAGCCATTGCAGCAGCACCTCTTAAGTCCCTCTGTATCCTCGGCCTACTGTGGTCGTCCCCCAGGCATCGTCACCACCTGTAGACCACCTCAGCAAAACACAAAGCCACTCTCTATCCTCTTTCAGGCACACCAGAGGCCGCCCTCCTGCTCTTTCACGACCCGCCTCCTTACAGTGCCGCCCTGAGGCCCCTCCAATCTTTTTTTGGCGACCTCCCTCTCCCTCTTCTTCAGCGGATGTCTTTTCTCGAAGAACCCACCACCTTCCTCAAATCGGCATCCCCTTGTTTTTCTAATACTCCCATTACCTTCTTTTCTTGGACCTTCCAGATTTGCCTCATCCACACATCAAATCGACATCCTAACAAATGATTACCCCATGCTTCCATGCACACCTTTCAGCACAACCCACGAACCATTTACTTTTGAGGACACGCACACATAAAAAGCAACCAAATGGCTGATACCATCGCCGAACAAGCTTATGCTTCTGAGATCTGATCATTGTCCCTGCACATACACTTCCATCAAAGCCCTTAGCTTGATTGCCGTATCCACGATGCCCACCTTGAGTCAATGGGTGCTCCCATGACTTTACCACAACACGAACAACACTCATGTACACATGTACAAGTTGAGTTTGAGGTTCCCAAAAAACTACACACACCGTCCATGAGTTGGAGTTAGTCTCAGTAGGTTATGCTCTGAAGTTGTGGAGACATTATCTTTTGGGAAAGATGTTCACCTTGATGAGACAGATCATCAAATTCTGAAGTGGATCTTTACCCAAAAGGATCTCAACATGCATCAAAGGAGATGGATGCAGACCCTACAGGAATTCAATTTTAAAATGAAGTATCGGCGGCGGCCAGGGAAAGAAAATGTGATGGCAGATGCGCTCAGCATGAAAAAGCCTCCTTACTTGCAATTACAGTGATGTCAAATCCATTGATTAGTGAATCAAGGGAGAGAATCATGCAAGATAAATTCTTTGTCCCTATTGCTACACTTCTGATGCAGGAAAGCAAGACTCCTCAGGAAATGAGCCGAGTTCTTGGGTACAAATTGGATGAAGGATGCATGTATTATAATAATCGGCTATGCATTCCCAATGATGAGGGAATAAAGGGAAGGATTCTGAGAGAATCCCATGATAGCCTGATAGCTGGACATCTAGGGTTTATAAAAACCTATATGTCTGTGAAGAAAAGCTTCTTCTAGAAAGGACTCAAAAAGGATGTACTTGATCATGTGCGGCAATGCTTAATGTGTCAAAGAGTCAAGGCAGAGAGAGTCAAAATGCCAGGGAAACTGCAACCTCTAGACATTCCAGAGATGAAGTGGGAATGTATCAGTATGGACTTTGTCACTTCAGTGCAATCAGGTTACAACTTCATTTTTGTGGTAGTTGACAGACTAACCAAAGTTGCCCATCTGATTCCAATGAAAGATACATACACTGCAGTGGATGTTGCTAGAGTTTTCCTTAAGGAGATATTCAAATTGCATGGCTTACCTAGGAGGATAGTAAGTGACAGAGATCCCCCAAATCTGCAACTAGTTTTCTCAACCAAGCTACCTCACATGCTGCCATAACAACACCTTTGTACTCGGCCTCTGTACTAGATAGAGCAACCGTAGGCTGCTTCTTGCTGCTCCAAGTCATAGGAGCACTCCCCAAAGAAAACATGAAGCCACTAGTAGATCTTCTATCTGAGATGCTACCAGCCCAATCAGGATCTGTGTACCCATGTACACATATCTCTGTCCCAGTTTCATAAAATAGTCCATAATGCAAAGTAGACCTCACATACCTCATTATGCATCTCAATGCAACCAAATGCAGCTTCCAAGGAACCTACATAAATTGACTCACCAACCCAATAGCATAGCTCAAATCTAGCCTGGTGATCGTCATGTAGATCAAGCTTCCTACTATGTGCCTATACATAGTAGGATCCTCCAAAATCTCTCCTGAATCTGCACTCAACTTGTCATTCTCATCCAATAGCACTGAGATAGGCTTACAGCCTATCATACCATACTTGGATAGCATGTCCAAGCCATACTGTCTCTGCACAGTAATGTGGTGACCTAATCACCTCAATGCCCAAGAAATATTTGAGCTCCCCCAGATCCTTCATCTCAAACTTCTGTCTAAGCAAGATCTTTACATCAAAGATATCTGCATCATGGTCCCCCATAATGATCAGGTCATCTACATAGATGGCAACAAGCACAACCCCTCTATCGCTGTGTCTCACATATAGAGAAATCTGCATTGGCTACATGAAAGCCAATAGTGACAAGATATTCAAAAATATTATCAGACCATGCTCTTGGTGCTTGTTAAAAGCCATACAAGGCTTTCTTCAACCTGCAAACATGCTCGGGGTGACTCACATCCTCATAATCAGGTGGTTGCTGTAACATATACACCTCTTCCTACAAATCCCCATGCAAGAATGCATTCTTTACATCCATCTAATGTAAAGACCATTGCTTTGACGTAGCCACTGCTATCACAACTCTCACTATTGCCATCTTGGCAATTGGGCTAAAAATTTCCTCATAATCAATGCCATATGTCTGCGCATATCTTTTGGCTACCAATCTAGCCTTGTATATCTGCTTATGCTTCCATCACTGTTATGTTTTACTTTGTACACCCACTTGAATCCAATGGCTTTCTTGCCTTCAGGCAATTGCACTAAATCCCAAGTCTCATTTATATATAGTGCATCCATCTCCTCATCCATAGCTTTCTCCCAATACACATTTCCAATAGCCTCATCAATGCATGTGGGCTCTAAACCTCCACAACTTATGCCATATATGCATAGTGATGTGCCACATAACCATCATAGGTAAACCTCTGCACAGGATTCTTCACTCTCCCAAATCTTCGCAGCTTTGCATTCATGGCTTCCATAGCCTTCTTTACACCAGGTGTTCTTATAGGTAGCTGGTATCCCAAGATCCTCATCAAGGCTCATCTCTGAGCCACTAGACTCTCCATCAACATGAGAATACCCTCCAGAAATGTCAGGCATACTAAGGGACTCAACCACTTCTCTTTGCCTTTATGTGATGTACTAATCACATTTGTAGGACTAGTATTATGACACAGCCTTCCACTCCATGGTCGTCTATCAACTGAACCACTAGATGAGGACTCTCTTGGTCCACTCAAAGACTGTGATTTGCTGACTTGCATTCTGTGCAACCACATTTCCAATCAAATAAGCCCCAACAGCTTCTTTTTCAGTAGCATACCAGCTGCTCATCTCATCAAAAACAATATCCCTGCTTACCAGCTGCTCATCTCATCAAAAACAACATCCCTGCTTACCCTCAACTCATGTGTAGCAAGGTTATAACACCTCTTTCCTTTTGCTCAAGGGAATACCCAATAAACACACATTTTTCAGCTTTTGGATCCAGCTTAGTTCTTAGCTCATCTAGCACATGCATAGTAAACCTCTCCTCTAGAGTTACATCATGTATGGCTGCAGTTGGAGTCTTGTTCATGATGTAAACTATTGTAGAAACAACCTTAGCCCAATAGCTATGTGGCATATTCTTCTCTTCCATCAATGCTCGCGCAATCTCAGCAATGTGCCTATTTTTCTACTCAGCAACTCCATTTTGCTGCAGAGTGTATCTGCATGTAAACTGTCTCTGAATACCATTCTTCTGCAAAAATTCAAAGAACTCATTGGAGAAGTACTCTCCCCCTCCATTTGACCTTAGGCACTTTAAATGTTTCCCTGTTTGCTTTTCAACCATAACTCTGAAATTCTGAAAATGAGTGAACACCTCACTCTTCTCCTTCATGAAGTATACCCACACTTTCCTTGTGTGGTCATCAATAAATAAATGTCACATAATGCCTGCAGCCTCCCATAGACATGGTCTTCATAGGACCCCATACATCTGAATGCACAACATCTAGTGCATTTTTGCTCACATTTCTGTCACATGGAAATACATGCTTTGTTTGCTTTCCAAATTGGCATGCTTCATATATTTTCTGCATACCTTCAACTTTAAACTTTGGTAGCCCTATCACAATTCCTTTAGTGTGCATAGACTTCATTCTCTGCACATTCACATGTCCAATTCTTTTATGCCACTGCAACAATTCCTAAACCATTTGCAAACATCGCAGCACTCACTTCAGGCATGTTTACATTCAATGTAAACATTCTACCCACTCTGTTGCCTTTTGCAACCAACCTGCACTTGTCTTTAAAGTCTTAAACATAACAATCATCAGAGTTAAACCAAACCTACAACCCGTGCTCAATCATTTGGCCAATTGAAACCATATTCTTTGTTATATTCGAAACATTAAGTACATCTGCAAGCTACTTCACTTTGCCATCCTGCATAGACAATGGCACATCTCCAACATGAGCGATTGGATGAGCAGTGTCATCCCCTGTTTCCACAAAACCTGGTCTTTCAAGGTTTTTCATCTCCTTGAACCACTCCCCATGACTTGTCATGTGGTTTGAAGCACCTGAACCAATGTACCATATATCATCTTTATGTGCTACTTTAACATTTTCAGACATGGCATTAATGACATGCTGCATAACAAACAACCTTTCATTATCCTCATTGTTTCTGCTCAAGGATGCATATTTTTTTTGCTGCAATTTTCCATTTTGCATGTCAGCCTGCTTCTTATAACAATCTCCCTGCACATGTCCAGGCTTACCACAATAAAAGCATCCACGTGTATCATTATACTGCCTTTGCTAATTTTCACGATCTCTTTGACTCCCCCTGCCTCTGAGTTGGCCTCTTCCACCTGCGTGTTGTTGTTGTTGTTAATTCTGGGACTGTTGTTGCTGTTGCTGGCCATAATTTTGATTACGTGTTTGGCCATGTCCATGGCCTCCTCTACCTCATTCTCTTCCTGAACTTGTGTAGAAGGCATGTTGCTCTGAACTGTTTTTGTTTTGTGAAGATCGTTGGTCTTCACCCAAGTTCTTCTATTCTATAATCAACATAGACACCAAATATGTGAAATTGGGAATGTTTTCCCGAGTTTGAATAGACGTCTTGAATGCCTTGTATTGTGGCCCGAGACCATGTAGAGAGACTTCCACCTGATCATCATCATCTACTGAAACACCAAAAGATGCAAGGGATTCCACAATACCCTTGATCTTCAATGCATAGTCATTCATAGACATACTCTTTTTCTCCATAGTATGAAGTTCATTCTTCAACTTTCATGCCTTGGTATTCATTTCATAGAGTTTTACCAAGGTGTCCCATGCCTCCTTGGGGGACTTGGCATCCTGTATGTGCCCACCAATCATGGTGTCCTTTATACTGATAGAGAGCCAATAACTTTTCTGGCTCCTTGGTTCCAATCCTTGAACTCTTTCCATCTATAACAGTCAAATTAATCTTCGATATCTCCGGTGCCTCTTCATGCTCACCTTCTATGTAGTCCCAGTAGTAACCCTTCCCCATCACGAAATTTGTCAACCTGAACCTCCAAGCATGGAAGTTGTTCTTGTCAAGCTTCTCAGCAACAATCTTGTTTATGCCATCATTTGACATCTTGCCAGACACAAATTTACGAGAAACAACACTCTTTCACATGTCATCACATCTCATTCATTCACATCACATCACATCTCATCCATTCATTCACATCTATCTGATTCACATCGCATCTCATCACATCTATTCACATCACATATCATCACATCTCATTTCTATGCAAGTTTTCAGTGTGATTTTCTTTTGAATACAAGGAGTATTTCTTGAATCAGTATCCCTAAAACTTCTTGATTAGAATTCTGAATTTCATACTAGAATTCCTCGAGTTCTATAACCTTGATCCACAGATCAATTCGAAGGGTCTCAAACTTAGTTTCAGATTTGGCGAGAGTTTTGAGTGTATTTTTCTAAACTGGTCACACCTTCTTTCCTCAAAACTGATAAAAAAGTTTGGTCTTGGTCATAGTCTGATTCAAGCTTCGAGTCGGATAACATTTTTCTTGATCTATCTTTCTCAAAAAAGGTTTGATAATTCAGTTACTATTTTACTTAATTTCTTTCTTTGGATATTCACTTAACTGATTTCTAATTTGGTTACGAATTTCAATGAGGAATAGATTAATCATTTATCTGAATATTTTGATCTCGATAGATTTTTTAATTTCTCTTTTTACAATCCGTGTGAAAATAAACGATAGAAATTTCTCTCTTAAGAGTATTTAATTATTCATTTATCAAATACTCATAGAATTTAAACATAGAATTCAAGAGAATTCTAATTTTGATATAAAAATTCTTTATGTATCTATTTATGCATAAAAATCAACTTCAGTGGGAATAACTCTTTTATATTAAAAAAATCCTTTTATGCATCTATTTATGAATAAAATCAAACTCAATAGGAATAACACTTTTAAAATAAAAAGAATTTCTTTATGCATCTATTTATGCATAAAAATCAATTTTTATAAGAATAACGCTTTTATAATAAAAAAATTCTTTATGCATCTTTCTATGCATAAAAATCAAATTTAATAAGAATAACACTTTTGTAATAAAAAAGCATAAAAATCAAATTGATTGAGAATAATACTTTTGTAATAAAAAAATTTCCTTTATGCATTATTCTATGCATAAAAATCAAATTTAATGAGAATAACACTTTTGTAATTAAAAACATTCCTTTATGCATCTTTCTACGCATAAAAAACAAATTTAATGAGAATAACACTTTTGTAATAAAAAATTCCTTTATGCATCTTTCTATGCATAAAAATAAAATTTAATGAGAATAAACTTTTGTAATAAAAAAATTTCTTTATGCCTCTTTCTATGCATAAAAATCAAATTTAATGAGAATAGCACTTTTGTAATTAAAAAAATTCCTTTATGCATCTTTCTATGCGTAAAAATCAAATTTAATGAGAATAACACTTTTGTAGTAAAAAAATTTTGTTACGCATCTTTCTATGCATAAAAATCAAATTTAATAATTAATATCAGTGATACCTATGCATATTCATAGGTGAATATGTATATGGAGTAATTAGAATATTTCTTTTAGATGTGAAAATGGTGGGAATAACTCTTTTGGAATAACATAAAAATAAACTTTCTTTTCCACAAAATTCTAGAAAATTTTTCCAACCTCCTTTGTATGGTTGACCATTTCTCATTTTTATCATTCTTTATTTAACTTAAATTAACCCAAATTAGATTTGTAGAACTCTAATCTATATACTTTTTTAAATTCAAGAGAGTAAACAATAAGAAGAGTTTAATTAATCCCTTAGTTAATCTTTCTAGGATTAAGAAAGGCTGGAATGTAAAGAAGAGAAGGGGAGTTGCCTTTTCATCAAGGCATAGTATTTGAATTTAGTTCAATCAACTGTAAAACATAAAAATCAAGAAAACCATAGATTTAAAATTCGTAAATAAGTAAGAAAATTAGCCTACATGGAGCTTGTAAGATCTCCTTTGGCTTGAGGGATTGAGGGTTCTACTCTTGTTTTGAAGCAAGAGTGGCTTGAGGGATTGAGGGTTCTACTCTCGTTTTGAAGCAAGAGTGGCCACCAATTCACTTTGGAGAGGATTAGGCCAAAAACAATTGAATTATTAAGAAATTCAATGTAAATGGCTCAGGACGACAGGAGTAGAGTAACAATGCATAAACACTATTAAGCTTTTACAAAGGGGGAGGGGAGTCTTGTATTTATAGGAAAAAGTGAGCCTCTAACGAAGCAAACTGATTCTAGAATTTCCAGATCAGTTTGGTCAATTTTTGACCATTTTTGGGTCAGTTCAGTTTACTTTTTGGATCTAGTTTTGAAATAGGAGAGAGGAGAGATAAAAATATCTTATTTTATTGATTAAGAATTGGGAAAAATGATGAGAAAAACGCACCTACTTCATGAGGGGGGATCCCCACAATGAGGTGTCAAAATTCAGTTTTTTAATTGTTTTCTTTGGTCCTTAGTCCAGTCTTCATCTTATGTGAACATTTACTCATTTTTGGGGGGTTTTTATTTTATTCTTCAATTTTTCTCCTCCCTACATTTGGATTAATCTTATTGGTCCATAGGAACCTTAATTGGACCATAATCCAAAAATTTTTGAAAATCTGGACCCTTAGTCTAAGGTCCTTTATACCTATTTTCAATTAATTCCAATTGCACATTGGAAAGTTCTTTTTGAATTTTTGTTTTAAGGGAAACCATTTTAGACACTAGGAGGATTTTTATATCTAAAAAAATCTCAATTTTGAATTACCTCCCTCTATACATTTTCTCTCTCCATGCCAAAACAAGGTAAAATAGGATCTTTCTTTTATTTCAGAGAGGGTAATAATTATAAGATCAGAAGGGAAGATTCTTACACCTGCACACCTCAAAAGCTAGAGGAAGGAATCTTACAATCCCTAGAATTCTGGTTCGATTGGAAATTGCAAATAAAATCACCACAGCTCAAGCACAGCTTTATCCAACACAAGAACACAGTCTCATGACCCTCGAGCTATGGGATTTGTTAGGTCAACCAACACTCACGGCACATCCTCAAAGGATTACCTTTACACACAAGAATTTAACATGCCATGTTTGGGGTACTTTGAATATAGAGTTTATATTGAAACTAACTCCCTCACTTGAAAGTTTTTTGTGGTTGAGTATGTGTTGGAAGCATATTTGATCTTGGGGCATAAATGGACTGTTGTTGCCCAAGCACCACTGTGCTTTGCTAGAGATAGAGTCATCATGATGGTCAACAATAAAAAGTTGACAATACCATACTGCGAGGAAGAGGATCCAACTGTAATGGATATCTATGATGTAGTAAATGCAAAAGGATACAAGCTTCTTCCACAAAAGCACCTCTACACAATTACCTACCATTTGCGTCAACAACCGACCCTAATAAGGCCTCTACTCCTTCAACCCCATCCTCACTTACGAAGTTTGATGCCAAAACCTTGCAATCAGTAGCTATTCTTGAAGAATTTCCTAGAGCCCAACCATCTAACTCTAACAAGGAAAATCAAAGGAAAGGCTTCGGATCCTATGCATCTTCATCAACAAACCTCACCAAAGGAGACAACCACATGCTCAAAGGCCTCGTCATCGACCACTCCACAAGAGACTCTAACCTCATCATCAATAATGCCAATGAGTCTCAAACTTGCAACCTCAGTGCCAACCAAAGTCAAGAAGGGCCCCAAACCTTCCACATCAACCCTAAAGAAATCTCCACCACCATGACAACCACAATCACGATATCAACCACAATCATGATATCTTAATAGTATCAAAATGTGGGTGGCAGCTACTTGTAGCTCAAGGCTACTATGAAGGTGCCAATCAAAATTGGGTACCTCGACAATCAAAACCTTTTCCTTGACGAAGTACTCGAAAGCCAAGGAAGAAAAAGAGTACTCCACAACACCGTCCACAAAAGCCTATGCAAGTTCCTCAAAGAACTCCACCAATGCAACAAGTGTGGGTACCAAAAACATTGCCGCAAGTATAAGGGTACTACCAAAGAAATACCAAATCTTGGATCCCCAAGTGCATCACAAATTCTCCTAAGCTTGCACAAAGAAGGAAGCCTCAACACCAAGCACATCGGCCACCAAATTACAGTGTTCATCAAAGATGGGTACTTGTGCCTATGCTTCAACAAGGATACTATGATGGTAATTCCATCATATGGTTGCCAAAATTGAACAATGTGAAGAAAACCTCACCTTTGACTTCAACCCCAACAACTTCACCTAAAGCTCGATAAGAATGGAGGCCCAAGCGATAGCAAGCAAACAAAACCACTCTCATGCATTCAGCACCAACACAAGACCTTGTCTGTTCAAGAAGCAAACAATCAGCAGTCTTCCCCACTGCCTCAACATCATTTCAGCAAAAAATTCAAGATCAAATACGGGGACTTAAGAGCACATCAAGAACAAAATTCAAGATCAAATACGGGGACTTAAGAGCACATCAAGAACAAAATAACAATTCTATTGTCACCCCTCTCGAAATGATAATAAATGATCCATCCTAAGCATGTGCAAACACAGTTGTAAATTCACGGCCCATGTCATTTCCTGTAGTTTCATGTCTGCACCTTCACATCATATGTTTCACGTCTTGGACTTTCATGTTTGTAGATTCACGTCTTGGAATTTCACGGTTGGTCTTTCACATCATGACTCTCACGTCTATAGTTTCACATCTTGGATCTTCACATCATGAATTTCATGTCTACACTTTCACGTCTTGGATCTTCACGTCTATACTTTCACGTCTTAGATCTTCACGTCATGACTTTCACATCTTCAGATTCACGTCTTGGACTTTCAGGTCTACAGATTCATGTCTTGGACTTTCACGATTGGTCTTTCACGTCATGACTCTCACGTCTGCACTTTCACGTCTTGGATCTTTACATCATGACTTTCACGTCTATAGTTTCACGTCTGCTCTTTCATGTTTGCTCTTTCACGTTTGCTCATTCACGTCTTGGCCTTTAACGTTTGCTCTTTCACATCATATGTTTCACGTCTTAGTCCTTCATGTCTGCACTTTCACGTCTAGTCTTTCATGCCTCAGTGTTTCACGTCTTAGCAGTTCAAGAAGTTCCATCTCACATCTTAAGAACCTGCACTTTCACGATTTAAGTCTCATCACGGATTGAGCTATATCACACAATAGCCACTATATATTTGTTAAGCTTATTGGTTACTATTCTTTTGCCTCGATTAATGTAGCAGCTACTCCATGAGTACGAATCCATACTCATGCACTGGAAAATATTTGCACCAATGCCTCACCATCTGAAAAGATGCAAGGGGGGAGAAGGTTCTTCTTCTTCACACAACACTCAACCAACCATATACACGGATGAGAGTACACACAATATGAAAGATACTCAACCAGATACATACTAGGGTTCTCTATAGTGTGAACCCGACTAAATGAGCTGGCACTATAACTATGCTAGTCTCTAGAATGGCTGTCACACAGCCTATCATCCCACTGCCGCATATCACCCATGATTTCAACCATGCCAGTGGTGTAAGTGTGGGGCCTGTCATCCCACTAGCTGCATATCACCCATGATCTCACCATGCTAGTGGTGTAAGTGTGGGGCCTATCCCCCAGGTGGGTCATCAGTGTCCAACGCCTCACTAGATGAGCTCGATATCTCAACACTACTCCTCGAGCTCAACTCCATCTCATGTACACCAAGCGAAGCCCTGAATCTTTGGAGCTTCTCTGTACCCAATGCTTTGGTGAAGATGTGCAACCTGATCCTGTGTGCTGACATAAACAAGGTCAACGTCTCCTACCAAAACCTTCTCTCTGACAAAATGGTAGTGGACCTCTATATGCTTCGTGCAAGCATGAAAGACTGGGTTCCGAGGTAATTGTATACTGCTAATATTGTCATAGAAAATGACAACTTGTCTATCCACTCATAGACCCAAATCTGCAAGTAGCTTTCTCAACCAAGCTACCTCACATGCTGTCATAGCAGCACCTCTATACGGCCTCTGTAGTATTAGATAGAGCAACCGTAGGCTGCTTCTTGCTGCTCCAAGTCACAGAGCAGCACTCCCCAAAGAAAACATGAAGCCACTAGTAGATCTTCTATCTGAGATACTACCAGCCCAATCAGCATCTGTGTATCCATGTACACATATCTCTGTCCCAGTTTCATAAAATAGTCCACAATGCAAAGTAGACCTCATATACCTCATTATGCGTCTCAATGCATCCAAATGCAACTTCCAAGGAACCTGCATAAACTGACTCACCAACCCAACAGCATAGCTCAAATCTGGCCTGGTGATCACAATGTAGATCAAGCTTCCTACTATGCGCCTATACATAGTAGGATCCTCCAAAATCTCTCCTGAATCTGTACTCAACTTGCCATTCTTATCCAATGGCACTGAGATAGGCTTACATCCTATCATACCATACTTGGACAACATGTCCAAGCCATACTGTCTCTGCAGTAATCTAATACCATGTGGTGACCTAATCACCTCAATGCCCAAGAAATATCTGAGCTCCCCGAGATCTTTAATCTCAAACTTCTGTCTAAGCAAGATCTTTACATCAAAGATCTCTGCATCATGGCCCCCCGTAATGATTAGGTCATCTACATAGATGTGACAACAAGCACAACCCCTCTATCACTGTGTCTCACAAACAGCGAGAAATCTGCATTGGCTACATGAAAGCCAATAGTGACAAGATATTCAAAAATCTTGTCAGACCATGCTCTTGGTCCTTGTTTTAAGCCATACAAGGCTTTCTTCAACCTGCAAACAAGCTCGGGGTGACTCACATCCTCATAACCAGGTGGCTACAACATATACACCTCTTCTTGCAAATCCCCATGCAAGAATGCATTCTCTACATCCATTTGATGTAAAGACCATTGATTTGACGCAGCCACTGCTATCACAACTCTCAGTGTTGCCATCTTGGCAATTGGGGTGAAATTTTTCTCATAATCAATGCCATATGTCTGCGCATATCCTTTGGCTACCAATCTAGCCTTATACTTGCTTATGCTTCCATCACTGTTATGTTTTACTTTGTACACCCACTTGTATCCAATGGCTTTCTTGCCTTCACGCAATTGCACTAAATCCCAAGTCTCATTCCCATATAGTGCATCCATCTCCTCATCTCCATAGCTTTCTCCCAACACACATTTCCAACAATCTCATCAATGCATGTGGGCTCTACAACCTGTACAACTTTTGCCATGTATGCATAGTGATATGCCACATAACCATCATAGGTAAATCTCTGCACAAGATTCTTCACTCTCCCAGATCTTCGCAGCTTTGCATTCATGGCTTCCATAGCCTTCTTTACACAATGTGTTCTCATAGCTGGTATCCCAAGATCCTCATCAAGGCTCATCTCTGAGCCACTAGACTCTCCATCAACATGAGAATGCCTTGCAAAAATGTCAGGCATACTAATAGGGGCTCAACCACTTTCTCTTTGCCTTTATGTGATGTACTAATCACATTTGCAGGACTGGTATTATGACACAGCTTGCCACTCCATGGTCTATCAACTGAACCACTAGATGAGGACTCTCCTGGTCCACTCAAAGACTGTGATTGCTGATTTGCATTCTGCGCAACCACATTTCCACTCACATCAGCCCCAACAGCTTCTTTTTCAGTAGCATACTAGCTTCTCATCTCATCAAAAACAACATCCCTGCTTACCCTCAACTCATGTGTAGCAGGGTTATAACACTTGTATCCATTTTGCTCAAGGGAATACCCAATAAACACACATTTTTCAGCTTTTGGATCCAGCTTAGTTCTCAGCTCAACTGGCACATGCGCATATGCAATGCATCCAAAGACTTTCAGATGAGATAAATCAGGTTTTCTACTAGTAAACCTCTCCTCTAGAGTTATATCATGTATGGCTGCAATTGGACACCGTTTGTCCTGTATACTGATAGAGAGCCAATACATAACTTTTCTGGCTCCTTGGTTCCAATCCTTGAACTCTTTCACATCTGCAGCAGAGCCGGATTGATCTCCAGTGCCTCTTCATGCTCACCTTCTATATGTAGTCCCAGTAACCCTTTCCCATATCAAGAAATTTGTCAACCTGAACCTCCAAGCATGGAGGTTGTTCTTGTCAAGCTTCTCAGCAACAATCTAGTTTATGCCATTATTTGACATCTTGCCAGACACACAAATTTACCAGAAATAGCACTCTGGTTTGTCCTACACAAACTGCTATATTTTTTGTAGCAGTATTGTACTACACTCAAATGTCACAACCAGTGGCCTCAATGTGCATACATACACCCAATGGCAACTGTTGACCTCCTTGCAGCACACAAAATGTTTGCACAACCAATCTGTCTTCCTACAGTTCTTAAAACAGAGTTTTGCATAGAGTTAATGACTTACCCGCAGTGCTTGAAATCACCTCCTTTCTGAAAAACGGAGGTTCTAATGCGCCCGAAATGCGTTTTCGGCCCAAAAAATTTGGTTCCATAGGACACTATAGTTTCCCTATAGCTTTACTCCCATAGAGCTCCTAGACAAGGGTGTAGTCACCAACACAAATAGGGAAGAGTAGATGAAGCTCTTACCCTCGTATCGCTTCCTGTGCTTCTCTTGCTTGTAGCTCAGCCCTTAGCATGAACCAGGCTCTAATACCATGAAAAGATATAAGGGAGAAGAGAGCTTGAGCTCTTGCAAGCGCACACACACTCACAAAACCCTAAAAGAGAACACACAAGGTGAGAGGTTGAAAATCTTCTTCTTCTTCACACGACACTCAACACACCATATACAAAGATAAGAGTACACACACTATGAAAAGGTACTCAACCAAATACATACTAGGGTTCTCTATAGTGTAAACCCAACTAAATGAGCTCGCACTATAACTATGCCAATCTCTAGAATGGCTCACACAGCCTGCCATCCCACTAGCCGCATATCACCCATGATCTCACCAACCATGCCATGGGTGTAAGTGTGGGGCCTATCCAACAGGCGGGTCATCAGTGTCCACCTCCTCACTAGATGAGCTCGATATCTCAACACCATCAACAACTTCCAGGACCTTTCTTCCATTTTGGAACTTCCCATATCCTGAGATTGACCTTGTTGTCTCTTAGGCAGTGGAAAGCTTGAATCACCTTTCACAGCTAGAAATCTTTTTAAAGTGATGGTGCTAGCTTTTGCGGGACCTTGACATCAAAGGCCTTGGTGAAATCCTTTGCCATCCCGCTCTGCTTCGGCCATGGAAATTGGCTTGGCATTCTTCACTAGGATATTCAAAGGTTCGTTCAGTCCCTGAATGAACCTGGCCCCGTTAGCTGTTCTTCATCCAGCGGTGGCAAGTACTTGAGGAGGAGAGCAAATGCCTGATGATATTCTTCAATAGTTCTAGTCCCGTGGGTTAACTCTAATAATTCGTTTATTTTGGTTTCCAAAAAGCCGGGAGGACAGAATCTCTTCCTTAGGTAAATCTTGAGATCATTCCATGTCTGGGTGTTCCAATCCAGACGGTTTGTCTCGCAATGATTTATCCATGCCACTCTAGCTGTTTCTACTATCTTCAGCCTTGCAAGAGCCACTTTACTCTTCTCATTGTACTCGGTGACATTGAAGTATTCTTCCATTACTTCAATCCACTTCTCCACAGCCTCGCCTAAGTTTTCCCCTTCACCCTTGAAAGGCCCAGGCTGTGAGTTTTACGAACATCCGGGTCGAGCTCTTCCTCATCAAGTTGGGGGTTAACATTCCCACCACGACGACCTCGATCCATGATTCTATCAATACAAAAATTCTTGTTAAGTCCCTTTTTTTTCCAAATCAACCAAGATGCTTAGGTGAAAAGACCACTTTATTTATAATTCAAATCTGACTTTAGATCCAACTGATTCTGGGGTTCTTTATAGTTTGGTCATCCCCCCACATAATCTTGGGATAAAGATCCCTTCTATAAGAAGAACATACAAAAATCATTACCAGAGAATAATTCATTCATATTCTTAACACAATAATGGTCCATCAGACCGAAAATTTCATCTAAACATTCCTCCATGGGAGTTTCAGCTATGCAGGTTTTCAATTTTTCATCCCTTAATTAGATGATCCACTCGGTCAAAGGTCAAACATCAACAATCTGTCAGCACAATCCACTAATCTCATAATGATTTGCTAAATTTATAATCGTCTTCCAGTTACTAACATCATCACTGGGATTCATCCCATTCATCCTCATTGTGGCTTTGTTCAACTTATCTTCTTTCGACCAGAATTCAGAAATCATCATCTTTCAATCAAAATCCAAATCAATCTATCAAGTCTCAACCAAAATTCGAAAATCATATCAACCAGCATAGGAATTCATCCTCTGGATAGCATTTTTGCTTATAACTTCAAGGTCTTAGATTTACTTGTATTATATATTGCGAGTAAAGAGCTATAGATATACCCACGGTATATACGGTTAATCACGGTCCTTAGAACTATAAGATAAATACCACCATATCTAGGCCTCAAGCAAGTCAGGGATTCCATTCAATTGCGGTACTTCCATCTGAAGACCCAATTTTCAATTTATGAATCTTCATTATGAATATCAATTTGTATGAATTTCATCACACAATTACAATCTTTTACTGGTACTTCATAAATTTTAAACATTTCTTGCTTCTTAGTTGATCCACTTTAGCCAATTTTCTTTAATACCAGCTGAAAGATCCCTACCCCCCTCGTACAACAAAAACTGGGGTGCTAGCAGTGGAAGTAGCACTTCTTGCACAAGGCAGAGACTCTCACTCGTCGGCGCCTTGCCCACGGATATCCAGACAAGAGACTAGTACCTCGGTTCTTCCAAAACCAAACCGGGATAAACTTCCCTCGTCTAGAAAGCACGGGCAATTCCTCCACAAAAAATTTATTCTAACGTAGTCAAGAGCCTTAACTAACCAAACTGATCCGACCGAACCCATAAGTCTCATGGTCAAATCAAGGAAGAAACTTGCACTTGGATCATAGAGTCCAATGCTTTTTTCCTCATCAAGAGGCACAGCTGTTAATTCTTTTCCATAGAACAAGGGTTATCCGGGATTTACTTCAACTATTGTAACTTAATCGCATTGAGTCTCATTTTAGGGATCCATCAGTCCAGCCTAACCCCATGGGTTAGGCAACCGCCCAACCACCGTAGTGATAGGATCCATTTATAAAGTTGGTTATGTTTTGCCCCGCGTACCAGGGAAAAGAGTTCCCAGGCCCCCTAGCCGGCACTTCAAGCAAACTTCAAGATAGTCACACCACTTACACACCCAATAGGAAATTGCCTGTTTCACAGATTCAGTTGTCTTTAAAAAAATCTTTTATTGAAACCATAGTATTAGTGATCATAATCCTCCAAAATATCTAGCTTGAATTCTAATTTACAATCATTCCTTCATCGGTGTACCTATGGCATCATTGCTAACCAGAACGCTCACCACCTGTTCACTCAAGGGCCTTTTCAATAGGTCCTAGCTTATAGTACCGGGAAATATAATCACATAAGAAAAATCCAGATGGACTCTTCGTTGATCAGCAAGATCAACCAACAGATCCATATAAAAGAGCCATGGACTCATCAGTTGAGGACCAACAAGGCCAATCAACTAGATCCATGTCCAATTTCAGAAAACAACGCTAACTACTTGTTCCAATTTCTTTCCCAATGCACGCGTGGGTATCTTCGGCGACCCAGAGCCCGAGCACCGTATGGTCAGCACCCTCTAGGATCCTTCGTAGGTCACCTAGCGCTTCACTCATAGGCCGCTTCCTTGGTCCCTCATCCACCGTACCGAAAGCTCACCATTTAAATCGAACCAAGGCTGGTCAAGTCCTCGGTGGACCTTGCTACGCAACACGTCCTCCATTGACTCTCCGTCAGCTATTGCAACTTTATCATTCCACAATTTGGACAAGATTTGGACTAGTTTGACTCAATTTGGACAAGTTTTGGATTAGTTTGGCTCCCTTTTTTATTTGGTTTGATCCAAGAGAGAGGAGAGATAAAAATATCACAATGTTTTTGAATTAAAAAACCTTCCATACATGTGAAAGAGGTGCCTACCTCAAGAGTCTCCCTTTCCTTACCAAGGTGTCAAAATGCATCATTATTTCAAAATATCTCATTTTTTAGTAATATCTCATAATTTTTAACTAATAAACCTTGTACTCAGTCAACACTTCATATTATGTGAGTATTTACTCATTTTTGGGTATTTTATTTTATTCTTTTAAATTTATCTCAGTCAACTCTTCATATTATGTGAGTATTTACTCATTTTTGGGTATTTTATTTTATTCTTTTAAATTTATCTCATCCCATCACTTGGATTAGTCCAATTGGCTCATTGGAACGTTAATTGGACCATAATTCAAAAATTTCTGAAAATGTAGACCCTTAGGATAAGGTCCCTTATACCATTTTCAATTAATTCTTAATGCACATTGGAAAGTTCATTTTGAACTATTTTAGGGGAATCCATTTTAGACACAAGGAGGATTTTTATATCCAAATATATCTCAATTTTGGATTATCTCTCTCTAAACATTTTCTCTCTCTAGGCCAAATCAAGGTAGAAGAAGATCTTTTCTCTATTTCAGAGAGGGGAATAATTACAAGAAGAGAAGGGGAGGTTCTTACACCTTTACACCCCAAAAGCCGGAGGAAGGGATCTTACATCCTATCCCACTTAAAAACGCGAGATGTCCTCATCTCGCGGGTGGGTGGAGTTTCATCTTCTTCCTCTTCAATCACTTCTCGCGTTACTGCCTTGGAAGTGGAAGGCCGATTTGGGAACATCTCTCTTTGACTTCCCCTATTGTGAGGCAGAGGTCTTGCATTATTTTGGATTGAAACTCAGGGTTGGTTAGAGGGTATTCCTTTGGGATTTCCTTGATTTTGACGGAAAGGAACCTGATTACTCTGGAGAAGGAAGGAGCTAGAGTCTCGAATCTTGGTCCCTAACTTCCTTGCCCCGAAAACCTTGATCCAAAAGGAGTTGGGCAATCTATACTGCGATGTCCAAATCCTTGATAGATATAGCATTTCACTTCTTTGTTCAAGGGTGGAATTTCTATAGTTGAATTCCAAGGGATTGAGTTCCGGGAAAAGGACCTTTCTTCCATTTTGGAACTTCCCATATCCTTAGATTGACCTTGTTGTCGCTTAGGCGGTGCAAAGTTCAAATCACCTACCAGAGCTAGAAATCATTTGAAAGATGATGGTGTTGGCTTTGGTGCGACCTTGACATCAAAGGTCTTGGCGAAATCCTTCACCATCCGCACTGCTTCGGCCATGGAAACTAGCTCGGCATTCTTCATTAGGATATTCAAAGGTTCGTTCAGTGCGCGAATGAACCTGGACATCACCTACTCTTCATCCAGCATGCGGTGGTGATGTACTTGAGGAGGAGAGCAAATGCCTGATGCTATTCTTCAATAGTTTTACTCCCCTGGGTTAACTCTAAGAATTTGTTCATCTTGGTTTCCAAAAAGCCAAGAGGATATAATTTCTTCATTAGGTAAATCTTGAGATCATTTAATTTGTGTGGGTGTTCCGATCCAGACAGTTTGTCTCGCAGTGGTTTCTCCATGCCACTCTAGCTGTTTCTACTATCTTCAGCCTTGCAAGAGCCATTTTACTCTTCTCATTGTACCGAGTGACATCAAAGTATTTTTCCATTGCTTCAATCCACTTCTCCACAGCCTCGCCCAAGTTTTTCCCTTCACCCTTGAAAGGTCCAAGCTACTGTGATTTATGAAGAGTTTTACAAACATCTGAGTCGAGCTCTTCCTCATCGAGTTGGGGGTTAAGATTCCCACCACAACGACCTCGATCCACGATCCTATCAATACGAAAATTCTTGTTAAGTCCCTTTTTTTTCCAAATTAACCAAGACGCTCAGGTGAAAAGACCAATTTATTTATAGTTCAAATCCGACTTTAGATCCAACTGATTCTGGGGTTCTTTTTAGTTTGGTTAGCCCCACACAGAATCCTAGGATAAAGATCCCTTCTACAAGAAGAACATACAAAACTTATTACTAGAGAATAATTCATTCATATTCTTAACACAATAATGGTCCATCAGACCGGAAATTTCATCTGAACATTCCTCCACGGGAATTTAAGTTATGCAGGTTTTCAATTTCTCATCCCTTAATTAGATCCACTGGGTCAAAGGTCAAACAACAACAATCTATCAGCACAATCCACTAATCTCATAGTAATTTACTAAAGTCATAATTTTCTTCCAGTTACTAACATCATCACCGGGATTCGTCCCATGCATCCTCATTGTGGATTTTTTCAACTTATCTTCTTCCAACCAGAATTCAGAAATCATCATCTTTCAATCAAAATCCAAATCAATTTATCAATTCTCAACCAGAATTCAAAAATCATATCAACCAGCATTCGAATTCATCCTCTAGATAGCATTTTTGCTTATAACTTTAAGGTCTTAGATTTACTCGTATATATTGCCAGTAAAGAGCTGTAGATATACCCATGGTATATACGAGTAATCACGGTCCTTGGAACTATAAGATAAATACCATCGTATCTAGGCCTCAAGCAAGTCAGGGATTCCATACAATTGCGGTACTTCCATCTGAAGACCCAATTTTCGATTTATGAATCTTTATTTTATGTATATCAATTTGTATGAATTTCATCACACAATTACAATCTTTTATTGGTACTTCAAAATTTTTTAACATTTCTTGCTTCTCAGTTGATCCACTTTAGCCAATTTGCTCTGATACCAACTGAAAGATCCCTACCCCTTCCACGCAACAAAAATTGGGGTGCTAGCGATAGCGGAAGTTGCAGTTCTTGCGTAGGGCAAATACTCTCACTCGGGGCCTCACCCACGGATATTCGGACAGGGGACTAGTACCTCGATTCTTCCAAAACCAAACCCGAAAAGTCTTCCCTCACCCAGAAAGCACGGGCAATTCCTCCACCAAAAATTTATTCTAACGTAATCAAGAGCCTTAACTAACCAAACTCATCCGATCGAACCCATAAGTCTCACGGTCAGATCAAGGAAGAGAATTGCACTTGGATCATAGAGTCCAATGCGTTTTTCCTCATCAAGAGGCACAGCTATTGATTCTTTTCCATAGAATAGGGGTTAACCAGGATTTACTTCAACTATCGTAACTTAGTCGCATTGAGTCTCATTTTAGGGATCCATCAGTCCAGCCTAACCCCATCCAATCCCATGGGTTAGCCAATCGCCCAACCACTGTAGTGATATGATCCATTTAGAAAGTTGGTTATGTTTTCCCTCGTGTACCAGGGAAAAGAGTTCCCAGGCCCCCTAGCCAGCTCTTCAAGCAAACTTCAAGATAGTCACACCATGTACACACCCAATATGAAATTGCCTGTTTCATAGATTCAGCTATCTTTAAAATAATTTTTTAATGAAACCATAGTATCACTAATCATAATCCTCCAAAATATCTATCTTGAATTCCAAGTTACAATCATTCCTTCATCGGTGTACCTATGGCATCATTGGTAACCAGAACGCTCACCACCTATTCACTCAAGGGCCTTTTCAATAGGTCCTAGCTCATAGTACCCGAAAATATAATGACATGAGAAAAATCCAGATGGACTCTCCATTGAAGATCAGCAAGATCAACCAATCGATCCATATAAAAGAGCTATGAACTCATCCGTTGAGGACCAGCAAGGTCAATCAACCAGATCCACGCCCAAGTTCAGATAACAATGCTAACTCCTTGTTCCAATTTCTTCCACAACGCACGCGTGGGTATCTTCGGCGACCCAAAGCCCGAGCACCGTATGGTCAGCACCCTCTAGGCTCCTGTGCAGGTCACCTAGCGCTTCACTCATAGGCCGCTTCCTTTGTCCCTCATCCACCGTATCGGAAGCTCACCATTAAAATCAAACCGAGGCTGGTCAAGACCTCGGTCGACCTTGCTAGGCGAGACGTCCTCCATTGACTCTCCGTCAACTGTTGCAACTTTATCACTTAGGTCTCCACCATGACCTCATTCACAAGATGGTCAACATGCTTCCCCAGCATTCTTGACATAAAACAATCATTTAAAAATAGGTTTCATAAATACAGTTTCTAACAAACTCTCATTTTTCCACATTGTTCCACATCATTTCTTGTTATTCCACATTCTTCTACATCAATTCACATTGCTTATTCCACATCCAGTCATATGCATTCCTATCGTCCTTCATCCATTCTCATCCAATCACATCATATTACATCTCATCACATCTATCCTCATCACATCACGTCACAACATATCCACATCTCATCTCATCCATTCATATCACATCACATCCATCTACATTCATTCAAATCCACATCACATCCACGTATCATCACATCACGTTCATATCTATTTTTATCCCTTCACATCCATTCACATCTACCTAAGTCCACATCTCATCTATCCACATCATATCTCATCCATTCATATCTAACCAATACATCACACCATATCTCATCTATCCACATCATATTTCATCCATTCATATCTAACCAGATCCACATCACATCACATCCATTCATATCTAACCAGATCCACATCACATCACATCCATCCACATCACATCACATCACATCACATCACATTCACATCTCACCATGTCTCCCCACATCCACTCACACCTCATCACATCCATCACACACATTCACATCCCACATTCATTCACATCTCATTACATCCATCCTCATCTTATGACATCTCGTTCATATCCATCCACATCACATCACATTCATTCCATCACATCACATTCATCCACAGCACATCACATTCATTCCATCTCGTTCACATCCATCCACATCACATCACATTCATTCCATCCACATTATATCACATCCACATCTCTCCACATCCACATTACATCACATCCACATCTATCCATATCACACAACATCCATTCATAGCTCATCAGATTCATCCACATCCATTCATTCATTCACATGCACATCTATCACATTACATCTTATTCTCATCCATTTTCATCACATCACATCCTTTTACATATCATCACATCTCATCACATTCACATCCACATCCATTTACATCTCATCCACATCTCCTCACATTCACATCCACATCCATTTACATCACATCACATCTCATCCACATCTCATCACATCCACTCACATCAAATTCACATCTTATCACATCACCTCTTATCACATCTCATCCACATCTCATCACATCCACTCACATCACCTCTTAGTATCACATTCACATCTCATCTAATCACATCGCATCCATTTACATCCCATCACATTCATTTACATTCATTCAAATCCACATCACATCTTATCACATCCACTTTTAGTATTGTTTCTACTACTAATAGGACTTTTCTAAGTTTCTGCCAATTGCTTGGCCTAGTTAAAGGTACTTTTTCTCAATCCCATTGAATTTACATATCAGAGTGATGTTGAAGGTTTAAAAAGGGAAAAGAAACCTTATCAGAATTGAATAGTCAAAACTCAGAAAGAGCATTTAAGTATTGTATTTTCATTCCTTAAGCTTCATTAATGAGAATTAATTCTAAGCTTCCGTTTACTCATTGGATCCTCGATCCTCCCCAGGGATTCTAGATTCTCTTTTCTAAATAAGAATTATCCAAGTTTTCTCGATGGATATTTTTATATTCTTTCTCAAATTTCTCAAGTAAAATATATTCAATATTCTACTTTTCGAGTAAACGACTCATGGGTTTTACAAAAATCAATTCTACCCATATTTTCCAATGAAAATAATAATGCTTAAAATTTCACTTTTGATAAATACTCATAAATTGAATTATGCCAAAAATTTCTCTTCTACCATTAAATTACTTGGATCTCAAATATCATGGGAATTCCTCTTTTTGCATAACAATAAATTTACCAAAAATTCCTCTTTTACCATTGAATTACTTAGATCTCAAATATCATGGGAATTCCTCTTTTTGCATAAAAATAAATTTACCAAAAATTCCTCTTTTACCATTTAATTACTTGGATCTCAAATATCATGGGAGTTTTCTATTTTGTATAAAAATAATTTTATCAAAAATTCCTCTTTTACCATTTAATTGCTTGGATCTTAAATATCATGGGAATTCCTCTTTTTGCATAAAAATAAATTTACCAAAAATTACTCTTTTCTCATAATCAATTAATTATGTATAATTATAAAAATATTATTTCTCATGAATATGATGAAAATCGTTCTTTTTGCATAGGATGTCCAATCGTAGAATATGGTAGGAAGTCCTCTTTCAGCATTATGCATAAAAATAAGATATGTATTATTTTCTAAAAATTTTACCATAGCTTCTACTATTACTGATAATTCTCAATTTGTTTCTAAAAGAATAAAAGCTTGTAATGATGAAAATATGATAGTAGTTCCTCTTTTATGCTTAAAATCAAACTATGAATTTAAATCATAATTTTAACCATAAAATTAGACATAACTACGATTATCCCACTAGATTAAGCTAATTTCAGTATTCCTCTTTTTCCAAATTGTTAGATTAATCCATTTCTCATTTAGAATGAATTAGAGTAGTTTTCAACTACTCATAAACAATCTAAAAGAATTTACCATTATTTTAATAGCACAAAATCATGAAAATATCATTTTCTTAATCTCTAGCTTATCAAGCCTAGAGTTTAGCTTTGAGTTAAGAGTCTATCATTGAGAAGCATCCTTTTTCAAGGGATTTAGCCATAAAGATGGCTATTCTTTTAGAGAGAGAGATTTACTTAAAGAAAGCATTACAAATAAGCATAAAGATTAACTTTATCTTAATTAAACATTAAGACTTTAAGGGAAATCTTGATTTGAATTAAAACAATCATTTAGAAAGCTTCTCAAGCTTGAGAGGGGTTGAGAAGAAGAAATTTATTGAGAAAATTGGAAAAAACCATAGAATTTGATTAAAAGGCACATTTATGAGAGAGTATAGCAAAGACTAGAGACCTTCATCAATCTTTTGCAAGGTGACAGCAATAGTATTGGAAACTTGAGATGCTAGCACACTCCTCAGCCAGGCCCAAAGAAGAGAGGTGGCAGATTATTTGGTAACATATAAGGTCTGTAGTATGAGACCATGAGAAAAGCTTACAAGTATGGAACAAGGAGTCTGTGCGCTTAACCCATGAAGAGAAGCAAACAATCAACAAAGTAGTACAATAGTGTTTAGATTCGCAATAGGAGAAACACATCAACTAGAAGCACAACAAAGCAACCCAAAGATTGAGTTGTGAGAGATGGCAGCTTACAAGAACCTCGGATCAACTAGAGTGTGACTGCAAGTGGAAGTGGCAAGGTTGACATAAAAGCTTAGAGCAACGGCTATGAGACGGGCTTAATTAGGTTGCCATGATTTTTTGGCTATGGCTGAGGAAGGCTGCACAGCAAACAACATGACAAGGAAGATGACCAGAGGAGTAACTATAATTTTGGCACGTAGCAGCAACTCTCGCAAAGTTGATGTGGTGAGCGTGCAGCAACGCAGAAGCATGACAAGTGGACCCCATCGATTAGTAACAAATTATTTTTTTTCCTTACCTAAATGAAAAATACAAGTTTAACTCTTAACAAAGTTAAGGGTGGATTCACACACTTACCCCAAAAACAAGAAGATGTTCACACATATGGGTACGGCGTCTGCTGGCTTTGGCCAAAAGATAGTGTATTTATTTCACACATGTATATGAGGACAACCGTACCTGAGCCTGCCTGCTCAAAATGAGATGTGTATTCGGGTTGTTGCAAGATCAGGGTGTCCAGTTTTATCCAGTTTTTGCTGAACTGGGACAATGTTTGGAGAGCAAATTTTGGGGGGCAAGGTACTTAAAATGAGATCAAGCAAATAATAGAAAATACGCTTGCCCTTAAATTAAC
Organism: Cibotium barometz; assembly: GCF_041138505.1. Lineage (NCBI taxonomy): Eukaryota > Viridiplantae > Streptophyta > Polypodiopsida > Cyatheales > Cibotiaceae > Cibotium > Cibotium barometz. Next base: position 16,901,607 of record NC_141096.1, read on the forward strand.
CCAATATAACTTAAATTAATATAAATTAGTCTAATTAATCAAAATTAATCAAAAATATGATGAAATGATAAACAAATGATCTTTCCATACTTAGAGTGATCTTATTTATTTTTCCATAGATGCACCATTACAAGTACACTAGTCCCTATAGGTTTTAGATGATTCACATCAAAAATGTAATTTTACTAATTAGATTATTAATATTTGCACGCCTTCTGATACTCTGGAAGAATTTTGAAAAAGAGATCATTAAAAATCCAACCATTGGATTTGCAATTTTTACTAACCACCACATTCTACTAATGTCTCAGTATATACCCACTCTTTTGACCTACAAGATTGAGGATTTTAAGTGGTAGCTATTGTGGGTACAAAAAGTGGCGTATATTATAACACTTTAAAGACCTTGAAATATTTAAAGAAAATAGACAAATATCTTAAAATTTTCTCAAAAAATCAAGTTAAGCTCCATATTATGTGAAGATCTAAGGTACAAAGTGGGAATCTCATATGAGTTTATATGTAAAAGATATTAGCATTTTATGAAATCAGTTCAGATTTGGGACAAGGTGTATACATTGACTTTGTACCTAAGAAAATGAGGACTTTTGACTATCTAATGCTTAATCAAATTATGCAACTATATTTCCAACTTTGAATATGATGTTCCAACAAAAGAACTTGAAATGAAATTCCTTCATTTACAAGGAGAGATTAGCCACTAAAGGTAAACAAATGCCTGTTTTTTTCCTGTTTACAGGGTGCCTGAGTGGACAAAACTGGGCACCCTGATCTTGCAACCACCCATTCACCCATTGGTATGAGGGTTTCTTGCCCGAGCTCATCGAGAAGCTCAAAATGATTTTGTAATTGTAAGATTCCTCCTCAGCCTGAATATCAAACAAGCCTCTACTTCAATCCCTTGTAATCATTTTATGATTCTGAATACAAGAAAATATCATTTTTCCTTGTTTTGCCTAGTGAGATAAAAAAATTCTAGAGAGTGGTAAATCAAAATTGGGATATTTTTGAATAAATAAATTCTTCAAATATCAAAAAAATGTTTCCCTGAAATAGAAAATCAAAATAGATTTTCCAAGGTGCAATTGGAATTAATTAAAATTGATTCAGAAGACCTTAGCCTAAGGGTTTATATTTTCGAAATTTTTTTGATTATGGTCCAATTAAGGTTCCTATGGACTAATAAGATTAATCCAAGTGTTGGGACAAGATAAATTCAAAGAATAAAAGAAAATACCCAAAAATGAGTAAATGCCCACATAAGATGAAGAGTTGACCAAGTACTAGGTTTATTAGTTAAAAATTATGGTGTATTAATAAAAAATGAGATATTTTGGAGTAATCATTCATTTTTGACACATGTGTAAGGAAAAGGGAGACCTTCAAGGAGGCGCCTATTTCACATGCTTGGATGAGTTTAAAACTCAAAAATAATAGGATATTTTTATCTCTCCTCTCTCTTGAATCAAACCAAATCAAAAAGGGAGCCAAACTGGTCCAAAACTTGTCTAAATTCAGCCAAACTGAAGCTAGAAAATTCTAGAACTCATTTAGGCTCAGTTAGTGGCCTCCCTCTCCTATAAATATACCCTCATTCCTTTTTATTTTTATCTGTGAACTAAACTATGCCGATATTACTCTAAACTAAGCTTAATTTCTATTATCCTCTAAAAACCTCTACAAAATTGAAGGGATTGGAGCTTCTCTCTCTCTCTTCAATCTTCCTTGGTGACTCCTACGACATACCAAACCAATTGATTGGTTGGGGGCCTCTACAGTGACTAAAGAATCAAGCAAATTTTTTCTATAATTTCTAAATGTTTCTTCTTCTCAACCCCTCTCAAGCTTGAGAAGATTTAATTTGAATGGCTTTTAAATAATATTGAAATGTTTTAATGTATTATAATAAAGAAACACATAAATTTTCATTTATGCTTAGTTTTAATGGTTTTTAAGCATTTCTCTCTCTCCCCCCAAAGAAAGGTCATTCCTATGACCTATTCTCAATCCAAATGAAGCTTCTCATGAAGCATTTCTCTAATCCAAAAGTAAATTTTATGCTTGTTTAATTGGAGGCCAAAAATAATGACTTCTTAATGCTTTTATGATATTTATTTCTTAGAGAAATTATAAATCAATCCATAATTGGATAATGATCCAATTAGTGGTCATTCTAGTCATACTAATAATATTAAACTTCATTCTCTCAATTAAATTGAGAATTATCAGTAATAGTAGCGGAGCTATGGTAAAATTTTTGTAAAATAAACATATAAAATATTTTCATTCATAATTTGAAAAGAGGACTCCGTACCATATTCTAGGAATTATCATCCTAGATTAATTGAATGATTCTCATTGTAATCATGAAGAAATTTATTTTTATGATTATGCATAATTAGTAAATTAGGAAAAAGAGAAATTTTTGGTAACTTATTTTTATGTTAAAAGAGTAATCCCCAAGACATTGGAAATCCATGTATTCTAATGATTTAGAGAATAAAATTGGAATGCTAAAATAATGTATAATTTATTAAAGATTTTAGTTAAATTTATCTTTTTGTATAAATAAATTTTTATGATGAAAGAGGAATTCCCACCATATTGGAATCCAATTAATTAAATGAAGAAAGTGTAATTCCTAGTGCAAAGGAATTAATGAAGATTTTTATTTAATTTTTAAGAGAAAATATAGTTAAATTTATCTTTTTGTACAGATAAAGTTTTATGATGAAAGAGGAATTCCCACCATATTGGAATCCAATTAATTAAATGAAGAAAGTGTAATTCCTAGTGCAAAGTAATTAATGGAGATTTTTATTTAAATTCTAAGAGAAAATTTTAATTGAATTTATCTTTTTGCATAGATAAGTTTAAATGATAAAAGATGAATTCCTACTATATTAGAATTCAAATGTTTAGATGAGAAAAGTGGAATTTTTAGCTTAAAGGAATTAATGGTTATTTTTATGTAATTTTTAAGAAGAATTTTAATAGATTTAATTTAAGGGAAAAGAGGAATTCCCATGATAATTGGATTGCGCTCATTGAAATGAGAAAAAGAAGGATTTCAAGTTTATTAAAAAAAAATAGGTATTGATATTTTAGTTAAAAGATGAATTTCCATGATAATTGAGAAAAGATAGATTTGAATTAAATTCTAATGTCAAAAGATGAATTTTCATCATATTTCTACCTAATGAATTAAAGTTGAGAATTTATGTGGGAAAAAGAAAATCTTGGATAATTGAATTGGTAAAATCACTAAATAGATATCTTCCCAAAAACTAGATGTTTAGTTGAAAGGAATCCTAGTAGAACTAAACTGAATGAATTTAGTTAGACTACGTGAAGTCGGATAGTAAACCTAATTGTCCTTCTCTCAAACTAAATCAGATAAAAACTTCGTGACCAATTCCAGTTACTAAATCCAAAGAATAGACTACCGAAACAAATCTAGTTTTTCCCTGACCAATTTGACCAAGAATCTAGTTGGATAAATGGATAAAATGACGGGTAGATTACCCTCATGAGAGATCAAGGATCCTCATTATAAAACAGCGAGTTATTGGAAAAAGGGTCTTTGGAACCAATCTCAAACTGGAATCTCACTTGCATTGGAAACTCTGTTTTTCATTCAAAGGATTGTTTTATGCCAGAATGCTAGAGGAAGCATTTGGCTTATGTTTTTCTAAAGGAGGTTCGTTGTTGGAAAAATAGCTGGCGGGGAGTCGTCAAGGGACGTCGCCCGCAGTAAAGCCTACCAAGGTCTTGACCAGCCTCGGTACGGTTAAAATGGTGCGCTTCCGGTACGATGGGAGCGGGCCGACGAAGCAGTCCCTGAGTGAAGTGCTAGGACACCTAAGGAGGATCCTAGAGAGTTCTGACCAAGCGATGCACAGGCTCGCGGTTGCTAGGACACCCAGGCGTACGTCGAGGAAGATATCTGATGGATAAAAAGGAAAGGTTTTTGGGAACAAAAATTTGATACTAGATCTCGTTGGTTGGCCAGCTGGTCTTCAACAGAGAGTTCAGATGATGCATTTTTGTAATACAATGGACTTGGAGTTTTGGAAAATGATGATAAAAAATATTATGATTTTATTCAAGGATTGTCTAAAAGCCAGCCGAATCTATTATAAATGGCAATTTCATATAGGGTGAGTATGTGGTGTGCCTATTTGATTTTTGTATGAATCACCGGCTAGGGGGCCTGGGAACTCTTTTCTACGGTACCTCAGCAAAAACCCAATCAAATCTTTATAAAGAAATCTCACTAATTCAGTGGTCGGCTGGTTGGCTAACCCATGGGCCGGATGGGGTTAGGCTGGATCGGAGGATTCCTGAGAAACCACTAGATACGATTAGTTACGTTAATCAATTTAAATCCTGAGAAGACCTTGTTCTGTGGGAAAGGATCATCGGCTGTGCCTCGGAAATGAGGAAAAAAGTGGTGATTCCATGGACCAAGTGCAAGTCTCTTCTTGATCTGACCATGTGACTTCAGGCTTGGTTAGATCAGTTTATTTTAGTCAAGACTTGACTCGTTAGAGTAATCTCCTAGTTAAAAGATTTTTCACCTTCTTGGCGAAATCGCCCGTGCCTTCCGGGTGAGGGGAGTCTTCCAGGCCGCCCGGTCTTGGAGGGACCGCCCCTGGGCTAGCCTCTCATCTTGGACATCCGCGGGCAAGGCCCCGAGTGTGCAGGACCCCCGCCCCCGTGCGGGAGGCCGACGTCGCTTCCGTCATTGGCGGCAGGAGCCCCGGAGCGGGCGGGTGGGGACCTCACAGCTAGTATCAGAGCATTGTTAAAAGCTAATAAGGATAAACAAAGTCTTATCAGAAATTAATAATAAAAACTCAGAAAAAGCATTTTTTCATAATGTATTTTCATTCCATAAGCTTGTTTAATGAAGAATTTTTAATCAAAGAAATTGTTTTTATAGATGGAAGTTCCCTATTTATCTGGTATTCCCGACCTCACCCAGTCTCAAGATATGACTGCGTTCGCCTTCAAGCAATCTCATCTCTTCCACTTCAACTCGAACAAGCCGAGCAAGGCTCGCATGCCATTTCGAGGATTTGTATTTTCTTGACCCAGCAGAGAGACGATAGCATAAGTGGTTTGCAGGGCAGTATGTCCACGCCTCTTGTTGACCGGCGTGCAATGCTAAGCCAGATAAATTCTTATCAGAAATTGATGATAAAAACTCAGAAAAAGCATTTTTTCATAATGTATTTTCATTCCGTAAGCTTCTTTAATGAAGAATTTTTAATCAAAGAAATTGTTTTTATAGATGGAAGTTCCCTATTTATCTGGTATTCCCGACCTCACCCAATCTCAAGATATGACTCCGTTCGCCTTCCAGCATCTCATCTCTTTCGCTTTAACTCGAACAAGTCGAGCAAGACTCACATGCCATTTTGAGGATTTATATTTTCCTGACATAGTGGAGAGACGACAGCATAAGTGGTTTGCAGGAAGTGGTTTGCAGGGCAGTATGTCCATGCCTCTTGTGACCGGCATGCAATGCTGAGCCAGAACCTCTCATTGGCAATGATTCTGTTAAAGCTGAAAATGGTGCATGGTGTCATTCTATATCATTCAACGCCTCAAAATTTCAGACTTTCATGCCAAGTCTAAAGACTCCTTAGTTGCTTTATTCCTAAGGAGAAGATAATAGCTCCCTTGTCAGTAAGTGAACGTTTGTATCAGGGCATGGCTATGGCCCAGTACCGTTGTCTTATTATGCATCTCCTGAGGAGATTTTGAATTCTAAAGCCGAGCTGCTCTATGTACATATTGTAACTTTTATATAAATAAAGAAATGTTTTCTAGAGAAAAATTCCCTCTGTATAAGTGATTGTTTATGGATGAACTGTTAAAGAAAAATCTGTTATCAGATATACGTCATAGATCTCCAATAAGATCATTGTCTTGTTTAAGAAATTATTTTCTGAAACTCTTAAGTCTTAGGATCTCGTGGAGGATATCAAAATAAAAATTTAATAATATATAATTTTTGGCAAAATCATGAGATGAGAAAACCATGGCCGTCAGCCAGACCCTCTCTCTAAGGATGATGAGCTTGACCCTGATGTTCGCAAGGCTCTTCATAGGACTCAGCCACCACCAGGACCCTTAAAAGGAGAAGGGGAGAACCTAGGCAAGGCTATGGAGAAACGGGGAGAACCTGGGCAAGGCTATGGAGAACCTGGGCAAGGCTATGGAGAAATGGGTGGAAGCCATGGAAGAATATTTTGACGTCACAGGCTACAATGAGCGGAGAAAAATGGCTCTTGCCAAGCTGAAAATAGTGGAAACAGCTAGGGTGGCATGGAGGAACCACTGTGACACCAACCATCTGGATAGAAATACTCAGTCCTACAACGACCTTAAAACCTATTTGAGAAAGAGATTTTGTCCCCCTGGATTTTTTGGAAACCAAAATGAACGAATTCTTAGAGCTAAAGCAGGGGAGCAAAAGCATCGAGGAATATCACCAGGCCTTTGCTCTTCTACTCAAATATTCACCACCTCTAGATGAAGAGCAACTCACGGCCACGTTCATTTGGAGAATGAACGAACCCTTGGATACACTGGTCAAAAATGCCAAGCCAGTGTCCATGGCAGAAGCTCTCAGAATGGTGAAGGACTTTGCTAAAGCCTTCATCGTAAAAGTCCCGCCAAAGTGAGCTCCCTCATCCTTCAAGAGATTTCACACATCGAGAAGTTCTTCCAACTTTCCGCCTCCAAAGAGACACCAAGGTTCTAACCAGAATGTGGAGACAGGAAGCTTCACAAACAAAGGAAGACCTTTCCCCCGAAGTACATTCTCAGGAACTCCGGCTCTCTCCAGAATGCAAAGGGAAGACCTTCAAAGTGAGAACATATGCTTCAGATGTCAAGGACTTGGGCACCAGCTCAAGGATTGACCATCTCCTTCTATGGGCCAAGGAAGCAAGGGTCCTAGAGTTCTGCGATAAACTCCTTCATATCAGTCCAATCAAGGTCCCCACCAGCGCCAAAGTCAGGGTAACCCCAGAAGAGTGCCAACTCAGCCTGCAGCCTCCATGCAAAGCAATCTCCGAACTCCCTCCCAAAATTGGAATAACCAAAGAGAGAGAGTTCTACCTCAGAGTGCAGCAGCTAGAGCAGTCACCATAGCTGAGGAAGTGGAGGAAGAGAAAGGACAAATCTATGCAGCAATTGAGCATCAGGGGAATAACCATCAATTCTTAGTCCTCCAGACTCCAGCAGAGTACCAAGGTAAGAAATTCAAGCTTTTGATTGATTCAGGCAGCACTCATTCTTTTATTTTCCCAGGATGTCTGCGTAAATTAGTCCTAAATAAAAAATCAGGGAAACCTATGCAAGTGGAATTAGCCAGTGGGAAGATTCTTTTCACTCACCTTGAGACTAACCTTATTCAGTTTAGCTTAGATGGGAACGTATCAGAGTGCCAGTTTAGAGTCCTACCCCTGGGAATATATGACGTAATCCTTGGAATGGATTGGCTCTAAAAGAATCAAGCTGACATTCATTATCACAAAGGAACCATCTCTTTCCTAGACCTTCACGAGAATAAAGTTCAAGGAATTGGAATTTCCGGATCCCCAGTGCTGCAATTAGTTAAGGCTTCCAAATTATTAAAAGGGCTCAGAAAAAGGCAAGCTGTGTATGTCGTTAAAATGAATCCGATAGACATAAAATGCAAGGCTAAAGAACCAGAGTGGTTAAGTGAGTATGCAGATGTATTTCCTGAAGAGCTAACTGAGATGCCTCCATCTCGTCAAGTAGATCATGAGATCGAATTAACCCCCGGAGCTCAGCCCCGCTGGTAGCCTAGCGTGCATACAAAATGCCAGTCCGTGAAGCCATAGAACTTAAGGAACAGTTAAGATAACTGTTAGAGCAGGGATTTGTCAGACCCAGTGTCTCACCTTGGGGTGCACCCGTTCTGTTTCAAAAGAAGAAAGATGGAACATTAAGACTCTGTAATTGACTACAGAGAACTGAATCAATTAACAATTAAGAATAAGTATCCTATTCCTAGGATTGATGAACTACTGGATCGGTTAAGTGGTACCCAAATGTTTACAAAGATAGATCTCAAATCCGGGTACTACCAGATCAGAATCAAGGAGAAAGACATCCCAAACACAGCATTCAATACTCGCTATGGGCATTATGAGTTCACAGTCATGCCGTTTGGATTAACTAATGCCCCGCCGACATTTAATCGTCTTATGCAAGATATTCTCAAAGAATACTTGGATGATTTTGTTCGTCTTCTTTGATGATATCTTAGTATACTCGAAGAATGCTGCAGACCATGAAGACCATGTGCGCAAAGTCCTGGAGATCCTAAGGAAACACCAACTCTTTGTAAAAAGAAGAGCAAGTGTTCCTTCTCTATTGACCAGGTGGAATACTTGGGATTCATAGTGTCAAAGGATGGGATTTCTCCTGACCCCGCAAAGATCCAAGTAGTAGTTGAATGGCTAGAACCCAAGTCAGTAAAGGAAGTCAGAGGATTCCTAGGGTTAACCAAATGGTATAGGATCTTTATACCAAGTCAGTAAGGGAAGTCAGAGGACTCCTAGGGTTAACCGGATGGTATAGGATCTTTATACCTAGGTATGCTCAAATAGCATCCCCTTTAACTAACCTTCTCAGGAAAAGTACACTTTTTCAATGGACTGCAATGTGTCAGAGTGCCTTTGACAAGCTGAAGATAGCCTTAATAACCAACCCTGTCCTTAAATTGCCAGATTTTACCAAACCCTTTGAGGTAGTTTACTGATGCCAGTGGATTTGCCTTAGGTGTAAGATTCCTCCCCCAACCCCCTTTTTGATGTCTAGTATCTTCCCCTGTAATCAATCCCTCTTCAGAAATATAAAGACCTTGCTTCTAACTGTTTTAGCCTAGAGAGAGAAAATTATCTAGAGAGAGAATATTCAGATTATGAATATTTTTGGATAGAAAAATAACTCATCTTATTAAAATAAGTTCCCCTGAAACAGAAATTCAAAAAGAATTTTCCAATGTGCAATTGGAATTAATTGAAAATAGGTATAAAGAACCTTAGTCTAAGGGTCTAGATTCTCAGAAATTTTTAGATTATGGTCCAATTAAGGTTCCTATGGACCAATAGCATCAATCCATGTGTAGGGAGGAGATAAATCCAATTTGAAAAAGAAGATACCCAAAAATGAGTAAATGCTCACATAAGATGAAGAGTTGAAAATGTACAAGGTTTATTAGTAAATAAACACATATGTAAGGAAGGGGAGTTCTTTAAAGGAAGTGCATATTTCACATAAGATGAAGAGTTGAAAATGTACAAGGTTTATTAGTAAATAAACACATATGTAAGGAAGGGGAGTTCTTTAAAGGAGGTGCATATTTCACATAAGATGAAGAGTTGAAAATGTACAAGGTTATTAGTAAAAAAAACTATGACACATATGTAAGGAAGAGGAGTTCTTTAAAGGAGGTGCATATTTCACATAAGATGAAGAGTTGAAAATGTACAAGGTTTATTAGTAAAAAACTATGAGCAATAAAATTTTGACACATATGTAAGGAAGGGGAATTCTTTAAAGGAGGTGCATATTTCACATGCTTGAATGAGTTTTAAACTCAAAAATAATGTGATATTTTTATCTCTCATCTCTCTTGAACCAAACCAAATCAAAATGGAACCAAACCGAATCAAAAAGTAACCAAACTAGGTCCAAATCTAGTCCAAATTCAACCAAACTGACTTGGAAAATTCTAGAATCAGTTTGTTTGGTTAGGAGCTCAAATTTTCCTATAAATAGAAGCCTCCCCTTGTTGAAAAAAATATAGTGTCTTATGCTTTGTCACTCTACTCCACCTAAGCCAAATTAGATAGTGTCTTATGCTTTGTCACTCTACTCCACCTAAGCCAAATTAGATAGTGTCTTATGCTTTGTCACTCTACTCCACCTAAGCCAAAATATATAGTGTCTTATGCTTTGTCACTCTACTCCACCTAAGCCAAAATATATAGTGTCTTATGCCAAAATATATAGTGTCTTATGCTTTGTCACTCTACTCCACCTAAGCCAAAATATATAGTGTCTTATGCTTTGTTACTCTACTCCACCTAAGCCAAATTAGATAGAGTCTTATGCTTGTTACTCTACTCCACCTAAGCCAAAATATAGAGTGTCTTATGCATTGTTACTCTACTCTACCTAAGCCAAGAGTTGTGAATTCTTTAATAATTCACTAGTTTTTGATACTTCTCTCTTTCTTCAATCCCCATTGGTGGCTCCATCAACATACTAAACCAATTGATTGGTTGGGGGCCTCTACCGTGAATAAAGAATCAAGCAAATTATAAGGTAAGTATATTGAATTTTGATCTTTCTATAATTTCTCAATGATTCTCTCTTCTCAACCCTCTCAAGCTTGAGAAGTTTAATTGGTATGGTTTTTTTAAATGCTATTGAAGTTAATTGGTGAATAGTAGTGAAGAGTTACATAATTTAATAAATGCTATAGAAGTTAATTTCCATTTATGTTTAAATTCTAATGGTTTTTATGTAATTTCTCTCTCTCACTCAAGAAATGGTCATACTCATGAACCATTCTCAATCCAAATGAAGCTTTTCATAAAGCCTTTCCTTAATCCAAGATTAAGCTATGCTTGAGGCCAAATTAATGGCTTTTTGCTATGCTTTTAGTTTATGCACATTGATGATTCAATCCATTATGGATTGATGACCCAATTAGAGACCATTCTAATTGTTTTCTTAATGATCCAATTAGAGACCATTATGGATTGATGATCCAATTAGAGACCATTATGGATTGATGATCCAATTAGAGACCATTCTAATTATTTCTTTAATAATGAGCTTTATCCCTTAGAAAAAAATTGAGATTTATCAGTCATAGTAGCGGAGCTATGGCAAAATTTTTATAGAAATTACGCATAAAATAAATTCATTCAAAGTATAAAAAGAGGAATTCCTACCATATTCTAGGAACTATCATCCTAGATTAATTAAAAGGATTTTATTATGCATGGAGATGTGGATGTTGCATGTAGATGTAGATGTATGGATGTGAGTGTGAATGTGGAGGTGGATGTATGCATGGGACGTGGATGTATGCATGTAGAAATAGATGTGTAGATGAGGATGTAAATGGAGATGTGGATGGATGCATGTAGATGTAGAGGTCTAGATGTAGATGTGAATGGAGATGTGGATGTATACATGTAGATGTAGATGTATAGATGTAGATGTGGATGTGGAGGTGGATGGATGCATGTAGATGTAGATGTATAGATGTAGATGGGAATGGAGATATGGATGTATGCATGTAGATGTAGTTGTGAATGGAGATGTATATGTATACATGTAGATGTAGATGTATAGATGTAGATGTGGATGTGGATGGGGATGTATGCATGTAGATGTAAATGTATAGATGTAGATGGGAATGGAGATATGGATGTATGCATGTAGATGTAGTTGTGAATGGAGATGTATATGTATACATGTAGATGTAGATGTATAGATGTAGATGTGGATGTGGATGGGGATGTATGCATGTAGATGTAGGTGTATAGACGTAGATGTGGATGTAGAGGTGGATGTATGCATGTAGATGTAGATGTAGATGTATAGATGTGGATGTGAATGTGGAGTGGATGTATGCATGTAGATGTAGATGTATGGAGGTGAATGTGAATGTGGATGTGGATGTATGCATAGGGATGTAGATGTATGCATGTAGATGTGAATGTACGCATATAGTTGTGGATGTATAGATGTGAATATACGATTGTGATGTGAGGGAATGTGAAGTGATGAGATGGAAATGATGTGATGGGATGAGTATACATATAAATGGAATATGGAATAAGTAATGTAGATTGATAATGTGGAAAAATGAAAGTTAAAATAGAAATTGTGTTGTAAACTGTTTGTAAATACTGTTTGTAAATGCTGTTTGTAAATGATTGTTTTATGTCAAGAATGCTGGGGGGAGCATTTTGACCGTCTTGTGATTAAAGTCGTGATGGTAAAGTTGCAACTGCTGACGGGGAGTCAATGAAGGACGTCTCGCGTAGCAAGGTCGGCCGAGGTCTTGACCAGCCTCGGTGCGATTAAAATGGTGAGCTTCCGGTACGGTGGATGAGGGGCCAAGGAAGCGGCCTATGCGTGAAGCGCTAGGTTACCTGCGAAGGATCCTAGAGGGTGCTGACCATACGGTGCTCGGGCTCTGGGTTGCCTAGGATACCCACGCGTGCGTCGAGGAAGATATTGGAACAGAGTTGGAGTTGTTTTCTGAAATCGAGCATGGATCTGGTTGATTGACCTTGCTGGTCTTCAATGGATGAGTCCATGGCTCCTTATATGGATCTGTTGGTTGATCTTGCTGATCTTCAACGAGAGTCCATCTTGTTAAGTGATTACATTGCCAAGTATTATGGGCTAGGAACTATCGAAACGGCTCCTGAGCGTTCTAGTTGCCAATGATGCCATAGATACTCTGATGAAGGAATGATGGGAAATTAAGAATCAATTGGATAAATTGGAAGATGGTGATCAATGATACTATGGTTTTATTAAAGGATTGTTTTAAACTGGTTGAATCTGGTTGAAAAAGGCAATTTCATATTGGGTGTGTGAGTGGTGTGACTAGTTTTATTTTGCATGAACATCCGGCTAGGGGGCCTTGGAACTCTTTTCCTTGGTACCCGGGACAAAACCTAACCAAATTCTTAATTGGATCCCATCACTACAGTGGTTGGGCGGTTGGCTAACCCATGGGACTGGATGGGGTTAGGCTGGACTGATGGATCCGTAAATCGAGACTCAAACTTTTGTTTTTACGATAGAAAAAAAAATAAAAATAAATCCCGGATAGTAACTGTTCTATGGATAGGAATCAACGGCTGTGCCTCTTGAATGGGGAAAAAAGCGTTGATCCCAATGATCCAAGTGCAAGTTTCTTCCTTGAACTGACCAAGGATCTTATAGATGTAATTGGATCATCTCGATCACAAATGATCTTGACTACGTTAGAGTAAAAAGTTATCCTGGTGGAATCGCCCGTGCTTTCCGGTAAAGGGAGTTTTTTCCGGGTTCGGTTTTGGAACAACCGACGGATTAGTCTCTTATCCGGATATCCGTGGACGAGGCCCCGAGTGTGGGACCCCTGTCCCGCGCGAGAAGTGCTACTTCCGCTGCCAGTACCCCGAATCCGTTGCTCGGTGGGAACAGGGATCTTACATTAGGCAGTGCTCTAATGCAGGAAGGTCATGCAGTGGCCTATGAATCCAAAAAACTCAGAACACATGAGAGGAATTATGCCGTCCATGACTTGGAGTTACTCTCAGCATGCTGCAGCAGCAGTAGGGAACCCAAGAAGTGGTTAAGTCATTTGCATCTGGTCGAATTTGCTTACAATGCTTCTTATCATCGGAGCATTGGGATGAGTCCTTTCAAAGCTTTGTATGGACAAGATTGCCTTACACCATTGACTTGGTCTAACCCATTCATCAGAGTTGAAATGTCCAAACAAATGCTTGATGACATGGACCAGTAGTAGATACAATCAATCTGTAAAGATATAAAGGCAGCCCAAGACAGGCAAAAGTAGTATGCAAGATAAAAAGAGATTCGAGAGAGAGTTTGAAGAATCAGATATGGTCTTCATTCGAGTACGACCAAAAAGAAGTTTCGTATTCTTAGGTAAGTACAAGAAGCTCTCTCCCAGATACTGTGGGCCGTATGTTGTCATAAAGAAAGTGGGCAATCTAGCCTACAAACTTCTTCTACCTCCCAATCTCAAGGTACATGATGTATTCCATGTCAGTTTGCTTAAGAAGTATGTATCTAGTCCGAATCACGTGCTTGATGATGAGCAATTGATCTCTCCAACTCAAGGCCAGATGGTACTCCAACCTGAGGAAATCCTTGACGTTCGGGAAGATTCTCAGGAGCAAAGTCCTCAGAGAATTCTTAGTAAAGTGGAAGTTCTTCCCTCTAGAAGATGCCACCTGGGATAAAGTGGAAGTTCTTCCCTCTAGAAGACGCCACCTGGGAGAAAGAACAAGAGTTAGCAAAGGACTTTGCGAGCTGAGGACATCTCGCGTTTTTCAAGTGGGAGAGGATGTAAGATTTCTCCTCAGCCTAAATATCAAAAAAGCCTCTACTTCAATCCCTTGTAATCATTCTATGATTCTGAATACAAGAAAATATCATTTTTCCTTGTTTTGCCTGAGATAAAAAAATTCTAGAGAGTGATAAGTCAAAATTGGGATATTTTTGGATAAATAAATTCTTTAAATATCAAAAAAATGTTCCCCTGAAACAAAAAATCAAAATAGATTTTCTAAGGTGCAGTTGAAATTAATTAAAATTGATTCAGAAGACCTTAGCCTAAGGGTCCAGATTTTCGAAAAAAATTGATTATGGTCCAATTAAGATTCCTATGGACCAATAAGATTAATCCAAGTGTTGGGACAAGATAAATCCAAAGAATAAAAGAAAATACCCAAAAATGAGTAAATGCCCACATAAGATGAAGAGTTGACCAAGTACTAGGTTTATTAGTTAAAAATTATGGTGTATTAATCAAAAATGAGATATTTTGGAGTAATCATTCATTTTTAATACATGTGTAAGGAAAAGGGAGACCTTCAAGGAGGCGCCTATTTCACATGCTTGAATGAGTTTAAAACTCAAAAATAATAGGATATTTTTATCTCTCCTCTCTCCTAAATCAAACCAAATCAAAAAGGGAGCCAAACTGGTCCAAAACTTATCCAAATTTAGCCAAACTGAAGCTGGAAAATTCTAGAACTCAGTTGGACTCAGTTAGTGGCCTCCCTCTTCTATAAATTGACCCTCATTCCTTTGTATTATTATTTGTGTGAACTAAACTATGCCGGTATTACTCTAAACTAAGCTTAATTTCTATTATCCTCTAAAAACCTCTACAAAATTGAAGACATTGGAGCTTCTCTCTCTCTTCAATCTTCCTTGGTGACTCCTACAACATACCAAACCAATTGATTGGTTGGGGGCCTCTACAGTGACTAAAGAGTCAAGCATTTTAGGAGGTAAAGAGTGGATTATGGTTTTTAGGAGGTAAAGAGTGGATTATGGTCTTTTTTCTATAATTTTAAAATGTTTCTTCTTCTCAACCCCTCTCAAGCTTGATAAGCTTTAATTTGAATGGCTTTTTAATAATATTGAAATGTTTTAATGTATTGCAATAAAGAAACACATAAATTTTTATTTATGCTTAGTTTTAATGGTTTTTAAGCATTTCTCTCTCTCCCCCAAAGAAAGGTCATTCCTATGACCTATTCTCAATCCAAATGAAGCTTCACATCATGAAGCATTTCTCTAATCCAAAAGTAGATTTTATGCTTGTTTAATTGGAGGCCAAAAATAATGGCTTTTTAATGCTTTTATGCTATTTATTTCTTAGAGAAATTATGAATCAATCCATAATTGGATAATGATCCAATTAGTGGTCATTCTAATCATACTAATAGTATTAAACTTCATTCTCTCAATTAAATTGAGAATTATCAGTAATAGTAGCTGAGCTATGGTAAAATTTCTGTAAAATAAACACATAAAACATTTTCATTCATAATTTGAAAAGAGGACTTCGTACCATATTCTAGGAATTATCATCCTAGATTAATTGAATGATTCTCATTGTAATGATGAAGAAATTTATTTTTATGATTATGCATAATTAGTAAATTAGAAAAAAGAGAAATTTTTGGTAATTTATTTTTATGTTAAAAGAGTAATCCCCAAGACATTGGAATCCATGTATTCCAATGATTTAGAGAATAAAATTGGAATGCGAAAATAATGTATAATTTATGAAATATTTTAGTTAAATTTATCTTTTTGTATAGATAAATTTTTATGATGAAAGAGGAATTCCCACCATATTGGAATCCAATTGATTAAATAAAGAAAGTGTTATTCCTAGTGCAAAGAAATTAATAAAGTTTTTTATTTAATTTTAAGAGAAAATATAGTTTAATTTATCTTTTTGTATAGATAAATTTTTATGATGAAAGAGGGATTCCCACCATATTGCAATTAATAAAATGAAGAAAGTGTGATTCCTAGTGCAAAGTAATTAATTGAGATTTTTATTTAAATTTTAAGAGAAAAATTTAATTAAATTTATCTTTTTGTATAGATAAGTTTAAATGATAAATTCCTACTATATTGGAATTCAAATGTTTAGATGAGAAAAGTGGAAGTTTTAGCTTAAAGGAATTAATGGTTATTTTTATGTAAATTTTAAGAAGAATTTTAATAGATTTAATTTAGGGAAAAGAGGAATTCCCATGATAATTGGATTGCGTTCATTGAAATGAGAAAAAGAAGGATTTCAAGTTTATTAAAAAAATAGGTATTGATATTTTAGTTAAAAGATGAATTTCCATGATAATTGAGAAAAGATGGATTTGAATTAAATTCTAATGTCAAAAGATGAATTTTCATCATATTTCTACCTAATGAATTAAAGTTGAGAATCTATGTGGGAAAAAGAAAATCTTGGATAATTGAATTGGTAAAATCACTAAATGGATATTTACCCAAAAACTAGATGTTTAGTTGAAAGGAATCCTTGTAGAACTAAACTGAATGAATTTAGTTAGACTACGTGAATTTGGACAGTAAACCTTATTGTCCTTCTCTCGAACTAAATCAGACAAAAAACTTCGTGACCAATTCTAGTTACTAAATCCAAAGAATAGACTACCAGAACTAATCTAGTTTTTCCCTGACCAATCTGACCAAGAATCTAGTTGGATAAATGGATAAAATGACGGGTAGATTACCCTCATGAGAGATCAAGGATCCTCATTGTGAAACTGGGAATTATTGGAAAAAGGGTCTTTGGAACCAATCTCAAACTGGAATCTCACTTGCATTGGAAACTCTGTTTTTTATTCAAAGGATTGTTTTACACCAGAATGCTAGAGGAAGCATTTGGCTTATGTTTTCTAAAGGAGGTTCGTTGTGGAAAGAACAGTTGGTGGGGAGTCATCAAGGGGCGTCGCCCGCGACAAAGCCTTCCGAGGTCTTAACCAGCCTCGGTACGGTTGAAATGGTGTGCTTCCGATACGATGGGCGAGGGCCAACGATGTTGTCCCTCAGTGAAGTGCTAGGACACCTAAGGAGGATCCTAGAAGGTTCGGACTAGGCGATGCACGGGCTCGTGGTTGCTAGGACACCCAAGCGTACGTCGAGGAAGATATCTGATGGATAAAAAGGAAAGGTCTTTGGGAACAAAAAATTGATACTAGATCTCGTTGGTTGGCCAGCTGGTCTTCAACGGAGAGTTCAAGTGATGCATTTTTATAATACAATGGACTTGGAATTTTGGAAAATGATGATCAAAAATATTATGATTTTATTCAAGGATTGTCTTAAAGCTAGTCGAATCTGTTATAAATGGCAATTTCATATTGGGTGTGTATGTGGTGTGCCTATTTGATTTTTGTATGAATCGCCGACTAGGGAACATGGGAACTCTTTTCCGCGGTACCCGGGCAAAAACCCAATCAAATCTTTATAAAGGAATCCCACCAATTCAGTGGTCGGGTGGTTGGCTAATAACCCATGGGCCGGATGGGGTAGGCTGGATCGGAGGATTCTTGAGAAACAACTAGATATGATTAGTTACGTTAATCAGTTTAAATCCTGAGAAGACCTTGTTCTATGGGAAGGAATCATCGGCGGCTGTGCCTCAGAAATGAGAAAAAAAGCGGTGATTCCATAGACCAAGTGCAAGTCTCTTCTTGATTTGACCATGTGACTTCAGGCTTGGTCAGATCAGTATAATTTAGTCAAGACTTGACTCTCGTTAGAGTAATCTCCTAGTTAAAAGATTTTTCACCTTCCTGGCGGAATCGCATGTGCCTTCCAGCGAGGGGAGTCTTCTGGGCCCGGTCTCGGAGGGACCACCCCCGGGCATCCGCAGGCGAGGCCCTGAGTGTGCAGGACCCCGCCTCATGCGGGAGGCCGACGCCGCTTCCGCCGCTCGCAAGAGCCCCGGAGCGGGCGGGTGGGGACCTCACAGTAATAGTGTAGATAGGCGATGCACGTGTAAGGTCCATATGCATGGGTTGGTTCCCACCCAAACTTCTATGTTCAAATCAGAATCAATGGCTCTACTATGGTGAGTCGACTCAAAATGGACTCGGTGTCTACGATGGTAGACACGTGCACACATGTTTGCTGTCTAACACTCCAATTTTGCATTCAGGGAGAGTGTTGAGAGACGTGTTTCATTTGGCATAGTGCTACATTGGTGTTATGGGTGATGGGTGAGTTGTGGAACGTCTCGATTAAGAGGAGGTGTTGAGAGATGTAATTACAATGTTGTGTGTATGTGGGAAAGCACCCTAGAGGTCCAAGATATTGTGGTAAGATAAGAATGCCACATGTGATATTGTATGGTGTGTGAGTGTTGACCAAAAGAGTGGAAAAGGGAGTGCCACATGGATGATGATGTGTAAAGTGGGATAAGGCTAAAAGACCTATATCATTGTATGGTTCATTGTGAATGCAATAGAGATCTTGTATTGTGAGTGTGCAATCTCTCTCTCTCTCTAAGTTAGTGTGGTATAACCCACCTTAATCTTATGGTTAATCTTGTGTCTATCATGATGATCAATCCCATATTAGGATTGTTAACATGGTATCAGAGCTTGTATGGGCTCTTGGTCATGGGGTGAATACCTATTTATAGTTTCCTTGTTTATGAAGTTATTTGATTAAGCATTATTTTCATTTTATTATGAAAAGATTTAGCACACTCATTGTCATTAGTATTGCATTTGGATAGAGACTATGTTGATGATTGGAGAGAGTCTTGAAGCTACCATGGAAGCTAAAAGTGGAGATTTAAGCAATATGAAGACTATGAAGTCTTCACAACATCAAAGAAGCTACCTCTAAGAGTGAACATGCAAATGAGAGTTTTGCAACATGGAGAGCCTACTCATCATCATCAAAGAAGCTGAAATAAGGATTTTCAGCAAGTATGAAGGCTATGGAGTCTTCGGTGTCAACAAGGAAGCTACCAAGCAGATTTGTGAAGGTTGAGTTGTGAGAGATGACAGCTTACAAGAACCTCAAATCAGTGAGAGTGTGACCGCAAGTGGAAGTGGCAAGGTTGCCATAAAAGCTTAAGAGCAACAGCTACGACGAGCTTAATCAGGTCTCCATAATTTTTTGGCTATGGCATAGGAAAGCTGCACAACAAACAACATGACAAGGAAGATGACTAGAGGAGTAACTATAATTCTGGCACGTAGCAGCAACTCTGGCAACTCTGGCAAAGTTGGTGTGGTTAACATGCAGCAATGCAGACGCATGACAATTGGACCCCATAGATTAGCAACAAATTGTTTTTTTTCTTACCTAAATGAAAAAAACAAGTTTAACCCTTAACAAAGCTAAGGGTGGATTCACACAGTTACCCCAAACAAGAAGATGTTCACACATATGGGTTCACTTCCCGGCTTCCGCCAAAAGGCATTGTATTTGTTTCACCCATGTATATGAGGACAATCATGCCCAAGCCTACGTGCTCAAAATAAGATGTGTATTCACCCATTGGTATGAGGGTTGCCTACCTGAGCTCACCGTCGAGAAGCTCAAAATGGTTTTGTAATAGTGTACATAGGTGATGCACGTGCAAGGTCCATGCGCATTGGCTCCCACCCAAACTTCTATGTTCAAATGAGACTCAATGGCTCCGTTGTCAAGTCGGCTCCAAATGGACTTGGTGTCTAAGATGCTAGACACGTGCACACACGTTCGTTGGGGCTAACACTCCAATTTTGCATTCAGGGGTGTTGAGAGACGCGTTGCATTTGGCAATGCTACATTGGTGTTATGGGTGATGGGTGAGTTGTGGAACGCCTCAATTAAGATGGGGTGTTGAGAGATGTAATTGCGATGTTGTGTGTATGTGGGAAAGCACCCTAGAGGTCCAAGATATTGTGGTAAGATAAGAATGCCACGTGATATTGTATGGTGTGTGAGTGTTGACCAAAAGAGTGGAAAAGGAAGTGCCGCATGGATGATGATGTGTAAAGTGGGATAAGGCTAAAAGGCCTATATCATTGTATGGTTCATTGTTAATGCAATAGAGATCTTGTATTGAGTGTGCAATCTCTCTCTCTCTCTCTCATGGAGTTTTTAGTGTGGTATAACCCACCTTAATCTTATGCTTAATTTTGTGTCTATCACCATTATCAAACCCATATTAGGATTGTTAACACACTTCTAGGTCTTTCAGTGCTCATTTCTCGGTCCAAGCTTGATGGTTGTCCCTTTCAACCTATAGAGCTTCCCTTTCACCCTCATGACCATATCCTAAGATTCCTCAGGCTAAGCCGATGAACCCTCTAGATAGTGTTTGGAGAAGAAGTTTCCTTCTCCCCTGCTACTTCCTCATTAAGTGGATTCTCCTTGGATTCCCCACTACTTGATGATTAAAAAAAGTTCAACCTACCCAAAGCAAACACACTCCTTTGTGTGCTAACCATGCTGTGAGACCCTCACCCCCTTCATGATGGCCCCTCCGAAAGCGCTGGCAACGGAAGCAACGTCAATCTCTTGCACGGGGCAGGGATCCACACTCGAGGCCTCACCCATGGATATCCAGACAAGAGACTAGCTCGGTGGTTCCTCTGAAATCGAACCCGAAAAAACTTCCCTCGCTGCTTGGAAAGCACGGGCGATTTCACCAAGAAAATCATATAATGGGAGAATTGATCTAACGAGTCAAAGTCTTAACTAACCAAACTAATCTGACCAAACCCAAAAGTCACATGGTCAGATCAAAGAAGAGACTTGCACTTGGTCCATAGAATCACCGCTTTTTTCCTCCTTTAGCGAGGCACAACCGCGCTGATTCCCTCCCACAGAACAAGGGTCTTCTAGGACTTAATCTAACTAATGTAACTTAATCGTAATTATTTGTATCGTATGAATCCCCCGATCGAGCCTAACCCCAACCGTCCCATGGGTTAGCCAACTGCCCCCAACCACTATATTGGTGGGATTCCTTTGTATTTGTATCGTAGGAATCCCTAGATCCAGCCTAATCCCAACCGTCCCATGGGTTAGCCAACTGCCCCCAACCACTGTGTTGGTGGGATTCCTTTTATTAAAATTTGGTTATGTTTTGCCCGGGTACCAAGGAAAAGAGTTCCCAAGCCCCCTAGCCGACGCTTCAAGCAAAATTCAAGGTACTCATACCACTTACACACCCAATATGAAATTACCATTTTAACAGATTCGACTGTCTTTAAACAATTTTTCAATGAAATCATAGTATTATTGATCATAATCCTCCAAAATATTGAGTCCATTGTCTTGCAAAATATATCATCCGAACTCTTCGTTGAAGACCAGCTGGTCAACCAACGAGATCCAATATCAAAATTCCATTCACGTGCATCACTTGGTCAGAACCCTCTAGGATCCTACTTAGGTGTCCTAGCACTTCATTCAGGAACCGCTTCGTCGGTCCTCGCCCATCGTACTAGAAGCGTACCATTTTAACCATATCGAGGCTGGTCAAGACCTCGGGAGGCTTTGCTGCGAGCAACGTCCCTCGATAACTCCCCGCCAGCTATTGCAACGAGTCTCTCCTTAGTTAATCACATACCAAATGTTTCCTCCAGCATTTTGGCGTAAAACAGTCCTTTAAAAGAAAACAGAGGTTCTATGCAAGTAGAATTTTCGGGTTCGAGATTGGTTCCACAAAACCCTTTTCCGTTAATCCATATTTTCTGAATGAGAATCATTGATCTCTCCTCAAGGTAATCTACCCATCATTTGACTAAATTTCCAACTAGATTCTTGGTGATTTCGGTTAAGGGAAAACTATGCTAATTCAACGGTAGTCTATTCTTTGTGTCAAGAATTGGAATTGGTCACGAGGTTTTTGCTTGATTTAGATTCAAGAGATGGACAAGTAGTGTACTGGCCGCCCCTCTCACAGTCGTGGTCTAACCAAAATTATTTAGTTTACTTCTAACTTTGATTCCTAAGGATTTTCTTCAGATAAAAATCTACTGAACTTCTAACCGTAAGAAAAATTCCAACTTTATGAACTTCATTCCTTCCTAACCATAACAGATTCAAAAATGGTTCTATATGAGAATATTGGATTTTTATAAAAATACTCTTTTTTCAATAATCTAATTTTAGTTAAATATCAATTTGGTGATTTATCCACATAAAATATCTAAGAATATTCTTTCTACCAATTTAATTATCAACCCTAATTTTCTAGGTGGAATTAAGTTGAAAATTTCTCTTTTGTCACCAAAATTTAATTTAAACCTTTCTCTACTTAAAATACCATAAAAAATCTTCTTTTAATTAAATACAAATATCCATTTTTTTGAATATGCTTAAAATTTCTCTTTTTGCATTTAAATGATTGAATTCCAAATGTCATGGGAATTCCTCTTTTATCATTTAAAAATTTCTTATGCATAAAATAAATTTATTTAAAGTTTCTATTTTTTTTAATTAAATAAAAATATCCATTATTTTAAATATGCCAAAATTTCCTCTTTTACCATTTAATTACTTGGATCTCAATTATCATGGAAATTTCTCTTTTTGCATAAAAAATAAATTTACCAAAATTTTCTCTTTTCTTTTAATTAAATATTTATGCATAAATACTAAAAATTTATTTCCCATGAATATGATGAAAATCATTCTTTTTACATAGGATGTCCAATCCTAGAATATGGTAGGAAGTTCTCTTTTAGCATTATGCATAAAAATAAGATATATATTATTTTCTTAAAATTTTACCTTAGCTTCGTTGCTATTACTGATAATTTTTTTTTCTTAAAAAGAATAAAACATTGTAATGCAAATATGATAGAAGATTTATTCTTAAACGTAAATCTAAACTATGAATTTAAATCATAATTTTAACTATAATGATAAACTTAATTATGATTATTCTACTAGATTAATCTATTTCCATTATTCCTCTTTTCCCAAATTGATAGGATTATCTCTTTCCAATTTAAAATCAATTAAAGTAGTTTTTAACTACTTATAAATAATCTAAAAGAATTAACCATTATTTTGTTAACATAAAAGCATAAAAATACCATTTTCTTATTCTCTAGCTTAACAAGCTTAGATTTTGATTTTGAATTAAGAATTTATCGATGAGAAGCATTCTTTTGCTAAAGAAGTATCCATAGGAATGACTATTCTTTTTGAGAGAGAGATATACATAAGAAAGCATTCTAATTAAGCATAAAGATTAACTTTTTCTTGATTACACATTAAAATTCTTAGGGAAAGCTTGATTTGAATTTAAAACAACCAATTAGAGACTTCTCAAGCTTGAGAGGGGTTGAGAAGAGAAGTCATTTGAGAATATTAACAAAAAACCATAAAATTCATTCTTACCTCAAGGATTAGCTTGCTTCGTTTTCTAGAAGTGAAGCCCCCAACCAATCAATTGGTTTAGAAAGTGGAGAAGAGAGCTCCAAGAGTTGTTGAAGAGAGAGAGAGAAGCTCTAAGCTCCCTGAAAGTAGAGGATTTTTAAGGGATAATAAAAAATATGATTATTTTAATGTAATACTGGCATGGTATGGCTCACAGATGAGAATACAGAAGAATGAGGGTCTATTTATAGGTAAGGGAGGCCACTAATTGAATCCAACTGGGTGCTAAAATTTTCTAACTTCAGTTTGATTGAATTTGGACAAGATTTGGACCAGTTTGGCTCCCCTTTTGATCTAGTTTGATCCACAAGAGAGGAGAGATAAAAATATCACAATGTTTTTGAATAAAAAACCCTCCCACACAAGTGAAGGAGGTGCCTACCTCAAAGGTCCCCCTCTCCTTACCAAGGTGCCAAAAATTCATCATTTCTCCAAAAATATCTCATTTTTTTAGTAATATCTCTTAATTTTTAACTAATAAACCTTGTACTCAGTCAACTTTTCATCTTATGTGAACATTCACTCATTTTGGGTATTTTCTTTTATTCATTGGATTTTTCTCATCCCAACACTTGGATTAATCCTATTGGCCCATAGGAACCTTAATTGGACCATAATCCAGAAATTTTTGAAAATCTAGACCCTTAGGCTAAGGTCCCTTATATCATTTTTAATTGATTCCTAATGCACATTGGAGAATTTATTTTGAACTTCTGTTTCAGGCAAAAACAAGGAAAAATAATATTTTCTTGTATTCAGAAATAGGGAATGATTACAAGCGATTAAGGTAAACGCTTATTCATTATTCAGGCTGAGGAGAAATCTTACATCGTCTCCCACTTGAAAAACGCGAGAGATGTTCTCATCTTACAAAGTGGGGGTAATCTTCTTCCATCTCTTCTTCTTTCTCCTTGGTGGCGTCTTCTAGAGGGAAGAACTTCCACTTGACTAAAAACTCTATGAGGACTCTGTTCCTCCCGAGAACCTTCTCTCGAGCGTCAAGGATTTCTTCACATTGGAGTACCATCTGGCCTTGAGTTGGAGAAATCAATTGTTTATCATCAAGCACGTTGTCGTGACGTGTGCGGTATAGCCAGGAAAGTACGAGACTTCTAGCTGTGAGAGTAGGTACCAAATCTAACAAGGAAACTCGCACACAAAATCTCCCAAGGAGTATTGGACATCTCCATTTTCAATGGCATATACATGTGTCGATTCACCTTAATACATCCTTGAATTCATCCTGATAATTGCACAAATTTGTGTATCAAGTGCTTGTCCCTTTATTCACTGACTCCTTTCTCCAAATCCTTTGATCCAATCACATGTAGGCATAACATAACCTTCAATTTTTTCCAACATACATGTAACCATTTACATTCTTTACATCCCCCAGTGCCATCAAAATCATCATTTCAAGATGCTCTTTATCACCTGAAAACCTGCCTTAATATTCTAACATCTCACAAGCAAAAGATAGCATACGGCATAGCTATATCATACTCGTAATTTCCAAAATTCAATCGAGTAGAAAGTAAGACCAACTTTCCGCAACTTAAATGTATTTTTGATACCTTTTTTCCCACAAAATCTCCAAGCTCCAAATCCTTTAACTTTTTCTCCAAACCCTTCTACTCATTTCCAAAATCCTTTTTGATATATGAGATATACGATTTTCCTAAATCGTATGGAGTGAAAGTAATTAAAAAAAATAAAAAAGAAAGTCACTTAACTGAAGGTTTACAAGCGAATTTTTTTCTTGATTATATTCACTATTCTCAAATGCCGCTCGCTGCAGACAATTCGATGAAGGAAGCGTAGAAACCAAAAAGCATCTCCTATTATAGCACTCGAAATCCTCTTCAAATCTAACACCAACAAGCCATGAACTATGGGTATCTTCTTGAAATGAAAATGACTGGTCGATTGGGCACTGGTTCCCTTTTTCTGCAGACGTTTTTTCTCTGATATTTGCCGCCTACCCCAACTCTGGTTATTTCCTCTTTTTTTCCCGCAACAAATGTGGTGCCTCACCACCTTTTGTAGCTAAAGAATCGGCATTCCATTTTCAAAGGGCTGCGCTTGCGTCCATTTAATATCCAGAAAATCTCAATAAAAAGAAAAACATTCGCTTTTTTATTCCACGTCTGCTGCCCCCTTAGTGTAATACTCCTAACCTTAGCATTAAGGTAAGGTTCTCAATGCAAAGTAGTTCATCTAATTTTATTCCCCGGCATTCAATAAATTCTTCGGCACTGTAATGTCCATTGAATCTCCATTACTCTTGATGCCTCCATAGTTTATAAATCATCATATCGGCCATGTGATTTATAGAATCCCCAATTGTTCATTCAAGTATTTTCCCATGTCTTCATAAATACATTCCTTTGTGCATTGGCATGCCCTCATGTTTGCATTCCATAAGAGGTATTCACTAATTTGACCCATCGATACCATTAAGAAGCTACTACACATTATGCACATGGGAAGCCATTAACATCATTAATCTATCCCTTTGGCGTGCCACTCATGCCATCATAAATAACTGGATGTTTCTAACTTGCCCATGAGCTCTGAGTAACAGCAGAACCATCACCCACCACACTCATATACAAAAACTCCTAGATCTGGCTCAGCCTCAGCTCGTCTTATTGAACCTCATTTACAATATGAACATATGTACATGGCATCATATAATGACTCGTCATGGCACTTAACCCCATGCATCTGGATGTGTATTTGATGGCCTCACGTGCATGGTTTCACACCATAGACGTGCCATGGCACGACATCCACCCCCTCTAAACCTACACATCCTCTGGTATGTGCCAAATCATCATCAAGATCCACATATAACTGGATGTCGTCTTCATCTTCTGCATTACCAGGAAGATCATCCTCTTCCTCTTCAATCATATCCATACTACCACTGTCAAGCCTCTCATCCTGAGTCTCTTGTGAATCAAAAGGATCACTATCATACCTTCTTTTAAATATCTTGATTCTTTTGCCTGCCACAAGATTCTTTATTTCTGTTCCATCAAGCTCACACAAAGTATACGTGGCATTTCCATGCACATGCTTGACAATGTAAGGGCCAAACCATCTTTTTGCAAATTTTCTTTGAACAGTGAATTGGTTGTCAAGGCTACTGTCATACATTAGAACCCAATCACCTTCTTCAATAGGTTTTGGCCGGAGTCTGTGTCTACTATCAAATCTTTTTTTATTTTTTAGCCTTGCATCTTTCAAGCGAGCTTTAGCAAGCTCTACATCTTCAGGCCTCCTCTCCAACTTTCTTATTCGCAATGCAAGGAGGTCATCTCTGCTCAATCCTTCCACCCCCAGGGCAATACATTCCAAGTTAGAACTACTTCTTCAACTGGCATCACTGGCTTCTGACCATACATTAATTCTGTAGGCATGTATCCTGTCACTGAGCTATGAGTTGTACGGTCAGCCCACAAGGCATATGGTAGCAGCTTTGGCCACTCTCGCATTCTTTCTCTGCATGCCTTAGCCAAAGCTTTAATGATTGGAGGATGTCCTCGCTCACTTTTTCCATTGCCCTCAGGATTGTAAGCACATGTTAGGGACAGTTTGATACCAATTCTAGAGAAGAATTCCCTTGCTTCTTCAACATCTAGCTCACCCCTATCAGCTGTTATTTTCCCAATACAACCATACCGGCAGATCACATCTTCCAAGAGAAATTTGCATACTGTTTCCGTACTCTTTGTTCTAAGAGCACGTCCTTCTACCTGATTTGTCAAATCTTCTCTTGCAAGTGCAATATACCGCATCTGCCAAATTCCCAAAGGCATTGTAACTAGATCCACTACCCATTTATAGTGCATGGCAGGTGGGTAGGTTGGTTGCAGGCCATCACGATGCCGCACATTTGAGTACATTTGGCATACCATGCATGTTTCCACATATTGGAAAATATCCTTGTACATTCCTTTCCACCAATATTTTTCCTTTATTTTGGTAAAGGTGGCCCACACACTTCTATGTCCAGCCCAGAGACTCTCATGAAATTCTTTCACAAGTTTTCCTTGAGTCTCTTTATCACATATGACTCTCTGTGGCATAGCATTCCTCTGCTTAGGATGCTTCCAGAGGTACCCATCCTTTAGGAAATAACCATATGCTTTTCTGCGGATCCTCTTAAATTCTGAGTCAGACCAATTTTCTTGCCTTGTCAGAGTACTCAAATATTGACCAATAAGCAACCAATCTCCTTCATATATTTCCTCAATAAAAGACTCAAGTGCATTTGATAGGCAAATATGGTCCCCTTTTGCATATGCTGTAGTATAGAACTTTGTACCCACATCATCAATGTCACTAATCATCTCTTTCTCATCTTCATACCTGGCTCTTGATAGCATATCTGCAACTGGATTATCTTTTCCCGCAATATGCTCAAACTCAGGATTTAGTGACTTGATATAAGCAATCCACCTAAGCATAGCAATATCTGGAGTGGTACAACTTGCTATCATCCCAAGAAGTGGCAAGCAATCAGTTTCCACAAGTACAGATGCCCCAATAAGATATTCTTTTTCACATTTTAGAGCAGTGACTATTCCCCATAACTCTCTCTTGATCTGTGGATACTTTCGTTGCCGAAAGATTAATACCTTTGCTCCAAATCTAATTACATACCTATGATCATCCTCATCATCTTGCCCTACTGCCCATCCTATCCCAGTAGGACTAGTATCAACTGTAACAATCACGGGCCTGCCACATTCATAATCTGCCTTCCTCAGAGTGGGTGATGATTGGAGCAAACATTTCAGCTTCCGCATAGCTTTAATATGTACTGTTCTCCACAGAAATTTTTGATTTTTCCTCAAAAGTTGATAAAGAGGATCTGCTACATGTGCATAATCTGGGATCCAAATAACATAAAAGACACATGCTCCAAGAAATCTCCTCAGCTCTATAACATTAATGCATGTTTCTTTCATTCTTTGTATTGCATCTATCTTGGCTGGACAAGGTCGGCGTCCACTAGTACTACAAAGATGTCCCACTATTAGCACTTCACCAACTCCAAACACTGATTTCAGCCCAGATAAAGTAAGATTCACTTCTTCAAGCCTGGATAGAATCATGTCACAATCCTTTATATGATTTGCCACAAACTTACGGCACCCCTTTGAATCCAAATCCTCATCTTTGTCTTTCTCATCACAGCCCTTTATTGGCACATCATCCAAAAATGGCATAGTTTTTTGTGGTATGAAGTCTCGTAAGACTTTATTCATTCCATTCATCATATGTGCCACTGAATTGGTGGCTCCCTGTGGTAAGGTATGTTGAAAGAACGGTAGAGGAGGAGGAGACACACACACAGGAGCAAACCCTAATGTATATTGCAAACCCTAACCATAGAGGGAAGCCATGTCCACTCTCACACAAAGCATAATGCACTAATCCATAATCCACACAACACACAATGAGTTGTGTCCACACTCTACTAACCCTAGCTAATGTCCACTCACTATGACCAGCTGGACACGCGGTCATTTATGTCTCACACATGTTCCTACCTAATCTGCCAGCACATAGCATAGCTGGCTCACACTGACATCGAGCTTGAATCTCAACAGCCCCTCTCAAGCTCATGATGTACTGCCGATGAAGATGTAGATGAGCTTGGGATATCAACACTCTCAACACTCCCCCTCAAGCTCATCCCATGTACTCCCAACATAGTCCGGAAGTACTCAAACTTCTCCCTGCTAAGTGGCTTCGTGAAGATATCAGCCACCGGCTCATCAGTCTTCACATAGTGAAGATCAACTGTACCATCCAGCACCTTTTCTCTGACAAAGTGATAATGGACCTCTATGTGTTTGGTCCTCGCATGAAATACTGGATTCTTTGCCAACTGCATACTTCTCATGTTGTCACAATGTATGACAACTTTGCCATCAAGAGGCTCACATAAATCTGCCAAGAGACTCTTTAACCATATAGCCTCACAAGTAGCAATGGCTGCACCTCTGTACTCAGCCTCTGTACTGGATAAAGCAACTGTAGGTTGCTTTTTGCTACTCCAACTCACCACAGCACTTCCAAGTGTAAAAGCATATCCACTAGTAGACCTCCTGTCATATGCGCTACCTGCCCAATCAGCATCTGTGTAGCCATGAATGTCCAAGCTTTTACCACTCTCATAAAATAGACCATAATGTGCTGTGGTCTTCACATATCTCATGATGCGTCTCACAACATCCAAATGTGGTTTCCTGGGGCTCTGCATAAACTGGCTAACTAGCCCCACTGCATAACTCAAATCCGGGCGTGTGATAGTCATGTATATGAGACTACCAACCATCTTCCTGTACATAGAAGGATCATCCAATTCCTCGCCATAATCAGCCCGCAACTTCACATTTTGCTCCAATGGTGTACTCATAGGTTTACACCCTGTCATGCCATACTTTGCCAACATATCCAAGGCATATTGGCGCTGTACTAACCAAGTACCTGCATGATCTTTCACCTCTTCAATGCCAAGGAAGTATCTCAACTCACCAAGATCTTTCATGTCAAATTGCCCACTCAAAGCTTTCTTGACATGCATCACATCTGCACTATGATCACCTGTAATAATCAAGTCATCCACATAGATGACTAGTAAAACAATCCCATGCTGTGTCTTCTTCACATATAGTGAAGAATCTGCTGTAGAAATCTGAAAACCAAGTGAGATAAGATATCTGCTCATCTTATCACTCCAAGCACGTGGTGCTTGCTTCAGACCATACAATGCCTTTTTCAACCTGCATACGTGAGTGGGATATCTAGGGTGTACATACCCTTCTGGCTGTGCCATGTATACTTCCTCTTGTAGATCTCCATTCAGAAATGCATTCTTAACATCCATCTGATGCATTTCCCAGCCATTAGCTGCAGCCATAGCAATGACTGCTCTCACTGTGCCCATCTTAGCCACTGGGCTAAACGTCTCATCATAATCTAATCCTTGGGTCTGTGCATAACCCTTTCCTACCAACCTTGCTTTATGTCTCTCAATAGAACCATCAGATTTGCACTTTACTTTGTAAACCCATTTACATCCAATAACATTCTTGTCCTTTGGTAGTGCAACCAAGTCCCATGTATCATTATGGACCAATGCGTCCATCTCTACATCCATTGCTTTTTCCCATACATGCTCTCCAATAGCCTCTGTATAGCATGTAGGTTCCACATGCTTCACCATAGATGTCATGTATGCATAGTGCATAGCGAAATCTCTGTATGTCAACCTGTCAACAGGATATCTGACCCTCTGGGATCTCCGCAATGCATGCGGGTCACTCTGTACACCTGTGACTCTAGCATGTGGTGGCACATATCTGTCCTGTCTAGCACCAGGTGTGCGTAAAACAGGTATGCCAAGCTCCTCATCCAAACTTTCAGAACTGGATGACTCATATCCTGTGATTCCAATTCCTTCGACTTTCTTTTTGCCTTTATCCATAGCACTACTCCCAGTGCTTACACTCTCATGCCTCAAACGTCCTGACCATGGACGTACACTGCTACTCTCAGCTTCTGCTGCTGGCCCAGACATAGTAGTAGAACTAGAACTTGCTTGTGATGGCAAGTTCACATGTACATCAGCCTCAAGTGACTCAATAACACCTTCATCTTTTGCCTTATACCAACTAGCAAGCTCATCAAACACCACATCACGTGAGATGACCACTTGTCTAGTTTGTGGATTATAACACTTGTAGGCTTTTCGATCCTGTGCATATTCAACAAATATACATTTCTCTGCCTTAGGATCCAACTTCCTTCTTCTTTCATCAGGCACATGCACATAGGCTATGCATCCAAAAACTTTAAGATGTCCAATGTCTGGCCTGTAACCTGTGAGCCGCATCTCTGGCGTGCTTCCATGAATGGCTGCTGTAGGTGTTTTGTTCAATATGTATACTGCAGTAGCACATGCTTCTGCCCAATAGTAATCTGGCATGCTCTTTTCATTAAGCATCGCCCTTGCCACTTCACATATAACTCTATTCTTTCTCTCAGCCACACCATTCTACTGAGGTGTATACCTGCATGTCAATTGTCTCCTTATTCCATGCTTCCTCAAGAAATGCTCAAAAGCTTTTGAGGTGTATTCACCACCTCCATCTGTCCTCAGACATTTAATCCAACAGCCATACTGCTTTTCTGCAAAAGCTTTGAAATCCATGAATTTTTCCAATACTTCACTCTTCTCCCTGAGAAAGTATATCCATGTCATCCTGCTAAAGTCATCAATGAATGTAACATAGTATAAGCTGCCTTTGATAGATGGGTTTTGTGCAGGACCCCATACATCACTGTGCACGATCTCAAGTGGCCTGTTACTCATATTTCCTTCTCTAGGAAATCTCAACCTTGCCTGCTTCCCAAACTGACAGGCTTCACAAACATGCATATGTCCATCATATTTGAACCTAGGCAAACCATTGACAATGCCTCTTGTTTGCATGTTCTTTAATCTCTGTATATTTACATGGCCAATCCTCTTGTGCCACATATCAATATCCTGTACCACATTCCTGCTCTTTGAGAACATGGCTGATTTTAGCTCAGGAATTCCAGCATCCAGCTTAAACAGTCTTCCTTCTTTCTTGCCTTTAGCAATCACTCTACATCCATGTTTAAAATCTTCAACAAAGCATCCATGCTCATTGAATCTAACCTGTAATCCCTGTTCTACCATTTGACCAACTGAGGCCAAGCTTTTAGTGATCGAAGGAACATACAGCACATCTGCAATAGACTTTGTCTGACCATTATGCATGACCAATGGTACACTTCCAACATGTGTAATGACATGCTGGGTATCATCACCTGTTTCCACATAGCCCTTCACATCCATGGGCTTCATATGCTCAAACCATTCACCATGACATGTCATATGGTTTGATGCTCCTGAGTCCATGTACCATGTATCATCATTCTCAGCATTTGTTGTCATAGAACCCACAACATGCTTCATGGCAAACAAATGATTTGCAGTTCCATCATTGCTACTTGATGCATAGTTGCCACCATGTTGTGCATAGTTTCCACCATAATGACCACCACGTTGTGCTCTTCCCCCTCTCAAATCATTCTGTTTGCGAAAGCAATCTCTCGCCATATGACCATATTTGCCACAATAATGGCATTCCACATCTTGCATAGAATTTTGTTGGCCTTGCCAACGTCCTCTTCCACGGGGGTTACCACGACCTCTTTGAGGTGCATATCCACGACCACCTCGAGCACCATAAGAAGGCTGAAAATTCTGTTGTGGAGGTCTATCCTGCCATCCACGACCATTACCACCACGTCCACGTGATGCAAATCTCCCCCTGCCTCTAAAACCTCTCTGCGAGTAAAAAGCCTGATTTCTGCCATCGTCATGGCTAGAAGATGCATCCAAAAATGAATCACTGAGCTTGATTTCCTCAACCAATAAGAGTGAAACCAACTCATCGAAGTCGGGTAAACCTGTACTCCTCACGGAGATAGAGGTATCAAAAGATTTGTATTCCTTGCCAAGACCACGCAAGGTAATATCCACCAAATCATCATCAGGCATGGGGGCATTTATTGTGGCCAATGCATCTGCAAACTTCTTGATTTCTTGCACATAATCATGTATGCTCCTTTTATTCCTTTTTACATTGTGTATCTGCTGTCGCAATTGAGACTTGCGAGCACTCGTATCTGTATCAAACATCTTGACCAAAGTATCCCATGCATCTTTGGGATTCTCAGCATCCTGAATGTGTATGAGCATAGCATCAGATATACATATAGACAAATAATGCAGCACTTTGAATGCTCTCTCAGACCATTGCTTATGAGCAATAAGCTGCTGCTGTGTAGGTTGCCGAGGTAGCTCAGGCTCAGGTTCAGCACCTGTAATGAGATTCCAAAATCCTTTTCCTTTCAAGAAACTCTTTATCCTGTACTTCCATGCCTGGAAGTTCTTCCTATCCAGCTTTTCACCAACAATCTGAACTGGATTGTCCGACATGTTGCTCAATGCATACACCTTCCGCACACTTCAAATCTGTAAATGAGCCTTCCTCAGCTCAACCACACTCCAATGAATGTTCCAGATACTCCAAGATAGCCAACAAACTCCAAATTTGATGTAGGAAATCAACCTGTAATCATCCAAGATGAACTGACTCACGCAGTGCGGGATACCTTGAATTGACACGCCTTCCAAGACTCCAAATCGCAATGTAATGGTGCAATCAAGTCTAGGCAACTTGCATTGACACCTAATGAACCTCAATGTTGAGTATCAACTCCATCTGACATGTGTAATTATCAATTTTTGAAAACCCCTTTCTCTGTTTTTGAAAAAACCAGAAAAACCAGTAATGATTTGGCTCTAATTCCTTCAATATTTCCCCAAATTGAGCAACCAGGCATTCATTGGCTTAGCAATAGTGTCCATCAACTCCATGTAAGAGGAATTTGTCCAATTGTAAAACACCAAAGATTAATTGCTCGATTAAAATGCTCTGTTTCTCTGCAACCAGTGGATAGCCTGTTTTAATCAGCTCATTCCCAGCTCAATTAAGCATCATTGGTCAAACAAATCACATAGCCCTCTTCTCCAAGATGTAAATAATCCAATTGCTAAGAAATTTGTGGAAGATCTCAAGTACCAAGTGAGAAATCAACCTCCTCGTAGTCAAAAAACCAGATTTCTGCCCTGTTTCCTCTGTATGAGCTGCGCCGCCTGCAAATCAGGGGTTTGGGAGTGTTTATAAGGTTGTTTGATGATGGTTATAGGTCCCCAACACACCTAGGTACATGTGCAATCCACCAATGGTTCAATTTTTGCCAAAATCTCACTCCAAATGCATCAATTTTGGGCTTCCTCTTCTCTGTTTTGTGAGAGCTCAAAAAACCAGAATTTTCACTCAATCAAATACATCCAAATTGCTCCAAACTTTGTTCAAGGCTTGCTCATGGGTTGCCAATACATCCCTCTTTGACAAATGCATATGTCTTTTGCCAGAAATCACGCGTATTTCCACCATACATCAATGTTGTCAAGCTTTAATGGAAAGCTTCAAAAACCAGAATTTTGCTTTGCTTTGATTTGCTCTAAAATGCTTTGCTTTTGCCTGTTTCACCTGCAATCCGCTCAAGGATGTTTAGAAGACCTTACCCGGTAGGCCTAGCTCTCAGATCTGATAGTATTTAGCTTCACAGCTCCAATGGTAGCTTCACAGCTTCTTCTTCTCCCTCTTCACTCACTCACTCATAAACCCTAATAAACAGCACAAGGCTCTGATACCATGTTGAAAGAACGGTAGAGGAGGAGGAGACACACACACAGGAGCAAACCCTAATGTATATTGCAAACCCTAACCATAGAGGGAAGCCATGTCCACTCTCACACAAAGCATAATGCACTAATCCATAATCCACACAACACACAATGAGTTGTGTCCACACTCTACTAACCCTAGCTAATGTCCACTCACTATGACCAGCTGGACACGCGGTCATTTATGTCTCACACATGTTCCTACCTAATCTGCCAGCACATAGCATAGCTGGCTCACACTGACATCGAGCTTGAATCTCAACAAGGTACACATCCTTACTAATCCCAAAGGAGTTCTCATTGTGGTCAAGTCCCTGCTTTGTATATCTAGCTGGAACTGATCATATCCCAAATACAGATCACCCATAGAGTATATAGCTTTCCCTGCAAATGCTTCTGCAAACTCATCCACAATTGGACCTGCTCCCACATTCCTGATTGTGACTTTGTTTACAGGTTGCATGTCTTGAATAAAGCGCAATGTCCCATTTTTCTTTGGTACAGTAAACCATCTGTTGGAATATGGGGCACATGATGGCTCCAAGATTCCCATCCTGATCTTTTCTTTTAGTAATTCTATCAACTTTGGCAAGAGAGCCTTTGGTACTGGAATTGGTCACAGGTTCCAGGGCACATGTGGAACAGTAAAGATCACCATTGGTGCTGTTACACTTGGATCAACACAGCCTATCTCATGCGGCTGAAAAGCAAAGGCTTTCCCATGTTTTACAAGCATCTCCTCAAAGCATTCCCTTTCAACTGGCAACAGAAAATCCTTCTCACCAATCTTCAGCTCTTTTAGAGTTTCTTGAGTAAATTTATGCCCAATTTTCTTCGGATCTCTAAGATTTGGTTGCATAGAAGCTTCATCTATCTTCTCCTTGCTGGCAAGGGCAAGGCAACTGGTTTCACCTTCTTTGCAACCGTTTTGTACTTTGTATCAACATGAGCATCCATCTCGCAACTCATGTTTTTACATTCCACGCATCCATCTCGCAACTCATGTTTTTACATTCCACCCCCTCGAATTCCTAGATTATATCATACATCTCCACAGATGACACCTCTATCATTTCATTTCCACCCTGTAAGCATGCTCTTCCCATATCAAAAAGCACATCCATAGTATCTACAAATGACACCTCATCAAGCACCCCTGAAATAAACTCATTCTTCCCCAAAAGACCACACTGCTCAAAACTTTTTTGTTCATTTTGTATATGTTTTCGCATGCCACGCTTCAAATACTTGCTTTTTACAAAAACCAGTGACCCATAGCTGGAAAATCCCTAAAAATTTGCTGAAAAACTATTTACATTGATTGAGTCCTGCGAGAACTCATTTTTCCTTGTACCATTGGAATCTTGCTTTACAATGGCACCTGGCCAAAATCCTTCATCTCCCTGTAATTCATGAACTCTCTGTTTATCTTTGGGAGTGACTGTGCCCGAAGAGACTCACGATTCCTTTCATGGTTAATGCAAATTGTCAAAAACTGAACAGCTTTTTTGCCATCCTTACTCCTTATTCTTGCATATGCCGAGCCATCGTCCAAAACTTTTGTTTCCATCCTCACAGCTGTAATATCGGGTTGCCCAAGGATAAGGGGATACGATGACATCTCCTGAACAAAGAAATTCTGATCATCTTTCACATCCCCTATAGTTACCCTTACATTTGGACATGCTGCATAAAGCTCTCCAGATGAGTTATTGGCTGCTTTAATCATCCACCCATGATCCACATCCATTGGCCACTTACATTTGTTGTAGAGATTTTTAGCCATAAGATTTATTTCAGACCCATGATCAATTAGAGCGACATATGGCTCTTCCAAATCACCTATCTTGACAAGGGTTTCAGTGGTTGCTCTTGCCCAATGGCTCCTGGAGTAATGACTCTTTGTAAGAACTTCTTTTTCATCATCCTCTTCCACAAAGCGCACTTGTCGTGCCCCATCAGTAGAGTGATTACATTCCACCACATTTTCTCTCTCTTCCTTTTTTTGTACCTGTACTCCATGAGTCTTGGAAGTGCTTGCCTCCCCTTGTGATGGAATAGATTCAATTATGGACTGCCTTTTTCTTCGTATAATATCAATTATCTCATCATGAAATTCTTTCTTTGCAATCCCCAAGACTTCCCCTAGTGTGAACTCCACCCTGCTGTTTAGAATCCTCTCTTCAAGCACCTTTTTGAGATCTGTTGCAGCTTCAATATCAGATTGAAGCTTGTAGAGTGGACTTTTCCCTTTACCCTTCTCCTTCATTTTTGCTGGCACTTTTTCCATTGAAACATCCTGTGGAGGTCTGCTATGCTGTGGAGGCATATGTGATGGCCCAGGATCCTTCTTTTCACTTCCACGTGTAACTCTTTTTGATGGCCCTCCTTCCTCATTTTCACTTTTACGCTTCTCCTCTACCTGTGCCTCATTATTTTGGCATTTGGCAATATAGGCATGAATAGATCAAGAATCCACAGGCTCCTCCCAGCCAGTCTCAAGACGTATACAATCACCTGCCTCATGCAAAGCTTGCTTTGACACTTTCTTTGACGCAATTAATTCCATTGTTGATGGCCAAAAATCCTCATTCTCATAATCCTCATCATTCTCAAATCCCTGCTTTAGTTGACCAACCTTTAATCCATAGGTTGCTGCCTCAACCATAGAAATGGCATGACTAGCAGCCATATCCTCTACCAGCTTTTTCATCCCTCCTTTCCCAAAGTTTGTGCTCAATGGAAGACCAGTCTCTGTAAGATGGATTTTCCCATCTTTGAAAAACACAAGTTGATTTTTAAGAGCTTCTTTATAGCTAGCACAATCCTTCTTTGCATGTTCTGGGTCATCACACCATATGCATCTATATGTAAACCCTTCTTTGCTTTGAGGCCTTTGCATAGAAGCCTGCCCCAATGGTAGACCTTTTTCTTCAATCCTGGACATCTTCAATTTTAGGTCACGCATACCCTTGATAAGCTCATCCATCGGCCCATCTACCTTTGGAATTGTAGCAGCTGGTTTGGGTAGATTCTCAGGGGTAACAGCAGTTATGGGGGTTGCAGAGCCCATCACCATTTTATCCCTCCTCCGCTGCCGCTTTGCTAACATAGTGACTGCATCCTCAACATCATTCCAATCACTCTTTAATCCCTGCTCTGTATCCTTATCCTCAAGGAGGATTTCCAATTTCTCCTGGAGATCTTTCCCAGCTGCTTGTAAGAAGAGCTCTGTTTTTTCTCTGTCCAAAGTTGTATGCTCTATCCTTGACAACTAGGCATAGCGCTTCTCAAACTCTCTTAGCAATTCTGTGGCAGAAATTCCCATTTTAGGTTTTGTGACCCATTCCAAGAAAGTTCGTTTGGTCACTCGCTCAGAATCCTCCATGAAATATTCATCCTTTAAAGCAAGCTTGAACTCCTCCCAATTTCTGCCACCATGTGCTGTCTGCAATCCTCTTATGCGCTCTCTTATTTCAGGAACACATACCAGCTCGAAACTTCGAACCATATCCTCCTCAGTCACCCTGTTTAGCTCCATCTCCTTTATATAATTGCGCAGGTACTTTGTAATGTCCTTCCCATCAAATTGATCCATCTTTTTCACAATTGATTGTAATGCTTTGGTCGTGGAAATTTGTCCTCTCTCAGCAGCTTGTTGCTGTTGCATGTACATGGTAAACATCTGAAACATCTGCATAACCCCAGGGTCAAAATGAACCCCCTGACCCTCAGAATTCTCAGCCATAGCTTCCCTGTATACTTCACCACACTCTCACCCCAGCAGTTTCACGTCGGGTTCACCAAAAGAGCTGTCGTGACGTGTGCGGTATAGCCAGGAAAGTACGAGACTTCTAGCTGTGAGAGTAGGTACCAAATCTAACAAGGAAACTCGCACACAAAATCTCCCAAGGAGTATTGGACATCTCCATTTTCAATGGCATATACATGTGTCGATTCACCTTAATACATCCTTGAATTCATCCTGATAATTGCACAAATTTGTGTATCAAGTGCTTGTCCCTTTATTCACTGACTCCTTTCTCCAAATCCTTTGATCCAATCACATGTAGGCATAACATAACCTTCAATTTTTTCCAACATACATGTGACCATTTACATTCTTTACATCCAGTGCCATCAAAATCATCATTTCAAGATGCTCTTTATCACCTGAAAACCTGCCTTAATATTGTAACATCTCACAAGCAAAAGATAGCATACGGCATAGCTATATCATACTCGTAATTTCCAAAATTCAATCGAGTAGAAAGTAAGACCAACTTTCCGCAACTTAAATGTATTTTTGATACCTTTTTTCCCACAAAATCTCCAAGCTCCAAATCCTTTAACTTTTTCTCCAAACCCTTCTACTCATTTCCAAAATCCTTTTTGATATATGAGATATACGATTTTCCTAAATCGTATGGAGTGAAAGTAATTTAAAAAAAATAAAAAAGAAAGTCACTTAACTGAAGGTTTACAAGCGAATTTTTTTCTTGATTATATTCACTATTCTCAAACGCCGCTCGCTGCAGACAATTCGATGAAGGAAGCGTAGAAACCAAAAAGCATCTCCTATTATAGCACTCGAAATCCTCTTCAAATCTAACACCAACAAGCCATGAACTGTGGGTATCTTCTTGAAATGAAAATGACTGGTCGATTGGGCACTGGTTCCCTTTTGTCTGCAGACGTTTTTTCTCTGATATTCGCCGCCTACCCCAACTCTGGTTATTTCCTCTTTTTTTCCCGCAACAAATGCGGTGCCTCACCACCTTTTGCAGCTAAAGAATTCAAAAGGGCTGCGCTTGCGTCCATTTAATATCCAGAAAATCTCAATAAAAAGAAAAACATTCGCTTTTTTATTCCACGTCTACTGCCCCCTTAGTGTAATACTCCTAACCTTAGCATTAAGGTAAGGTTCTCAATGCAAAGTAGTTCATCTAATTTTATTCCCCGGCATTCAATAAATTCTTCGGCACTGTAATGTCCATTGAATCTCCATTACTCTTGATGCCTCCATAGTTTATAAATCATCATATCGGCCATGTGATTTATAAAATCCCCAATTGTTCATTCAAGTATTTTCCCATGTCTTCATAAATACATTCCTTTGTGCATTGGCATGCCCTCATGTTTGCATTCCATAAGAGGTATTCACTAATTTGACCCATCGATACCATTAAGAAGCTACTACACATTATGCACATGGGAAGCCATTAACATCATTAATCTATCCCTTTGGCGTGCCACTCATGCCATCATAAATAACTGGATGTTTCTAACTTGCCCATGAGCTCTGAGTAACAGCAGAACCATCACCCACCACACTCATATACAAAAACTCCTAGATCTGGCTCAGCCTCAGTTCGTCTTATTGAACCTCATTTACAATATGAACATATGTACATGGCATCATATAATGACTCATCATGGCACTTAACCCCATGCATCTGGATGTGTATTTGATGCCCTCACATGCATGGTTTCACACCATAGACGTGCCATGGCACGATAACGTGACTCGAGCTGGGTACATATATCTTAAGCAAAGTGACATGGAATAGATTATGTACCTTGAGATGGGGAGGCAGAAGAAGTTTATAAGCTAAATCACCTACTTTCTTTATAACAACATATGGTCCAGAGTATTTGGGAGAGAGCTTCTTATACTTCCCTAAAGATAAAGAACTTCTTTTTGGTCGTACTCGAATGAAGACCATATCTGATTCTTCAAACTCTCTCTCTGATCTCTTTTTATCTGCATACTGCTTTTGCCTATCTTCGGCTGCCTTAATATCTTTACGGATTGATTGCATTTGCTGGGGTCCATGTCATCAAGCATTTGTCTGGACATCTCGACTTTCATCAATGGGTCGGACCAAGTCAATGGTGTGAGGCAATCTTGTCCATACAGAGCTCTGAAAGGGGTCATCCCAATGCTTCGATGATAAGAAGAATTGTAAGCAAATTCAACCAGATGCAAATGGCTTAACCACTTCTTGGGTTCCCTGTCACCACAGCATGATCGAAGAATATCTTCTATTACCTGATTCACTCTTTTAGTCTAGCCATCTGTTTTTGGGTGATAGGCTGTAGTGAGATCCAAGAAAGTTCCTACTGCTTCAAAGAATGCAGTTCAGAATTTTGATGGTGAACTTGGGATCTCTATCAATTACTATCCTCCTAAGTAAGCCATGCAATCTGAAGATCTCCTCAAAGAAAACTCTAGCAACATCCACTGTAGTGTATGTTTCTTTCACTAGAATCAGATGGGCAACTTTGGTTAGTCTGCCAACTACCACAAAAATGGAGTTGTAACCTAATTGCACTGAAGGTAATCCAGTGACAAAGTCCATACTGATACATTTCCACTTCATCTATGGAATGTCTAGAGGTTGCAATTTCCCTGGCATCTTGACTCTCTCTGCCTTGATTCTCTGACACATTAAGCATTACTGCACATGATCAAGTATATCCTTTTTGAGTCCTGGCCAGAAGAAGCTTTTCTTCATAGACATATAGGTTTTTATAAACTGTGGATGTCCAGCTATCATGCTATCATGGGCTTCTCTCACCACAACACGAATAGCACTCATGTACACATGTACAAGTTGAGTCTGAGGTTCCCAAAAAACTACACACAACATCTGGACCTCCGTTTTCAGAAAGCAGGCAATTTCAAGCACTGCGGGTAAGTCATCGATTCTCTGCAGAACTTGGAAGACAGATTGACTGTGCAAACACTGTGGTGCTGCAAAGAGATCAACAGTTTCCATTGGGGTGTATGTATGCACATTGAAGTCACTCGTTGTGACATTTGAGAGTACTACAGTACCGCTGCAGAAAGTACAACAGTTTGTGCAGGAAAAACCAGAGTGCTATTTCTGGTAAATTTTTGTATCTGGCAAGATGTCAAATGATGGCATAACCCAGATTGTGGCTGAGAAGCTTGATAAGAATAACTTCCATGCTTGGAGGTTCAGGTTGACAAATTTCCTGATGGGAAAGGGCTATTGGGACTACGTAGAAGGAGAGCATGAAGTGGCACCAGAGATACCGGCGGACATAAATCCAACTGCTGCACATGTGAAAGAGTTTAAAGACTGGAACCAAGGAGCCAGGAGAGGTGTGGGACACCTTGGTAAAACTCTATGAAACAAATACCAAGGCACGTAAGATACAGTTGGAGAATGAACTTTATACTGTTGAGAAAAAGAGCATGTCTGTGAATGACTATGCATTGAAGATAAAGGGTATTGTGGAATCCCTTGCATCTATTGGTGTGTCAGTAGATGATGATGATAAGGTGGAAGTCTGTCTACGTGGTCTCAGGCCACAATACAAGGCGTTCAAGACGTCTATTTAGACTCGGGAAAACATTCCCAACTTTACAGATTTGGTATCTATGCTGATTATAGAAGAGAAGAGCTTGGGTGAAGACCAACAGTCTTCACAAAACAAAAACAGTTCAGAGCAACATGCCTTCTACACAAGTTTAGGAAGAGGACGAGGTAGAGGAGGTCATGGACGCGGTCAAGGAGGTGGCCAAACAGGTAATCAGAATTATGGCTAGCAGCAGCAACAACAACAGTCCTAGAATACACAACAACAACAACAACAACACGCAGGTAGAAGAGGCAGATTCAGAGGCAGGGGGAGTCAAAGAGGCCGTGGAAATTGGCAAAGGCAGTATAATGATGCACGTGAATGCTATTATTGTGGTAAGCCTGGACATGTGCAGGCAGAGTGTTATAAGAAGCAGGCTGACATGCAAAATGGGAAAGTGCAGCAAAACTATTAAGAGACTAAGGTTGAGTAGAAGGGTGAGAGAAGGGTGTGAGTGTGAATGGACTTGAGGTCCACTTGTTCACCTATTTAAAGGTGAGGTCATGAGGCATTTTGCATGAGAGCAAAGCCTAGTTGTATGCATAAGCAACTTAATAAGCAAGAGTTTATTCTTGTATTTTTTGAGTCTCTCCTCTCCACACACTTGATCTATCATGAGCACCACGTTTCTCATCATGGTATCTAGAGCCTAGGTGATTTGAACCATTTGTGGTGTAGATTAGGTCAAATTTATCCATTTTTTCCTCATCTTCCTTGTGTGGAGCTCAACCCTCTCATGGTTGAGGAGCTACAGCAGCTTGTAGAGTGGATATTTCTCTGAGAAATCAACTAAGGAGTTGTAGAGCAGGCCAAGGCACATCATTTCGTACAGCTAATGAGCTCTATACTTCTCTTTCCGACGCGGCATTGCCCACGAACCAAAACGGCGCCAAAACGCTGCTGCAGCCCTGGCCGTACAGCCATACGGCGCGTGTGAGCTATCATTGGTGATGGAGTCTTAGGGCTATTGTAGCCCAACGTGTGGAGATGCCACAGCTGCAAGCTTAGCCCAAATAGTCGACTGTAGCGCTGGAGGGAAGTGAAAAACCAGACGGAGGTCTCTTTGTTTTCTCAAGCTCTCCA
Source organism: Cibotium barometz (assembly GCF_041138505.1). Classification (NCBI taxonomy): domain Eukaryota; kingdom Viridiplantae; phylum Streptophyta; class Polypodiopsida; order Cyatheales; family Cibotiaceae; genus Cibotium; species Cibotium barometz. The sequence goes on from NC_141096.1 coordinate 16,945,024, forward strand.
TTAAAGCTTGCATTTGTGGGTTTTTCTTGCTCAATCATCACTCCCTTCCTCTAATCACTCAAGTATGAGTGTGAATGGATATTGCTGGTCTTTCTCTTCATTTTGAAGTGGCTTTCATCCACTTGAGGTAGTGCATAAACCTCATGCCCGTCAAGCTTCAACACCGACATCAAGTTTTAAGCTTTCAAAGTGATTAAAGTGTGCTTCTAAGCACTAATTGTGTTGTTTAACACTAATCACTCTATTAATCCAGCAAAGGGAGGTTATTTTAAAGTGTTTTTAAACACTCATAGTGTTATTAAACACTAATGTGAGTTAATCACCAAAATAAGTGTTATTTTACACTAAAAATGTGCTTTTTAGCACTAATTGTGTTTTATACACACAAATGGTGATATTAATCATCAACTAAAGTGTTGCTAAACACTAAGGTGGTATTAATCATCAAAGAAGGAGGTCATCTACATTACGGAGGCTCTTCTTCATCAACAATGGAGGCCGGCACACACCATAAGTGCCACATTCAAGTCTTCATCATCCACCGCTTCTTCCAAAGAGCAATGGTGCAACCATGGACCAATTGTCTTCACCTCATAAGCTAAAGAGGTTGAAGAATTCTGGTTTTTTATCATAAAACTCAGATTTTTGAGTGTTCTTAAAGTTGGGCACATGTACATTAAGTGCTCATCTTCAATGTTTATGTGTGTTACCCTTGAGGCCCTTGTTTGTAAGAGGCATAGGCAAGCCATAAGCCGTATGCTCTCGTTTCCCAAGCCCAAGGCACTTCATTCTGCTGCATATTCTGATTTTTCATCATATAAGATGAGTTGTAAGGTTGAGCATAGAATCCCTAAATGCTCTACCTTATTGGTTGTCATGATTTTAAGCATTTTTTGGCATTACTTTTGTAAGAGGCATTGGCAACACTATGAGCCATGCCCTCTCCTTCTTGAGCCAAAGATGATAAAACCTATTTGTTTGAGTATTTACCTCAACAATTTACTCACTTTCACTAAGCTTGAATCTTCAAACCCTAAAGGGTATCATTTAACTAACATGCACAAAACTTGTTGTAATTGTGGAGTAGACACTGCCCTTGACCAATGCATAAGGCAAGTGGTAAGACCCTCCCATTCCCTTCCCCATTTAAATCTACCTCATTACCCATGGAGGAGATATGGTATTCAAGGAAGCATAAAGCATGTTGGAGGACCATCTAAAAGCAAACCATTTAAGCAAGGGTGGCAGCCTTGTCATTATCATTGTGTGAGAATGGTCAACGTGGAAAGCATATGGTGGAAGCAATGGCATGTATGTCTCAACCATGTCATCTACAAGAAGCCAAGCAAACACAAAGAGTGGGGTGCACCATCATTGAGGTGTACATCTTCATCGACAACAAATTAAAGACTTAGATGGCAACAATGTATTAGCCTCTAAGGCTCTAGGAACACATTTGAAAATCCTAGATAACCACACCTATATTCAAGCCTTGTATGCCTAATGTTATAAAGGCACCTTATGTCCAATACCACCTATTCCATCCTTCCATAGTTGGTATTGAGGGGGGGTATTAAGAGACTAAGGTTGAGTAGAAGGGTGAGAGAAGGGTGTGAGTGTGAATGGACTTGAGGTCCACTTGTTCACCTATTTAAAGGTGAGGCCATGAGGCATTTTGAATGAGAGCAAAGCCTAGTTGTATGCATAAGCAACTTAATAAGCAAGAGTTTATTCTTGTACTTTTTGAGTCTCTCCTCTCCACACACTTGATCTATCATGAGCACCACGTTTCTCATAAAAAACAACTATGCATCCTCAAGCAGAAATAATGAGGACAATGAAAGGTTGTTTGTTATGCAGCATGTCATGAATGCCATGTCTGAAAATGTTGAAGCAGCACAAAAAGATGATGTGTGGTATGTGGATTCAGGTGCTTCGAACCACATGACAAGTCATGGGGAGTGGTTCAAGGAGATGAAAAACCCGGAAAGACCAGGTTTTTGTGGAAACAGGGGATGACACTGCTCATCCAATTGCCCATGTTGGAGATGTGCCATTGTCTATGCAGGATGGCAAAGTGAAGTACCTTGCAAATGTACTTCACGTTCCGACCATAACAAAGAATCTGGTTTCAGTTGGCCGGCAGGGTTTGCAGGTTCGATTTAACCCTGATGGTTGTTATGTTGAAGACTTTAAAGACAAGTGCAGGTTGGTTGCAAAAGGCAACAGAGTGGGTAGAATGTTTACGTTGAATGTAGACATGCCTGAAATGAGTGCTGCGATGTTTGCAAATGGTTCAGGAATTGTTGCAGACACAGACATTTGGCATAAAAGGATTGGACATGTGAATGTGCAGAGATTGAAGTCTATGCAGACTAAAGGATTGACAGGGCTGCCAAAATTTAAAGTGGAAGGTATGCAGAGAATATGTGAAGCATGCCAATTTGGGAAGCAAACAAAGCATGTGTTTCCACGTAACAGATATGTGAGCAGAAATGCACTAGATGTTGTGCATTCAGATGTATGGGGTCCTACGAAGACCATGTCTATGGGAGGCTGTAGGTATTATGTGACTTTCATTGATGACCACACAAGGAAAGTGTGGGTATATTTCATGAAGGAGAAGAGTGAGGTGTTCACTGACTTTCAGAATTTCAAAGTTTTGGTTGAAAAGGAAACAGGGAAATATGTAAAGTGCCTAAGGTCAGATGGAGGGGGAGAGTACTTCTCCAACGAGTTCTCTAAATTTTTGAAGAAGAATGGTATTCGGAGACAGTTTACATGCAGATACGCTCCGCAGCAAAATGGAGTTGCTGAGCAGAAAAATAGGCACATTGCTGAGATTGCGCGAGCATTGATGGAAGAGAAAAATATGCCGCATAGCTATTAGGCTGAGGCTATTTCTACAGCAGTATACATCATGAACAGGACTCCAACTACAGCCATACATGATGTAACTCCACAGAGGAGAGGTTTACTGGCAGAAAACAGATTTGTCTCATCTGAAAGTCTTTGGATGCATTGCATATGTGCATGTGCCAGATGAGCTGAGAACTAAGCTGGATCCAAAAGCTGAAAAATGTGTGTTTATTGGATATTCCCTTGAGCAAAAGGGATACAGGTGTTATAACCCTGCTACACGTGAGTTGAGGGTGAGCAGGGATGTTGTCTTTGATGAGATGAGCAGCTGGTATGCTGCTGAAAAAGGGGCTAATGAGAGTGGAAGTGTGGTTGCACAGAATGCAGGTGAGCAATCACAGTCTTTGAGTGGACTAGGAGAGTCCTCATCTAGTGGGTCTGTTGATAGACCATGGAGTGGCAGGCTGCGTCATAATACCAGTCCTGCAAATGTGATTAGTACATCACGTAAAGGAAAAGAGAAAGTGGTTGAGCCCCTTGGTATGCCTGACATTTCTGCAGGGCATTCTCATGTGGATGGAGAGTCTAGTGGCTCAGATATGAGCCTTGATGAGGAGCTTGGGATCCCAGCTACTATGAGAACACCTGGTGTAAAGAAGGCTATGGAAGCCATGAATGAAAAGCTGCAAAGATCTGGGAGAGTGAAAAATCCTGTGCAGAGATTTACCTATGATGGTTATGTGGCACATCACTCTGCATATATGGCAAAGGTTGTGCAGGTTGTTGAGCCCACATGCATTGATGAGACTGTTGGAAATGTGTGTTGGGAGAAAGCTATGGATGAGGATATGGATGCACTATATGGAAATGAAACTTGGGATTTCTTGCCTGAAGGCAAGAAAGCCATTGGATGCAAGTGGGTGTACAAAGTTAAACATAACAGTGATGGAAGCATAAACAAGTACAAGGCTAGATTGGTAGCCAAAGGATATGCGCAGACATATGGCATTGATTATGAGGAAACTTTCAGCCCAGTTGCCAAGATGGCAAAAGTGAGGGTTGTGATAGCAGTGGCTGCGTCAAAGCAATGGTCTTTACATCAAAATGGATGCAAAGAATGCATTCTTGCATGGGGATTTGCAAGAAGAGGTGTATATGTTGCAGCCACCTGGTTATGAGGATATGGGTCACCCCGAGCATGTTTGCAGGTTGAAGAAAGCCTTGTATGGTTTAAAACAAGCACCAAGAGCATGGTCTGACAAGATCTGTGAATATCTTGTCACTATTGACTTTCATGTAGCCAATGCAGATTTCTCGTTGTATGTGAGACATGGTGATAGAGGGGTTGTGCTTGTTGTCATCTATGTAGATGACTTGATCATTACGGGGGACCATGATGCAGAGATCTTTGATGTCTCGAGATGAAGGATCTGGGGGAGCTCAGATATTTCTTGGGCATTGAGGTGATTAGGTCACCACATGGTATTGGATTACTGCAGAGATAGTATGGCTTGGACATGTTGTGGTATGACAGGCTATAAGCCTATTTCTGTGCCATTAGATCAGAATGGCAAGTTGAGTGCAGATTCAAGAGAGATCTTGGAGGATCCTACTATGTATAGGCACATAGTAGGAAGCTTGATATACATGACGATCACGAGGCCAGATTTGAGCTATGCTGTTAGGTTGGTGAGTTAGTTTATGCAGGTTCCACGAAAACCGCATTTGGATGCATTGAGACGCATACTGAGGTATGTGAGGTCTACTTTGCATTATGGACTATTCTTTGAGACTGGGACAGAGATATGTGTACATGGGTACACAGATGCTGATTGGGCTAGTAGTATCTTAGATAGAAGATCTACCAGTGGCTTCATGTTTTCTTTGGGGGAGTGCTACTGTGACTTGGAGCAGCAAGAAGCAGCCTACGGTTTCTCTATCCAGTACCAGAGGCCGAGTACAGAGGAGCTGCTATGGCAGCATGTGAGGTAGCTTGGTTGAGAAAGCTACTTGGAGATTTGGGTCTATCAGTGATAGACAAGTTGTCATTTTCTGTGACAACATTAGCAGTATACAGTTGGCCAGGAACCCAATATTTCATGCTCATACGAAGCATATAGAGGTCCACTACCACTTTGTCAGAGAGAAGGTCTTGGCAGGAGACCTTGACCTTGTTTATGTCAGCACAGAGGATCAAGTAGCTGATATCTTCACCAAAGCATTGGGTACAAAGAAGCTCCACAGATTCAGGGCTTCGCTTGGTGTACATGAGATGGAGTTGAGCTCGAGGGGGAGTGTTGAGATATCGAGCTCGTCTAGTGAGGCGGTGGACACTGATGACCCGCCTGGGGGATAGGCCCCACACTTACACCACTGGCATGGTTGGTGAGATATTGGGTGATATGCAGCCAGTGGAATGACAGGCTGTGTGACAGCCATTCTAGAGACTGGCATAGTTATAGCGCTAGCTCATTTAGTTGGGTTCACACTATAGAGAACCCGTGTATGTATTGGTTGAGTACCTTTTCATATTATATGTACTCTTATCTTGTATATGGTGTGTTGAGTGTTGAGTGAAGAAGAAGAAGATTTTCAGCCTCTCACCTCGTGTGTTCTCTATTAAGGTTTTGTGAGTGTGTGTGTGCTTGCAAGAGCTCAAGCTCTCTTCTCCCCTGCATCTTTTCACGTGAGACATCCTCCATCGACTCTCCGTCAACTGTTGCAACTTTATCTCTTAGGTCTCCACGACCTTGCTACGCGAGACATCCTCCATCGACTCTCCGTCAGCTGTTGTAACTTTATCACTTAGGTCTCCACGACCTCATTCACAAGATGGTCAAGATGCTTCCCCAGCACTCTTGACATAAAACAGTCATTTAAAAATAGGTCATAAATACAGTTTCTAATGAACTCTCATCTTTTCACCTCATTCCACATCATTTCCCGTTATTCACATTCTTCTAAATCAATTCACTTTGCTTAATCCATATCCAATCATAGGTATTCTCATCGTCCTTCATCCATTCTCATCTAATCACATCATATTACATCTCATCATATCTATCCTCATCACATCTCATCCATTCTCATCTACCCATATCCACATCCCATTCACATCACATCTCATCCATTCACATCTATCTCGATTCACATCACATCACATCACATCACATCCATTCACATCTATCCTGATTCACATCACATCACATCACATCCATTCATATCTATCCCGATTCACATCAAATCACATCACATCCATTCACATTACATCTCATCCATTCACATCTATCCCAATTCACATCACATCCATTCACATCACATCTCATCCATTCAAAGCTATCCCCATTCACATCACATCCATTTCACATCACATCACATCCATTCACATCACACCTCATCCATTCACATATAACCTGATGCACATCACATCACATCACATCTATTCGCATCACATCCATTCACATCACACCTCATCCTCATCACATCTAACCCGATCCACATCACATCACATCGCATCATATCCATTCACATCGCATCTCATCCATTCACATTATCTCGATTCACGTCACATCACATCACATCTCATCCGTTCACATATATCCCGATTTACATCACATCCACATCACATCTCGTCCATTCACATCTATCCCCATTCACATCATATCACATCACATCACATCCACATCACATCTATCCCCATTCACATCCACATCACATCTCATCCATTCACATCTATCCCCATTCACATCACATCACATCCATCACATTCCCATCCCATCACATACATTCTATCCACATTATATCACATCCACATCATATCTCATTCATCCCATCCACATTACATCACATCCATATCCATCTAGATCTCATCACATCCATACACATTCCATCTCATTCATCCACATCCATCCAGTCATTCACATGCACGTCTATCCACATCCATCGATACATTCACATTCACATCCACATATATTCACATCACATCACATTTCATCCACATCTCATCACATTCACACCCACATCCCTTTACATCACATCACATCTCATCCACATCCACGTCCACATCCATTTACATCACGTCACATCACATCACATCTCATCCACATCCACGTCCACATCCATTCACATCACATCCACATCCACGTCCACATCCATTTACATCACATCCACATCCACATTCACTTACATCACATCACATCCTTTCACATCCACATCCACATCCATTTATATCACATCTTTTCACATATCCTCACATCTCATTCTCATCTCTTCATTCACATCCACATTCATTTATATCACATCCTTTCACATATCCTCACATCTCATTCTCATCTCATTATTCACATCCACATTCATTTATATCACATCACATCCTATCACATCTACATCCACATTCATTTACATCACATCACATCTTATCACATCTATTCACATCCTATCACATCTCATTCACATCGTATCACATCTCATTCACATCTTATCACATCCATTCACATCTTATCTCATCTCATTCACATTTAGTAGCTTTTTCTACTTCGATACCGATGATGGGACTTTTTCTAAATTTCTGCCAATTGCTTGGCCTAGGTAAAGGTACTTTTTCTCGATGGATTTTTCATCTTCTTTCTCAATTCTTAAGTGAATATATTCAATATTCTACTTTTGAGTAAAATAATTCATGGGATTTACAAAAATCAATTCTATCCATATTTCTTAATAATGCTCAAAATTCCTCTTTTGATAAATACTCATAATTTGAATTATGCTAAAAATTTCTCTTTTACCATTTAATTTCTTGGATGTCAATTATCATGGGAATTTCTCTTTTTGTATTAAAATGATTACATTCAAATGTCATGAGAATTCCTCTTTTATCATAAAATAAATTTATCTAAAATTCCTCTTTTCTTTAATAAAAATGTTTGTTACTCAAATATGCCAAGAATTCCACTTTTTCCATTTAAATGATTGAATTCCAAATGTCGTGGGAATTCCTCTTTTATCATTTAAATTTTCTCATGCATAAAATAAATTTATCAAAAATTTCTCTTTGAATTTTAATAAAAATATCCATTAATTCAATTATGCCAAGAATTCCACTTTTACCATTTAAATGATTGAATTCCAAATGTCATGGGAATTTCTCTTTGATCATTTAAATAAAATTATTAAAATTTTCTCTTTTAGTAATTATTTAATTATGCATAAACCTTAAAATTTACTTTACCATGAATTTGATAAAAATCATTCTTTTAGCCTAGGATATTTAATCCTAGAATATGGTAGGAATTCCTCTTTTCACATTATGCATAAGAATGAGTTATGTATTAATTTCTTAAAAATTGGCCATAGCTCCGCTGCTACTGGTAATTTTTAATATTTTCTAAAAGAATAAGACTTAGTAAGACAATTATGATAGCATAACCATCTTCTAGACTTAAATTAAATTTATGGATTTAAATCATAAGATTACCATAAGTTTATTAGCATAAAAATATAAAAAGCTTTTTTCTTAACCTCTAGCTTCACAAGCCTAGAGTTTGATTGTGAATTGAGAATTTATCAATGAGAAGCATCATTTGAATAAGAATTAGTCATAGGAATGACTATTCTTTTGGGCAGAGAGAGATAAACATAAAAAGCATAAATGTAAAATTTTCTTAACTATCCATCACAAATCTTAAGAAAAGTTTGATTTGAATTATAAACACTTAATTAGAAACTTCTCAAGCTTGAGAGGGGTTGAGAAGTGAAAACATTGAGAATAGTAGAGAAAAACCATGAAATTACATCTTACCTCTTGATTTTTCTTTCTTCTCTATCTTAGAAGAAGCCCTCAACCAATCAATTGGTTAGTGTGTTGAGAGGAAAGCTCCAAGGATAGTTAAAGAGAGAGAGAAGCTCCACTCTGTCCAAAAGTAGATGATTTTTAAGGGATAATAGAAAAAAAGAGTATTTTAATGTAATACTGGCATGGTATAGCTCAAAGATGAAAATACAAAAGAATAAGGGTCTATTTATAGGTGAGGGAGGCCACTAACTGAGTCCAACTAAGTTCTAGAATTTTCTAGCTTCAGCTTGGCTGAATTTGAATAAGATTTGGATCAGTTTGGCTCTCTTTTTGATTTGGTTTGATCGAGGTGAGATAAAAATATCACAATTTTTATGAATTAAAAATTCATCCACATGTGTGAAATAGGCACCTACCTCAAAGTCTCCCCCCTCCTTACCAAGGTGTCAAAAATGTGTCATTATTCCAAAATATCTCATAGTTTTTAACTAATAAACCTTGTACTCAGTCAACTCTTCATCTTATGTGAGCATTTACTCATTTTTTGGGTATTTTCTTTTATTCTTTGGATTTATCTCATCCCAACACTTGGATTAATCCTATTGGTGCATAGGAACCTTAATTGGACCATAATCCATAAATTTCTAAAAATCTTGACCCCTATGCTAAGGTCCTTTATACACATTTTCAATCAATTCCAAATGCACATTGGAAAGTTCTTTTTGAATTTCTATTTTAGGGGAAACCATTTTAGACACTAGGAGGATTTTTATATCAAAAAATATCTCAATTTTGGATTATCTCTCTCTAGACATTTTCTCTCTCTAGGCCAAAACAGGGTAAAACAAGATCTTTCTTTTATTTTAGAGAGGGGAATAATTACAAGAACAGAAGGGGAGGCTCTTACACCTTTACACCTCAAAAGCTGGAGGGAGGAATCTTACATCCTGTCCCACTTAACCAACGCGAGATGTCCTCATCTCGCAGCAGAGCCGGAGGATAATCTCTTTCATCTTCTTTTTCTAGTTTGATTATTAAGGCAGCCTTTAGCTTAACAACAACACTTTGACATGAAGCAGTCCAGTGAAATGGAACATTATTCTTGAGAAGGTTAGTCAAAGGGGATGCCATTTGAGCATAGCTGGGCATAAAGTTTTGATACCACCCAGCTAATCCTAAGAAATGTCTGACTTCTTTCACTGACTAGGTTCTGGCCATTCTACGGCTGCTTGAATTTGAAGGTGTCAGGGGAATCTCGATCCTTAGATACTATGAATCCAGAATCAATGCAATCTATGGAAAGGGTATATTTACTCAGCTTTACAAAGAATTTACACACAGATGACCCTCATGATCTGCTGCATTCTTAGAGTATATCAGAGTATCATCAAAGAAGACAAGAACAAAATCACCCAAATATTCCTTGCAAATATCCTGCATGAAAGCTACCCCTTGAATATCTAGATCCATGAACCTCTAAATACAAAAATTCTGATAAGTCCCTCTTCATGAGCTCAAATTGAAAGCATAAGTGGTTGTGACTTTGAAAGCACAAGTGCTTGTGAGTTTGACTTTGATCTGTATGTCTGGTTTTCCATATTAACCAAGAGACTCGCATGAAAAGACCACTTTATTTAAAATTCGAATTTGACTTTAGATCCAGTTGATTCTGGGGTTTCTTATAGTTTGGTAAGCCCTCCCACAGAATCCTAGGATAAAGATCCCTTCTTCAAGAAGAACATATAGAACTCATTATCAAAGAATAATTCATTTATATTCTTAACACAGAAATGGTCCATCAGACTGAAAATTCCATCTGAACATTCCTCCATGGGAGTTTCAGTTATGCACATTTTCAATTTGTCATTCCTTAATTTGAGCCATTGGGTCAAAGGTTAACAATAGTAATCTATCAAGCACAATCCACTAATCTCGTAGTGATTTGCTAAAGTCGTTATCACCATTCAAGTAATTAACATCATTATTGGGATTCGTCCCATTCATCCTCATTGTGGTTTTGTTCAACTTATCTCCTTTCAACCGGAATTCAGGAATCAATATCTTTCAATCAGAATCCAAATCAACTCATCAATTCTCAACCAGAGTTCTAAAATCATATCAACCAGCATTCGAATTCATCATTTAGATAGTATTTTTGCTTATAATTTCAAGGTCTTAGATTTAATCGTATATATTGTCAGTAAAGAGCTGCAGTTATACCCACGGTATATACGGGTAGTCATGGTCCTTGGAGTTATAAGGTAAATACCATCATATCTAGACCTCAAGCAATTCAAGGATTCCATACAATTGCGGTACTTCCATCTGAAGACCCAATTACCAATTTAAGAATCTTTATTTTGAATATTAATTTGTATGAATTTCATCACACAATTACAATCTTTTACTGGTACTTCATAAAATTTTAACATTTCTTGCTTCTCGGTTGATCCACTTTAGCCAATTTGCTCTTATATCAGCTGAAAGATCCCTGCCCCCTTCGTCGCAGAACGAATTCGGGGGTGCTAGCAGCGGAAGTAGCACTTCTTGCACAGGGCAGAGCCTCTCACTTGGGTCCTCGCCCACGAATATCCGAACAAGAGACTAATCCCTCGGTTCTTCCAAAACCGAACCCATAAAAACTTCCCTTGCCCGGAAAGCACGGGCGATTCCTCTAGGATATTTTTATTCTAACGTAGTCAAGAGCCTTAACTAACCAAACTGATCTGACTGAACCCGTAAGTCACATAGTCAGATCAAGGAAGAAATTTGCACTTGGATCATAGAGACCAACACTTTTTTCCTCATCGAGAGGCACAACCGTTGATTCTTTTCCATAGAACAAGACTATCTGGGACTTACTTTATCTATCATACTATAATAGAATTGAGTCTCATTTTAGGGATCCATCAGTCCAGCCTAACCCCATCTAGTCCCATGGGTTAGCCAACCGCCCAACCATTGTAGTGATAGGATCCATTTAGAAAATTGGTTATGTTTTGTCCCGAGTACCAGGGAAAAGAATTCCCAGGCCCCCTAGCCAGTGCTTCATGCAAACTTCAAGATAGTCACACCACTTACACACCCAATATGAAATTGCCTTTTCACAGATTGAGCTGTCTTTAAAACAATCTTTTAATGAAACCATAGTATTACTAATCGTAATCATCCAAAATATCCAGGTTGAATTCTAATTTCCAATCATTCCTTCATCGGTGTACCTATGGCATCATTAGCAGCCAGAACGCTCACCACTTGTCCACTCAAGGGCCTTTTTATCAGTTCCTATATGCTGATAGTACCCAAAAATATATTCACTTATAAAAATTCAGATGGACTCTCTGTTGAAGATCAACAAGATCAACCAACAGATCCATATAAAAGAGCCATGGAGTGATCCCTTGAGGACCAGCAAGGTCAATCAATCAGATCCATGCCCAAGTTCAAAAAACAACTCTAACACCTTGTTTCATTTTTCTTCCTCGACACACGCGTGAGTATCTTCGTCGACCCAGAGCCTGAGCACCGTATGGTCAGCACCCTTTAGGATCCTTTGTAGGTCGATTAAATCAAACCGAGGCTGGTCAAGACCTTGGCCAACCTTGCTACACGAGACGTCCTCCATCGACTCTCCGTCAGCTATTGTAACTTTATCACTTAGGTCTCCACCACGACCTCATTCACAAGATGGTCAAGATGCTTCCCCAGCATTCTTGACATAAAATAGTCATTTAAAAATAGGTCATAAATACAGTTTCTAATGAACTCTCATCTTTTCACCTCGTTCCACATCATTTCCCATTATTCACATTCTTCTAAATCAATTCACTTTGCTTAATCCATATCCAATCATAGGTATTTCCATCGTCCTTCATCCATTCTCATCCAATCACATCATATTACATCTCATCATATCTACCCACGTCTATCCTCATCACATCTCATCCGTTCTCATCTACCCATATCCACATCTCATCCGTTCTCATCTACCCATATCCACATCCCATCACATCACATCCATTCACATCACATCTCATCCATTCTCATCTACCCATATCCACATCCCATCACGTCACATCTCATCCATTCACATCACATCTCATCCATTCACATTCATTGCATTCCCATCACATCACATACATTCTATCCACATTACATCACATCCACATCTATCCACATCATATCTCATTCGTCCCATCCACATTACATCATATCCATATCCATCCAGATCTCATCCATCCATACACATTCCATCTCATTCATCCACATCCATCTAGTCATTCACATGCATGTCTATCCACATCCATCCATACATTCACTTCACATCCATATATATTCACATCACATCACATTTCATCCACATCTCATCACATTCACACCCACATCCCTTTACATCACATCACATCACATTTCATCCACATCTCATCACATTCACACCCACATCCCTTTACATCACATCACATCTCATCCACATCCATGTCCACATCCATCCACATCACATCACATCCACATCCACATCCACATTCACTTACATCACATCACATCCTTTTACATCCACATCCACATCCACATCCATTTATATCCTTTCACATCCATATCACATCACATCACATCACATCACATCCATTTATATCCACATCACATCACATCCACATTCACTTACATCACATCACATCCTTTCACATCCACATCCACATCCATTTATATCACATCTTTTCACATATCATCACATCTCATTCTCATCTCTTCATTCACATCCACATTCATTATATCAGATCCTTTCACATATCCTCACATCTCATTCTCATCTCTTCATTCACATCCATATTCATTTATATCACATCACATCCACATCCCCACATTCATTTACATCACATCACATCTTATCACATCCACTCACATCTTATCACATCCACTCACATCCTATCACATCAATTCACATCTTATCACATCCACTCACATCCTATCACATCCAGTCACATCCATTCACATCTTATCACATCCATTCACATCTTATCACATCTCATTCACATTTAGTAGCTTTTTTTACTTCGATACTGATGATGGGACTTTTTCTAAATTTCTGCCAATTGCTTGGCCTAGGTAAAGGTACTTTTTCTCGATGGATATTTTCATATTCTTTTTCAATTCTCAAGTGAATATATTCAATATTCTACTTTTAAGTAAAAGAATTCATGGGATTTACAAGAATCAATTCTACCCATATTTCTCAATAATGCTCAAAATTCCTCTTTTGATAAATACTCATAATTTGAATTATGCTAAAAATTCCTATTTTTCCATTTAATTTCTTGGATCGCAACTATCATGGAAATTCCTCTTTTTGTATTTAAATGATTACAATTAAATGTCATGCGAATTCCTCTTTTCTTTAATAAAAATGTCCATTATTCAAATATGCCAAGAATTGCACTTTTCCATTTAAATGATTGAATTCCAAATGTCATGGGAATTTCTCTTTTATCATTTAAATTTTCTCATGCATAAAATAAATTTATCTAAAATTTCTCTTTGAATTTTAATAAAAATATCCATTAATTCAATTATGCCAAGAATTCCACTTTTACCATTTAAATGATTGAATTCCAAATGTCATGGGAATTCCTCTTTTATCATTTAAATAAAATTACCAAAATTTTCTCTTTTCTTAATTATTTAATTATGCATAAACCTTAAAAATTACTTTACCATGAATTTGATGAAAATCATTCATTTAGCCTAGGATTTTTAATCCTAGAATATGGTAGGAATTCCTCTTTTCACATTATGCGTAAGAACGAGCTATGTATTAATTTCTTAAAAATTTTACCATAGCTTCGCTGCTATTACTGGTAATTTTTAATATATTCTAAAAGAAAAAGACTTAGTAATACAATTATGATAGTATAACTATCTTCTAGACTTAAATCCAATTTTTGGATTTAAATCATAAGATTACCATAATTTTCTTAGCATAAAAGTATAAAAAGCTATTTTCTTAACCTCTAGCTTCACAAGCCTAGAGTTTGATTTGTGAATTGAGAATTTATCAATGAGAAGCACCATTTGAATAAGAATTAGTCATAGGAATGACTATTCTTTTACAGAGAGAGAGATAAACATAAAAAGCATCCTAATTAAGCAGCATAAATGTAAACTTTTCTTAATTATTCATCACAAATCTTAAGAAAAGTTTGATTTGAATTATATACACTTAATTAGAAACTTCTCAAGCTTGAGAGGGGTTGAGAAGTGAAAACATTGAGAATAGTAGAGAAAAACCATGAAATTACATCTTACCTCTTGATTTTTCTTGCTTCTCTATCTTAGAAGAAGTATCCAACCAATCAATTGGTTAGTGTGTTGAGAGGAAAGCTCCAAGGACGGTTGGAGAGAGAGAGAAGCTCCACTCTCTCCAAAAGTAGAGGATTTTTAAGGGATAATAGAGAATAAGAGTATTTTAATGTAATACTGGCATGGTATAGCTCAAAGATGAAAAAAAAGGATGAGGGTCTATTTATAGGTGAGGGAGGCCACTAACTGACTCCAACTAAGTTCTAGAATTTTCCAGCTTCAGTTTGGCTGAATTTGGACAAGATTTGGATTAGTTTGGCTCCCTTTTTGATTTGGTTTGATTTAGGAGAGAGGAGAGATAAAAATATCACATTTTTAATGAATTAAAAACTCATCCATATGTATGAAATAGGTGCCTACCTCAAAGTCTCCCCCTCCTTACCAAGGTGTAAAAAATGTGTCATTATTCTAAAATATCTATTTTTTTAGTAATATCTCATAGTTTTTAACTAATAAACCTTGTACTCACTTAACTCTTCATCTTATGTGAACATTTACTCATTTTTGGGTATTTTCTTTTATTCTTTGGATTTAGCTCATCCTAACACTTGGATTAATCCTATTGGTCTAGAGGAACCTTAATTGGACCATAATCCAGAAATTTCTGAAAATCTTGACCCTTAGGCTAAGGTCCTTTATACACATTCTCAATTAATTCTAAATGCACATGGGAAAGTTCTTTTTTAATTTTCGTTTCAAGGAAAACCATTTTAGACACTAGGAGGATTTTTATATCCAAAAATATCTCAATTTTGGATTATCTCTCTCTAGATATTTTCTCTCTCTAGGATAAAACAGTGTAAAACAAGATCTTTCTTTTAATTTAGAGAGGGGAATAATTACAAGAACAGAAGGGGCTTTACACCTCAAAAGCTAGAGGGAGGAATCTTACATCCTACCACACTTAAAAAAAACGAGATGTCCTCATCCCTTGCGCAGCTGGAGGATAATCTCTTTATCTTCTTTTTCAAGTTCGGTTATTAAGGCAGCCTTTAGCTTAACCAAAACACTTTGACATGAATTAGTCCACTGAAATGGAACATTATTCTTGAGAAGGTTAGTCAAAGGGGATGCCATTTGAGCATAGCTGGGTATAAAGATTTGATACCACCCAGTTAATCCTAAGAAATGTCTGACTTCTTTCACTGACTTAGGTTCTGGCCAATCTACGGCTGATTGGATTTAAACGGTGTTAGGGGAATATCCATCCTTAGATACTATGAATTTAGAATCAATGCAATCTATGGACAAGGTATATTTACTCATCTTTACAAAGAATTTATTCAGATGACCCTCATGATCTGCCCGCAGTCTTAGAGTATATCAGAGTATCATCGAAGAAGACAAGAAAAAAATCACCCACCAAGTATTCCCTGCAAATATCCTGCATGAAAGCTACCCCTTGGATATCTTGATCCATGATCGTGTTAATACAAAAATTCTGATAAGTCCCTCTTGATGAGCTCAAATTGAAATCATAAGTGCTTGTGAGTTTGACTTTGATCTGAATGTCTGGTTTTCCATATTAACCAAGATGCTCGAGTGAAAAGACCACTTTATTTAAAATTCAAATTTGACTTTAGATCCAATTGATTCTGGGGTTCCTTATAGTTTGGTCAGGCCCCACAGAATCTTGGGAGAAAGATTCCTTTTTTAAGAAGAACATATAGAACTCATTATGAGAGAATAATTCATTCATATTCTTAACACAGTAATGGTCCATCATACCAAAAATTCCATCTGAACATTCCTCCACGGGAGTTTCAGTTATGCACGTTTTCAATTTGTCACTCTTAATTTGAGCCACTGGGTCAAAGGTTACCAACAACAGTTATCTATCAGCACAATTCACTAATCTCGTAGTGATTTGTTGAAGTCTTGATCGCCATTCTAGTCATTAACATCATTACTGGGATTCGTCCCATTCATCCTCATTGTGGTTTTGTTCAACTTATTTTCTTTCAACTAGAATTCAAGAATCATCATCTTTCAATCAGAATCCAAATCAACTCATCAATTCTCAACCAAAATTCTAAAATCATATCAACCAGCATTCGAATTTATCATTTGGATAGTATTTTTGCTTATAATTTCAAGGTCTTAGATTTACTCGTATATATTGTTAGTAAAGAGCTGTTGTTATACCCACGGTATATATGGGTAGTCACGGTCCTTGGAGTTATAAGGTAAATACCATCATATCTAGGCCTCAAGCAATTTAGGGATTCCATACAATTGCGGTACTTCCATCTGAAGACCTGATTACCAATTTATGAATCTTTATTTTGAATATCAATTTGTATGAATTTCTTGCTTCTCGGTTGATCCACTTTAGCCAATTTGCTTTGATACCAGTCCCTGCTGCCTCTGCGTAATGAACTCGGGGGTGCTAGCAGCAGAGGTAGCACTTCTTGCACAAGGCAGAGCCTCTCACTCGGGTCCTCGCCCACGGATATCCGGACAAGAGACTAATCCCTCGGTTCTTCCAAAACCAGACCCAGAAAAACTTCCCTCGCCCGGAAAGCACGAGTGATTCCTCCAGGATATTTTTATTCTAACGTAGTCAAGAGCCTTAACTAACCAAACTGATCCGACCGAACCCGTAAGTCACATGGTCAGATCAAGGAAGAAACTTGCACTTGGACCATAGAGACCGACACTTTTTTCCTTATCGAGAGGCACAGTCGTTGATTTTTTTCCATAGAACAAGACTATCCGGGATTTACTTTATCTATCGTACCATAACAGAATTGAGTCTCATTTTAGGGATCACATCTAACCCGATCCACATCACATCTATCCCGTTTCACATCACATCACATCCACATCACATCTATCCATTCACATCTATCCCGATTCACATCACATCACATCCACATCACATCTCATCCATTCACATCTATCTCGATTCACATCACATCACATCAACATCACATCTAGTCCATTCACATCTATCCCCATTCACATCAGATCACATCACATCCACATCACATCTCATCCATTCACATCTATCCCCATTCACATCCATTCACATCACATCACATCCACATCACATCCCCATTCACATCACATCCATTCACATCGCATCATATCACATCACATCCATCCTATTCATTGCATTCCCATCCCATCACATACATTCTATCCACATTACATCACATCCACATCTATCCACATCATATCTCATTCATCGCATCCACATTACATCACATCCATATCCATCCAGGTCTCATCACATCCATACACAGTCCATCTCATTCATCTACATCCATCCAAACATTCACATGCACGTCTATCCACATTCATCCATACATTCACATTCACATCCACATACATTCACATCCACATATATTCACATCACATCACATTTCATCCACATCTCATCACATTCACACCCACATCTCTTAACATCACATCACATCTCATTCACATCCAGGTCCACATCCATTTACATCACATCACATCCACATCCACATTTACTTACATCACATCACATCCTTTCACATCACATCCACATCCATTTATATCACATCTTTTCACATATCCTCACATTTCATTATCATCTCTTCATTCACATCCACATTCATTTGTATCACATCCTTTCACATATCCTCACATCTCATTCTCATCTCTTCATTCACATCCACATTCATTTATATCACATCACATCCTATCACATCCACATCCACATTCATTTACATCACATCAAAATCTTTTCACATCCACTCACATCTTATCACATCACATTCACATCTTATCACATCCATTCACATCCATTCACATCTCATTCACATCTTATCACATCCATTCACATCTTATCACATCTCATTCACATTTAGTAGCTTTTTCTACTTCGATACCGATGTGATGGAACTTTTTCTAAATTTTTGCCAATTGCTTGGCCTAGGTAAAGGTACTTTTTCTCGATGGATATTTTCATATTCTTTCATAATTCTCAAGTGAATATATTTAATATTCTACTTTTGAGTAAAAGAATTCATGGGATTTACAAAAATCAATTCTACCCATATTTCTCAATAATGCTCAAAATTCCTCTTTTGATAAATACTCATAATTTGAATTATGCTAAAAATTCCTCTTTTCCCATTTAATTTCTTGGATCTCAATTACCATGGGAATTCCTCTTTTTGTATTTAAATGATTACATTCAAATGTCATGAGAATTCCTCTTTTATCATAAAATAAATTTATCTAAAATTTCTTTTTTCTTTAATAAAGATGTCCATTATTCAAATATGCCAAGAATTCCACTTTTTCCATTTAAATGATTGAATTCCAAATGTTGTGGGAATTCCTCTTTTATCATTTAAATTTTCTCATAAAATAAATTTATCTAAAATTTCTCTTTGAATTTTAATAAAAATATCCATTAATTCAATTCTGCCAAGAATTCCACTTTTACCATTTAGATGATTGAATTCCAAATGTCATGGGAACTCCTCTTTTATCATTTAAATAAAATTACCAAAATTTTCTCTTTTCTTAATTATTAAATTATGCATAAACCTTAAAAATTACTTTACCATGAATTTGATGAAAATCATTCTTTTAGCCTAGGATATTTAATCTTAGAATATGGTAGGAAGTCCTCTTTTCACATTATGCATAAGAATGAGTTATGTATTAATTTCTTAAAAAATTTACCATAGCTCCGCTGCTATTACTGGTAATTTTTAATATTTTCTAGCCACTAGCTGAGTCCAACTAAGTTCTAGAATTTTCTAGCTTGAGTTTGGCTGAATTTGGACAAGATTTGGATCAGTTTGGGTCCCTTTTTGATTTGGTTTGATCCAGGAGAGAGGATAAGTAAAAATATCACAATTTTTATGAATTAAAAACTCATTCACATGTGTGAAATAGGTGCCTACCTCAAAGTCTCCCCCCTCCTTACCAAGGTGTCAAAAATGTGTCATTATTCCAAAATATCTCATTTTTTAGTAATATCTCATAGTTTTTAACTAATAAACCTTGTACTAAGTCAACTCTTCATTATATGTGAGCATTTACTCATTTTTGGGTATTTTTTTTATTCTTTGGATTTATCTCATCCTAACACTTGGATTAATCCTATTGGTCCATAGGAACCTTAATTGGACCATAATCCAAAAATTTCTCAAAATCTTGACCCTTAGGCTAAGG
Organism: Cibotium barometz; assembly: GCF_041138505.1. Lineage (NCBI taxonomy): Eukaryota > Viridiplantae > Streptophyta > Polypodiopsida > Cyatheales > Cibotiaceae > Cibotium > Cibotium barometz. The sequence goes on from NC_141096.1 coordinate 16,965,188, forward strand.
TTCTTTATACACATTTTCAATTAATTCCAAATGCACATTGGAAAGTTCTTTTTGAATTTTTGTTTCAAGGGAAGCCATTTTAGACACTAGGAGGATTTTTATATCCAAAAATATCTCAATTTTGGATTATCTCTCTCTAGACATTTTCTCTCTCTAGGCCAAAACAGGGTAAAACAAGATCTTTCTTTTATTTCAGAGGGGGGAATAATTACAAGAACAGAAGGGTAGGTTCTTACACCTTTACACCTCAAAAGCTGGAGAGAGGAATCTTACATCCTACCCCACTTAAAAAACGTGAGATGTCCTCATCGCTTGTTGCAGCTGGAGGATAATCTCTTTCATCTCCTTTTTTGAGTTTGGTTATTAAGGTAGCCTTCAGCTTAACAAAAACACTTTGACATGAAGTAGTCCACTGAAATGGAACATTATTCTTGAGAAGGTTAGTCAAAGGGGATGCCATTTGTGCATAGCTGGGTATAAAGGTTTGATACCACGTAGTTAATCCTAAGAAATGTCTGACTTCTTTCACTGACTTAGGTTCTAGCCAATCTACGGCTGCTTGGATTTGAACAGTGTTAGGGGAATCTCCATCCTTAGATACTATGAGTCCAGAATCAATGCAATCTATGGACAAGGTATATTTCCTCATCTTTACAAAGAATTTACGCAGATGACCCTCATGATCTGCCGCATTCTTTGTGAGATCCCTGTCCCCACCACACAATGAATTTAGGGGTGTTAGCAGTGGAAGTAGAACTTCTTGTGCGGGGCAGGGTCCCACACTTGGGGCCTCGCCCACGGATATCCGGACAAGAGACTAATTCATCGGTTCTTCCAAAACTGAACCCGAAAAAACTTCACTTGCCCAGAAAGCACGGGTGATTCCTCCGAAGTAACTTTACTCTAACGTAGTCAAAAGCCTTAACTAACTGAACTGATCTGGCTGAACTAGTAGGTCCCATAATCAGATCAAGGAAAAGATTGCACTTGGATCATAGAGACCAACGCTTTTTTCCTCATTGAGAGACAGAGCCGTTGATTCTTTTCCACAGAACAATTTTTATCCAAGATTTACTTCATCGATCGTACCATACAGAAATTGAGTCTGGTTTTATGGATCCATCAGTCCAGCCTAACCCCATCCAGTCCCATGGGTTAGCCAACAGCCCTAGCCAACAGCCCAACCACTATAGTGATGGGATCCAATTAGGAATTTGGTTAGGTTTTTTCCTGGGTACCAGGGAAAAGAGTTCCCAAGCCCACTATCCGGATATTCATGCAAACTTAAAACTAGGCACACCACTTACACACCCAATATGAAATTGCCTTTTTCACAGAATCAACTTCTTCTAAAAACAATCTTTTAATGAAACCATTGTGTCACTGATCATAATCCTCAAAATCTTCGGTTGAATCGTTATTTTCAATCATTCCTTCATCGGCGTACCTATGGCATCATTGGTAACCAGAATGCTCACCACCTGTCCACAGGGGTCTTTTCAATAGTTCCTAGCTCATAGTAACCAGTAATATATTCACATATCAAAAGTGGAATCTTCATTTAAGATCAGTAAGATTAGCCAACAACGGATCCATATAAAAGAGCCATGGACTCATCCGTTGAGTACTAGCAAAGTCAATCAACCAGATCTATGCCCGAATTCAGAAAACAACTCTTACTCCTTGTTCCAATATCTTCCCCGATGTACTTGTGGGTATCTTCGGCAACATAGAGCCTGAGCACTGTAAGATCCCTATCCCCACCATGCAACAAATTCAGGGGTGCTAGCAGTGGAAGTAGCACTTCTTACGCAGGGCAGGGTCCCACAATTGGGGCCTCACCCACGGATATCCGGACAAGAGACTAATCCATTGATTTTTCCAAAATCGAACCCGGAAAAACTTCCTTTGCTTGAAAAGCACGGGCAATTCCACCAGGATAAATTTTCCCTAACATAGTTAAAAGTCTTAAGTAACTGAGCTGACTGAACCCGTAAGTCCCATAGTCAGATCAAGGAAAAAGACTGTACTTGAATCATAGAGCCCAACGCTTTTTTCCTCATTGAGAGGCAGAGCCGTTGATTCTTGTCCATAGAACAACTTTTGTCTGGAATTTACTTAGCCAACCGCCCAACCACTGTAGTGATGGGATCCAATTAGGAATTTGGTTGGGTTTTGTCCCGGGTACCAGGGAAAGAGTTCCCAAGCCCCCTAGCCGGATGTTCATGCAAACATAAAACTAGTCACATCACTTACACACCCAATATGAAATTGCCTTTTTCTCATTATCAACTATCTTTAAAACAATCCTTTAATGAGACCATTGTGTCACTGATCACAATCCTCAAAATCTCTGGTTGATCCTTATTTCCAATCATTCCTTCATCAGTGTACTTATGGCATCATTGGCAACCAGAACGCTCACCACCTCTTCACACAGGGGCCTTTTTGATAGTTCCTAGCTCATAGTAACTGGCAATATATTCACATAACAAAATGGAATCTCCGTGGAATATCAGCAAGATCAACCAGCAGATCCATATAAAAGATTTATGGACTCATTTGTTGAGGACCAGCAAGGTGAATCAACCAGATCCATACCCGGTTTCAGAAAACAACTCTTACTCCTTGATTCAGTATCTTCCATGACGCACGTGTGGGTATCTTCGGCGACCCATAGCCCGAGCATCGTATGGTCAGCACCCTCTAGGATCCTTTGCAGGTCACCTAGTGCTTCATTCATAGGCCACTTCCTTGGTCCCTCATCCACCGTACTGGAAGCTCACCATTTAAATCGAGGCTGGTCAAGACCTTGGTCGACCATGCTACGCGAGACGTCCTCCGTTGACTCTCCGTCAGCTGTTGCAACTTTATCAGTTAGGTCTCCACGACCTTAATCACAAGACGGTCAAAATGCTTCCCAGCATTCTTGACAAATAGGTCACAAATATAGTTTCTATAATGAACTCTCGTCTTTCCACATTATCCCTCATCAGTCCACATTACTTATTCCACATTCCATTCATCCACTTCCACATCCGCATTTATATATACACATCCATATCCACATCCATACATCCACATCCACATCTACATTGATACATCCACACATCCATTTCCACATCCACATTCATACATCCATATCCACATTCACATTCATACATCCACATCCATATCTGCATTCATACATCCACATCCACATCTACATTCATACCTCCACACATCCATTTCCACATCCACATTCATACATCCATATCCACATTCACATTTATACATCCACATCCATATCTACATTCATACATCCACATCCACATCCCCATTCACATTCATACATCCACATCCCCATTCACATTCATACATCCTCATCCCCATTCACATTCATACATCACATCCACATCTACGTTCATACATCCACATATCCATTCCCACATCCACATTCATACATCTACATCCACATCCACATCCACATCCACATATCCATTCCCACATCCACATTCATACATCTACATCCACATCCACATCATCCACCATTCATTCATCTACATCAACCCACATCATTCACACATCAAACCACATCATCCATTCATCCATCTACATCAATCCACATCATTCACACATCAAACCACATCATCCATTCACATCAAACCACATCATCCATTCACACATCAAACCACATCATCCATTCACATCTGATTCACATGCCGTCATCATGATTCACATGACATCACATTCCTTCACATCCTATACCATTCATTCACATCCTAATTCACAGGACATCACATCCATTCATCCATTTTCATTTATCTGATTAATATCACTTCCATCCATCCATTTACATTTATCTGATTCCTATCACATCTCATCACATCTATTTATAGAATGTAAGAGAATTCTAATTTTTGGATAAAAAGATTCTTTACGCATCTAATTAGGCATAAAGACAACTTTAGTAGGAATAACACTTTTATAAAAATCCTTTTTTTGCATCTATTTGGGCAAAAATTTAATTTTAAGGAAAATAACACTTTTGAATTAAAAATAAACCTTTTATGCATTTTACTATGCATAAATTCCATTTTAATGAGAATAACACTTTCAAAATAAATAAAAAAATCTTTTATGCATCTATCTATGCATAAATTCAATTTCAATAAAAATAATACTTTCGAAATAAAATTAAATCTTTTATGCATTAACTATGCATAAATTCCATTTTAATGAGAATAACACTTTCAAAATAAATAAGAAAATCTTTTATGCATCTATCTATGCATAAATTTAATTTCAATGAAAATAATACTTTCGAAATAAAATTAAATCTTTTATGCATTTTACTATGCATAAATTCCATTTTAATGAGAATAACACTTTCAAAATAAAAAATCTTTTATGCATCTATCTATGCATAAATTCAATTTCAATGAAAATAATACTTTCGAAATAAAATTAAATCTATTATGCATTTTACTATGCATAAATTCCATTTTAATGAGAATAACACTTTCAAAATAAAAAAAATCTTTTATGCATCTATCTATGCATAAATTCAATTTCAATGAAAATAATACTTTCGAAATAAAATTAAATCCTTTATGCATTTCACCATGCATAAATTCCATTTTAATGAGAATAACACTTTTAAAATTAAAAAAATCTTTTATGCATCTATCTATGCATAAATTCAATTTCAATGAAAATAATACTTTTAAAATAAAATTAAATCTTTTATGCATCTTTCTATGCATAAAATCAAAATTGATGAAAATAACTCTTTTAAATTAAAAATAAAATTCTTTATGGATCTATTTATGCATAAAAACAAAATGAATGAAAATAACTCTTTTGAAATAAAAATAGATTTCTTTATGCATCTTTCTATGCATAAAATCAAAATTGATGAAAATAACTCTTTTGAATTAAAAATAAAATTCTTTATGCATTTTTTTTGCATAAAAACAAAATTGATGAGAATAACACTTTTGGATTAAAATAAATTCTTTATACATCTTTCCATGCATAAATCCAATTTAGTAGGAATTACACTTTTAGAATGAAAGAATTTCTCTTATGCATCTTCCCACGCATAAAACTAAATCCAATGAAAAATAACTCTTTTAAAATAAACTTTCTTTTATGCATCTATTTATGCATAAATTCAATTCTGATGAATGTCACACTTTTATAATAAGATAATTTCTTTTATGCATCTAATTTATGCATAAAAATCATTTATGATGAAAATCACACTTTTAATAATAAAAAAAATCTTTTATGCATATGTTTATGCATACAAATCATTTATGATAAAAACCACTCTTTTAGTATAAAAGAATTTCTTTTATGCATCCATTTATGAATAAAAATTATATATGATGAAAATCACACTTTTATAATCAAATTAATAATTTCAATATGCTTCCTTCTATGCATAGAATTTAATTCTAAAGAAAGTAACACTTTTGTAATAAAATTATTTTAGTATGCATTTTTCTATACCTAGGATGAAAAATAACACTTTAAGAATACATATACGATGGGAATTACTCTTTTTGAATAAAAAAAGTAAAACTTATTTTACACAATTTTAGAAAATTTTGCCATAACCTCCTTTGTATGGCTGACAAATTTTTAATTTTTACTCTCTAAAATTAATTAGAATTTCACCAAGAGTATTTAAATCATTCTAATATAAACATTTTCTACTTATTTAAGAGAAACATTATGAAAAACTTGATTTTATCCATTAATCATTCATCTAGGATAAAGAATGGTTGGATTTACTAAAGAAGAGAGGGGAATGTCTTTTTTCAATGAGGCATAACATCATATTCATTTTAGAGAAGATAAAAATCATAAAGACCATAAAATAAATAGAAAAGAGAAGAATCTCCAACTTACAAAGGAATTTGAGAGCTTTCCTTTGGATTGATGGTTTGAGGGATCTACTCTTGTTTGAAACAAGAGTGGCCACTAATCTTTAGAAGAGGGAAGGTCAAAAACTAATGAATTATGAGTAAATTCACAGTTTTTGGCTCTTGGGAGAAGCAGGGTAATAGTGCAAAAACACTATTAAGCTTCAAAAAAGAGGAAGGCTTCTATTTATAGAAAAAAGTGAGCCTCTAACCATGCAAATTGATTCTAGAATTTTTCGGATTAGTTTGGTCAATTTTTGACCATTTTTAGGTCAGTTTAGCTCACTTTTTGGATCTAGTTAAAACAGGAGAGAGGAGAGATAAAATATCTCATTATTTGGGAGTTTAAAACTCTCCCACACATGTGAAATAGGTGCCTCCTTCATGAGGGAAATTCCCCCATACTGAGGTGTCAAAAATGCACCATGTCTTGTGAAAATCTCTCTTTTTTAACTATTAACCTTGTCCTTAGTCAACTCTTCATCTTATGTGAGTATTTACTCATTTTTGGGGGGATTTTCTTTATTTCTTCCATTTATCTCCTCCCTACATTTGGATGAATCTTATTGGTCCATAGGAACCTTAATTTAAAATTTTAAAAATTCTTGACCCCTAGGATAAGGCCTCTTGAACAGATTATACTTGATTTCTAATGCACCTTCTGAAAATCTTTTTGAACTTCTATTTTGGGGGAACTTATTTAAATACAAAGAGATATTTTTCCATCCAAAAATATTTAAAATCTAAATAATCTCTCTCTAGAAGATTTTCTCTCTCTAGGCCAAAACAGGTATAAACAAGATCTTTTATATTTCTGAAGAGGGATTTGACTATAGGGGAAGATAGTGGACATCCTGAGAGGCTGGGGAGGAATCTTACAAGCACCGTATGGTCAGCACCCTCTAGGATCCTTCGTAGGTCACCTAGCACTTCACTCATAGGCCACTTCCTTGGTTCCTCATCCACCGTACTACCAGAAGCTCACCATTTAAATCGAACCGAGGTTGGTCAAGACCTCGGCCGACCTTGCTACGCGAGACGTCCTTCGTTGACTCTCTGTTAACTGTTGTAACTTTATCAGCTAGGTCTCCACGACCTTAATCACAAAACGGTCAAAACCCTTCCCCAGCATTCTTGACATAAAACAGTCATTTAAAAACATGTCATAAATACAGTTTCTATAACGAACTCTTATATTTCCACATTAATCAACATTACTTAATCCACATTAATTTCATATAAATTCTCATTCTCATCTAATCACATCATTTTTCATCTCATCATTTCTTTCCTCAATTATCCTCATCCACTCATCCTCTCGCATTTACCCATACATCTCATCACATCACAGTCATTAACATCTATCTAGTTTACATCGCATCTTATCACAAACATCTTATCACATCATAGTTATTAACATCTATCGAGTTTACATCGCATCTTATCACATCCATTTCACATCACATCTCATTCATTCACATCCCATACCATTCATTCTCCCATCACATTTATTCACATCCCATACCATTCATTCTCATCCCGATTCACATGCCATCACATTCATTCACATCCCTTATCATTCATTGACATCATAGGCTATCACATTCATTCACATCCTGATTCACATGCTATCACATTCATTCACATCCCATGTCATTCATTCACATCCCTCATCATTCATAGCTATCCAATTTACATCACATCTCATCACCTCTATTCTCATTCATATCCATCACACTCACATCCACATATATTCTTCCACATACATCCACATCCATACTTATCACATACACATCCACATCTATCCTTTCACATCCATCCTTTCACATACATACATCCATATTTTTAAGGGATAATAGAAAATAGGAGTATTTTAATGTAATACTCGCACGGTATAGCTCAAAGATGAAAATACAAAAGAATGAAGGTCTATTTATAGGTGAGGGAGGCCACTAGCTGAGTCCAACTAAGTTCTAGAATTTTCCAGCTTCAGTTTGGTTGAATTTGGACAAGATTTGAATCAATTTGACTCCCTTTTTTATTTGGTTTGATCCAATAGAGAGGAGAGATATAAATATCACATTTTTTATGAATTAAAAACTCATCCACATGTGTGAAATAGGCGCCTACCTCCTCAAAGTCTCCCACTCCTTACCAAGGTGTCAAAAATGTATCATAACTCCAAAATATCTCATTTTGTTTTATTAATATCTCATAGTTTTTAACTAATAAACCTTGTATCTAGTCAACTCTTCATCTTATGTGAGAATTTACTCATTTTTGGGTATTTTCTTTTATTCTTTGAATTTATCTCATCCCAACACTTGGATTAATCCTATTGGTTCATAGGAACCTTACCTGGACCATAATCAAGAAAATTTTAAAAATCTTGACCCTTAGGTTAAGGTCCTTTATACACATTTTCAATTAATTCCAAATGCACATTAGAAAGTTCTTTTTGAATTTCTGTTTCAGGGGAAATTATTTTAGACACTAGGAGGATTTTTATATCAAAAAATATCTCAATTTTGGATTACCTTTCTCAAGACATTTTCTCTCTCTAGGACAAAACAGGGAAAAACAAGATCTTTCTTTTATTTTAGAGAGGGAAATAATTACAAGAACATAAGGGGAGGTTCTTACACCTTTACACCTCAAAAGATGGAGGGAGGAATCTTACAGGAGACATTTAATCATCTTATGCAGGATATTCTCAGAGAATACTTGGATAATTTTGTTCTTGTCTTCTTTGATGATATCTTGGTGTACTCAAAGAATGCAGCTGATCATGAAGACCATGTGCGCAAGGTCTTGGAAATCCTAAGGAAGCACCAACTCTTTGCAAAAAAGAGCAAGTGTTGTTTTTCTTTTGTTGACCAGGTGGAATACTTGGGATTCATAGTCTCTAAAGATGGGATTTCTCCTGACCCCACAAAGATCCAAGCAGTTGTAGATTGGTCATAACCCAAGACAGTAAAGGAAGTCAGAGGATTCCTATGATTAACCGGATGGTATAGGATCTTTATACCTAGGTGTGCTCAGATAGCATCCCCTTTAACTAACCTTCTCAAGAAGAGTACCCTATTTCAATGGGTCGCTATGTGTCAGAGTGCCTTTGATAAGCTGAAGACAGCCTTAGTAACCAACCCTATTCTTAAATAACCAGATTATACCAAATCTTTTAAAGTAGTTACTGATGCCAGTGGGTTTGCCTTAGGCAGTGCTCTTATGCAGGAAGGTCATGCAGTGACCTATGAATCTAGAAAGCTTAGAACACATGAGAGAAATTATGCCATCCATGACTTGGAGTTACTCTTAGTAGTTTATGCTCTGAAGTTGTGGAGACATTATCTTTTGGGACAGAGGTTCACCTTGATGATAGATCATCAAAGTTTGAAGTGGATCTTCACCTTGAAGATAGATCATCAAAGTCTGAAGTGGATCTTCACCCAAAGGATCTCAACATGCGTGAAAGGAGATGGATGCAGACCTTGTAGGAATTCGATTTTGAGATTAAGCATCAGCCAGGGAAAGAAAATGTGGTGGCAGATGCGCTCAGCAGAAAAGCCTCCTTGCTTGCAATTACAGTGGTGTCAAATCCATTAATCAGTGAAGCAAGGGAGAGACTCATGCAGGACAAATTCCTTGCCCCTATTGCTACCCTTCTGATGCAAGAAAGCAAGACTCCTCAGGAAATGAGTCGAGTTCTTGGTGGTGGGTACAAATTGGATGAAAGATGTATGTATTATAATAATCGGCTATGCATTCCCAACAATGATGGGAGAATACATCACCCATATCAATGTAGCATTGCACAAAGGCAATCGCTACCTCTCAACAACTAAACCAATTGATTGGTTGGGGGCTTCACTTCTAGAAAAGAAGCAAGCTAATCCTTGAGGTAAGAATGAATTTTATGGTTTTTTGTTATTATTCTCAAATGACTTCTCTTCTCAACCCCTCTCAAGCTTGAGAAGTTTCTAATTGTTGTTTTAAATTCAAATCAAGCTTTCCCTAAGAATTTTAATGTATAATCAAGAAAAAGTTAATCGTTATGCTTAATTAGAGTACTTTCTTATGTATGTCTCTCTCTCAAAAAGAATAGTCATTCCTATGGATAATTCTTTAGCAAAAGAATGCTTCTCATCGATAAATTCTTAATTCAAAAGCAAACTAAGCTTGTTAAGCTAGAGAATAAGAAAAAGGTATTTTTATGCTTTTATGTTAACAAAATAATGATTAATTCTTTTTGATTAATTATAGGTAGTTAAAAACTACTTTAATTGATTCTAAATGGGAAAGAGATAATCCTATCAATTTGGAAAAAGAGGAATTATGGAAAGAGCTTAATCTAGTAGAATAATCATAATTAAGTTTATGATTATGGTTAAAATTATGATTTAAATTCATAGTTTAGATTTAAGTTTAAGAATACATCTTCTATCATATTTGCATTACAATGTTTTATTCTTTTAAGAAAAAAATTAAAAATTATCAGTAATAGCAACGAAGCTATGGTAAAATTTTCAAAAAATAATACATATCTTATTTTTATGCATAATGCTAAAAGAGGACTTCCTACCATATTCTAGGATTGGACATCCTATGTAAAAAGAATTATTTTCATCATATTCATGGGAAATAAATTTTTAGTATTTATGTATAAATATTTAATTAAAAGAAAAGAAGAATTTTTGGTAAATTTATTTTTTTATGCAAAAAGAGAAATTCCCATGATAATTGAGATCCAAGTAATTAAATGGTAAAAGAGGAATTTTTGGCATATTTAAAATAATGGATATTTTTATTTAATTTAAAAAAATAGAAATTTTAGATGAATTTATTTTATGCATAAGAAATTTTTAAATGATAAAAGAGTAATTCCCATGACATTTGGAATTCAATCATTTAAATGCAAAAAGAAAGAATTTTAAGCATATTCAAAAAAATGGATATTTGTATTTAATTAAAAGAAGAATTTTTATGGTATTTTAAGTAGAGAAAGGTTTAAATTAAATTTTGGTGGCAAAAGAGAAATTTTCACCATAATTTTACCTAGAAAATTAGGATTGATAATTAAATTAGAGTTGATAATTAAATTAGTAGAAAGAATATTCTTAGATATTTTATGTGGATAAATCACCAAATTGATATTTAACCAAAATTAGATTATTGAAAGAAGAGTATTTTTATAAAAATTCAATATTCTCATATAGAACCATTTCTTAATCTATTATGGTTAGGAAGGAATGAAATTCATAAAGTTGGAATTTTCCTTACGGTTAGAAGTTCAATAGATTTTTATCTGAATAAATTTCTTAGGAATCAAAGTTAGAAGTAAACCGAATAATTTTGGTTAGACCACAACTATGAGAGGGGTGGCCAGTAAACTACTTGCCCATCTCTTCAATCTGAATCAAGCAAAAACCTCGTGACCAATTTCAATTCTTGACACAAAGAATAGACTACCGTTGAATTAGCATAGTTTTCCCTTAACCAAAATCACCAAGAATCTAGTTGGAAATTCAATCAAATGATGGGTAGATTACCCTGATGAGAGATCAATGATTCTTATTAAGAAAATATGGATTAAGGAAAAAGGGTTTTGTGGAACCAATCTCAAACCGGGAATTCTACTTGCATAGAACCTTTATTTTCTTTTAAAGGATTGTTTTACGCCAGAATGTTGGAGGAAGCATTTGGTATGTGATTAACTAAGGAGAGACTCGTTGTTGCAACAGGTGGCGGGGAGTCATCGAGGTACATCACTCGTGGCAAAGCCTATTCGAGGTCTTTACCAGCCTCGGTATGGTTAAAATGGTGCGCTTTCGGTACGATGGGCGAGGACTGATGAAGCGGTCCCTGAGTGAAGTGCTAGGACACTTGTAGGATCCTAGAGGGTTCTGACTAGGTGATGCACGGGCTTGTGGTTGCTACCCATGCCTACGTCGAGGAAGATACAGATGAACCAAAAGAATGACTTTTGTGAATGGAATTTTGATATTGGATCTCATTGGTTGACCAGCTGGTCTTCAACGGAGAGTCCGGATGATATATTTTGCAAAACAATGGAGTCAATATTTTTGGAGAATTATGATTAGTAATACTATGATTTTATTGAAAGATTGTTTTAAAGACAGCCTAATTTGTTAAAATGGCAATTTCATATTGGGTGTGTAAGTGGTATGACTATCTTGAATTTTGGTTGAAGTGCCAGCTAGGGGGCCTAGGAACTCTTTTCCTCGGTACCCGCGCAAAACATAACCAAATTTTTATAAAGGAATACCACCAATACAGTGGTTGGGTGGTAACCCATGGCCGGTTAGGATTAGGCGGGATTGGGAGATTCTTGCAATACAAATAATTATGATTAAGTTACGTTAGTTAGATTAAGTCCTAGAAGACCCTTGTTCTGTGGGAGGGAATCAACCGTTCTGTGCCTCGCTAAAGGAGGAAAAAAGCGGCGATTCTATGGACCAAGTGCAAGTCTCTTCTTTGATCTAACAATGTGACTTTCAGGTTTGGTCGGATTAGTTTGGTAAGACTTTGACTCGTTAGATCAATATGATTTTCCTGGTGGAATCGCCCGTGCTTTCTAGGTGAGGGAAGTTTTTTCGAGTTCGGTTTCGGAGGAACTGCTGGGCTAGCCTCTTGTCCGGATATCCGTGGTGGGTGAGGCCCCGAGTGTGGATCCCTCCCCCGCATGAGAGACTGATGCTGCTTCCGCCGCCAGCGCCTTCAGTAGGGGGCATCACGGAGGGGGCGGGGGTCTCACAGTTGGTATCAGAGCTTTATTGAAAACTAATAAGGAAAAATGAATTCTTATCAGAAACTTATAATAAAAACTTAGAAAGAGCATTTATGTATTGTATTTTCATTCCTTAAGTTTCATTAATGAAGATTTTTAATCAAAGAATTTGGTTTTATAGATGGAAGTTCCACACTTATCCGGTATTCCCGATCTCACCCAGTCACAAGATATGATTGCTTTCGCCTTCGAGCATCTCATCTCTTCCGCTATGACTCGAACGAGCCGAGCCAGACTCGCAAGCCATTTCGAGGATTTATATTTCCCAGACCCAGAAGAGAGACGATAGCACAAGTGGTTTGCAGGGCAGTATGTCCATGCCTCTTGCTCGACTAGCACGCAATGCTGAGGGAAAATATCTTGTTGGCCATGATTCTGATGAGGCTAAAAGTGATTCATGGTGTTATTTTATATCACCCTACGCCTCGCAATTTCATACTTTCTGGCCATATCTATAGACTTCTTAGCCGCTTTATTCAAAAGGAGAAGATAGTAGCTTCCTTTGGCAGTAAGGGAACATTTGTATCGGGGCATGTCTGTCGCCATACTTTCCGGCCATATCTATAGACTTCTTAGCCGCTTTATTCAAAAGGAGAAGATAGTAGCTCCCTTTGGCAGTAAGGGAACGTTTGTATCGCCCAGTATCTCCGTCTTTATGCATTTCTCGATGAGGTTTTGACTTTCTGGAGCCGAGATGCTCTATGTACATATTGCAAGTTTTATATAAATAAAGAAATGTTTTGTGGAAAAATTCCCTGCTGTATAAGTGATTGTTTATTATATAACGAATTGATGAAGAGAAATTATTTTTCGAACCTCTTAAGTCTTAGGATCTTGTTGACGAAATCAAAATAAAAATTTAATAATGTATAATTTTTGGCAGAATTATAAGCAAGGGAACCGTGGACAACAACCAAATCCTCTCACTGATGAGGAAGAGCTTGACCCCAACGTTCGCAAGGCTCTTCACAGAACTCAGCCAGGACCCTTCAAGGTGAAGGGGAGAACTTGGGCGAGGCTCTGGAGAAGTGGGTTGAAGCCATGGAGGAATATTTTGATGTCACCGGATACAATGAGAGGAGAAAATTGGCTCTCGCTCTAGGCTAAAGATTGTGGAAATAGCCAGGGTGGCATGGAGAAACCATTGTGACACTAACCATCTAGATAGGAATACCTAGTCCTAGAATGATCTCAAAGCTTATCTAAGGAAGAGATTTTGTCCCCCTGGATTTTTAGAAACCAAGATGAATGATTTCTTAGAGCTAAACCAGGGGAGCAAAACTATTGAAGAATATCACCAAGCATTTGCTCTTCTCCTCAAGTACTTACCACCACTAGATGAAGAGCAACTTATGGCTAGGTTCATTCAGGGAATGAACGAACCTTTAGACACCCTGGTCAAGAATGCCAAGCCAGTTTCCATGGCTGAAGCTGTAAGAATGGCGAAGGACTTTGCTAAAGCCTTTATCGTTAAAGTCCCACCAAAGCCAGCTCCCTCATCCTTCAAGAGATTTCAAACACTGGGAAGTTCTTCCAACCTTCCACCTCCAAAGAGACACCAAGGTCCCAACCAGAATCTGGAGTCAGGAAGTTCTTCCAACCTTCCGCCTCCAAAGAGACACCAAGGTCCCAACCAAAATCTGGAGTCAGGAAGTTTCAGGAATGAAGGAAGACCTTTTTCTCGAAGCTCTTTCTCAGGAACTCCGGCTCTTTCAAGAATGCAGAGGGAAGAGCTTCAAAATGAGAACAGGTGCTTCGGGATGTCAGGGGTTTGGGCACCAGCTCAAGGATTTCCCATCTCCTTCTATGGGCCAAGGAAGCCAGGGTCCCAAAGTTCAAAGACAAACTCCTTTGTATCAATCAGGGTCCCCCGTGCAAAAATCAAGGCAACCCTAGAAGAGTGCCAATTCAGCCTGCAGCCTCCATGCAAAAAGCAATCTCCAAACTCCCTCCCAGAATTGAGGAAACCAAAGAAAGAGAGTTCCACCTTAGACTACAGCAGCTAGAGCCGTCACTATAGCTGAGGAAGTGGAGGAAGAAAAAGGATAGATTTATGCCATAGTTGAGGGAATAATTGTCAATTTTTAGTCCTCCAGACTCCAACAGAGTACCAGGGTAAGCAATTCAAGCTTTTGATTAATTAAGGTAGTACTTATTCTTTTATTTCCCCAGGATATTAGTCCTAAATAAAAAATCAGGAAAACCTATGTAAGTGGAATTGGCCAGTGTGGAAAGATTCTTTTCACACACCTTGAGACAGACCTTATTCAGTTTAATCTAGATGGGAACATAATAGAGTGCTAGTTTAGAGTCCTACCCTTGGGAATCTATGATGGAATCCTTGGAATGGATTGGGTCCATAAGAATCAGGCTGGCATTCATTGTCACAATGGAACCATCTCTTTCCTTGACCTTCACGGAAAGTTCAAGGAACTGGAATTTTCGGATCCCTAGTGCTGCAATTAGTTAAGGCTTCTAAATTGTTAAAAGGGCTCAGAAAGAGGCAAGCTGTTTATGTCGTTAAGATGAATCCGATAAATATAAAATGCAAGGCTAAAGAACCAGAGTGGTTAAGTGAGGATGCAGATGTGTTCCCAGAAGAGCTGATTGAGATGCCTCCGTCTCGCAAAGTACATCATGAGATCGCGTTAATCCCCGAAGCTCAGCCAGTAGCCCAGCGTGAATACAAAATGCCAGTCTTTGAAGCCATAGAACTTAAGGAGCAATTAAGACAACTGTTAGAACAAGGATTTGTCAGACATAGTGTCTCACCTTGGGGTGCGCTCGTTTTCTTTCAAAAGAAGAAAGATGGAACGTTAAGACTTTGTATTGACTATAGAGGATTGAATCAATTAACAATTAAAAATAAGTATCCAATCCCGAGGATTGATGAACTTCTTGTGCAGGGTAGAGCCTCTCACTCGGGTCCTCGCCCACGGATATCCGAACAAAAGACTAATCCCTCGGTTCTTCCAAAACCGAACCCGAAAAAACTTCCCTCGCCCGGAAAGCACAGGCGATTCCTCCGGGATATTTTTATTCTAACGTAGTCAAGAGCCTTAACTAACCAAACTGATCCGACCGAACCCATAAGTTACATGGTCAGATCAAGGAAGAAACTTGCACTTGGATCATAGAGACCAACGCTTTTTTCCTCATCGAGAGGCACAACCGTTGATTCTTCTCCATAGAATAAGACTATCCAGGATTTACTTTATCTATCATACTATAACAGAATTGAGTCTTATTTTAGGGATCCATCAATCTAGCCTAACCCCACCCAATCCCATGGGTTAGCCAACCTAGCAACCGCCCAACCACTGTAGTGATAGGATCCATTTAGAAAATTGGTTATGTTTTGTCCCGGGTACTAGGGAAAAGAGTTCCTAGGCCCCCTAGCCGGTGCTTCATGCAAACTTCAAGATAGTCACACCACTTACACACCCAATATGAAAATGCCTTTTTCACAGATTCAGCTGTCTTTAAAACAATCTTTTAATGAAACTATAGTATCAGTGATCGTAATCCTCCAAAATATCCAGGTTGAATTCTAATTTTCAATCATTCCTTCATCGGTGTACCTATGGCATCATTGGCAACCAAAACGCTCACCACCTGTCCACTCAGGGGCCTTTTCAATAGTTCCTAGCTCATAGTACCCAAAAATATATTCACTTATATAAATCCAGATGGACTCTTCATTGAAGATCAGCAAGATCAACTAATAGATCCCTATAAAAGAGCCATGGACTCATCCATTGAGGACCAGCAAGGTCAATCGACCGGATCCATGTTGAAATTAGAGGAATGTGATGAGCTATGGTGGATCAAACACTAGAATCAACATCATTAACAAAGTGATTAGTAAATAATTAAGATGTAATTAGTGAGTAATTAGCAAATAGCTTAATGTAGGCATGGATAATGAAAACCCAATTCATTAGGGCAATGCCTCAATTTATAGAGTTTACATCCAAGCATCTAATCCCACTGATTTCTCCTTGATTCACTCCACCTCTCCCAGAATATCTCCACCTCTTTTGCTTGATTCTCTCCACCTCTTCACTTTTCCCAGCTTGGCGTAGGTAAAGGTACTTTTTCTCGATATATTTTCACATTCTTTCTCAATTCTCAAGTGAATATATTCATTATTTTACTTTTGAGTAAAAGAATTCATGTGATTTACAAAAATCAATTCTACCCATATTTCTCAATAATGCTCAAAATTTCTCTTTTGATAAATACTCATAATTTGAATTATGCTATCTTTTCCCATTTAATTTCTTGGATCTCAATTATCATGGGATTTTCTCTTTTTGTATTTAAATGATTACAATTAAATGTCATGAGAATTCCTCTTTTACATAAAATAAATTTATCTAAAATTTCTCTTTTCTTTAATAAAAATGTCCATTATTCAAATATGCCAAGAATTCCACTTTTTCCATTTAAATGATTGAACTCCAAATGTCGTGGGAATTCCTCTTTTATCATTTAAATTTTCTCATGCATAAAATAAATTTATCTAAAATTTCTCTTTGAATTTTAATAAAAATATCCACCATTAATTCAATTATGCCAAGAATTCCACTACCATTTAAATGATTGAATTCCAAATGTCATGGGAATTTCTCTTTCATCATTTAAATAAAATTACCAAAATTTTCTCTTTTCTTAATTATTTATTTATTTATAAACCTTAAAAATTACTTTACCATGAATTTGATGAAAATCACTCTTTTAGCCTAGGATATTTAATCCTAGAATATATTCACATTATGCATAAGAATGAGTTACGTATTAATTTCTTAAAAATTTTGCCATAGCTCTGCTACTATTATTGGTAATTTTTAATATTTTTGAAAAGAAATAGACTTAGTAATACAATTATGATAGTATAACTAGGAGGATTTTTATATCCAAAAATATCTCAATTTTGGATTCTCTCTCTAGTCTAAAATAGGGTAAAACAAGATCTTTCTTTTATTTCAGAGAGGGGAATAATTACAAGAACAGAAGGGGAGGTTCTTACACCTTTACGCCTTAAAATCTGAAGGGAGGAATCTTACATCCTGCCCCACTTAAAAAATGCGAGATGTCCTCATCTCGCACAGCTGGAGGATAATCTCTTTCATCTTCTTTTTCGAGTTCGGTTATTAAGGCAGCCTTCAGCTTAACAAAAACACTTTGACATGAAGTAGTCCACTTAAATGGAATATTATTCTTGAGAAGGTTAGTCAAAGGGGATGCCATTTGAGCATAGCTGGGTATAAAGGTTTGATACCACCCAGTTAATCCTAAGAAATGTCTTACTTCTTTCACTGACTAGGTTCTGGCCAGTAGTCTATGACTGCTTGAATTTGAACGGTGTTAGGGGAATCTCGATCCTTAGATACTATGAATCCAAAATCGATGCAATCTATGGAAAGGGTATATTTACTCAGCTTTACAAAGAATTTACGTAGATGACCCTCATGATCTATATATATATATACACACAAACACACACACATATATATGAATATATATATATACAAAAAAGGTAGATCCTATAAAGTCTCTCTAAACCTAGGCTAATCATCCTAATCTAGGCTAATGCTAGGTTAATTAGGCTAAATTTAGGTTAATCTAGAGAGTAAGTCACTTGTGTATTCTGATTATCAAAAGGTACCAAAAATATGGTGTATGTGACCTATATACATGAACCCCCTTTCACACTATTATAAGTGTTGTCCATGGGCATGGTCAATTGGCCTTGCGCCCATTATTCATATGAGACCATTCCACTTTGTTACACTCTCCTATGACATAATGATAATGTACCTTAAAATGTGTTTCATGCGGGCATGAAACACTGGGTTCCACACATAAATGGCTACTAATGGTGGACTCTATCTCTATCACAATGAAGATGGAGATAAGGGACTACTATCCAACAAAACAAGATCTACTAAAAGATGTCTGAGCTATACACACTCCTCCACAATCACTATAAAATCTACCCTATACTCATAGCTTCATAGCTCAAAGTGGCCATTATCGGCTTTTTGCTAAGTCGTTATATACATTAATCACCTAGATGAAAGAAAAAGCCACTAGTTGAGTGTTGTTGAGATATCGAGCTCATCTAGTGAGGCGGTGCACATTGATGACCCGCCTGGGGGATAGGCCCCACACTTACACCACTGGCATGGTTGGTGAGATCATGGGTGATATACAGCCAGTGGGATCATGGGTGATATACAGCCAGTGGGATGACAAGCTGTGTGTGACAGCCAGTGGGATCATGGGTGATATACAGCCAGTGGGATGACAAGCTGTGTGTGACAGCCATTGTAGAGACTGGCATAGTTATAGCACCAGCTCATTTAGTTGGGTTCACACTATAGAGAACCCTAGTATGTATTTGGTTGATTACCTTTCATATTGTGAGTACTCTTATCTTTGTATATGGTGTGTTGAGTGTTGTGTGAAGAAGAAGAGATTTTCAGCCTCTCACCTTGTGTGTTCTCTTTTAGGGTTTTGTGAGTGTGTGTATGCTTGCAAGAGCTCAAGCTCTCTTCTCCCCTGCATCTTTTCATGGTATCAGAGCCTAGTTCATGCTAAGGGCTGAGCTGCAAGCAAAAGAAGCACAGGAAGCGGTACAAGGGTAAGAGCTTCATCTACTCTTCCCTATTTGTGTTGGCGACTACACCCTTGTCGGGAGCTCTACGGGAGGCACTGGCAAACGATCTCTGATTGAGGAGCTTTCTTCATGGGAGTAAAGCTATAGGGCAACTATATTGTCCTATTAGACTATATTTTTCGGACCGAAAATGTGTTTCGGAGAACACCTGGTGTAAAGAAGGCTATGGAAGCCATGAATGCAAAGCTACAAAGATCCGGGAGAGAAAAAAATCCTGTGCAGAGGTTTACCGATGATGGGCTCTATTCTATTGCATGATATCTCAAGTGAACCATACAATGATATAGGCTTTCTAGCCTTATCCCACTTTACACATCATCATCCATGTGGCAACTCCTTTTCCATGAAAAGATGTAGGGGAGAAGAGAGCTTGAGCTCTTGCAAAACACACACACTCACAAAACCCTAAAAAAGAACACACAAGGTGAGAGGTTGAAAATCTTCTTCTTCTTCACACAACACTCAACACTCAACACACCATATACAAAGATAAGAGTACACACAATATGAAAAGGTACTCAACCAAATACATACTAGGGTTCTCTATAGTGTGAACCCAACTAAATGAGCTGGCACTATAACTATGCCAATCTCTAAAATGGCTATCACACAGCTTGTCATCCCATTGGCTGCATATCACCCATGATCTCACCAACCATGCCAGTGGTGTAAGTGTGGGGCCTATCCCCCAGGCGGGTCATCAGTGTCCATTGCTGCACTAGATGAGCTCGATATCTCAACACTCCCCCTCGAGCTCAACTCCATCTCATGTACACCAAGAGAAGCCCTGAATCTGCGAAGCTTCTCTGTAGTACCCAATGCTTTGGTGAAGATGTCAGCGACCTGATATTGTGTGCTGACATAAACAAGGTCAACGTCTCCTGCCAAAACCTTCTCTCTGACAAAATGGTAGTGGAACTCTATATGCTTCATGCGAGCATGAAAAACTGGGTTCCTGGCCAACTGTATACTGCTAATGTTGTCACAGAAAATGACAACTTGTCTATCCACACTGATAGACCCAAATCTGAAAGTAGCAACCAAGCTACCTCCTCACATGCTGCCATAGCAGCAACTCTATACTCGATAGAGCAACCTTAGGCTGCTTCTTGTTGCTCCAAGTCATAGCAGCACTCCCCAAAGAAAACATGAAGCCACTAGTAGATCTTCTATCTGAGATACTACCAGCCCAATCAGCATCTGTGTACCCATGTACACATATCTCTGTCCCAGTTTCATAAAATAGTCCACAATGCAAAGTAGACCTCACATACCTCAGTATGCATCTCAATGCATCCAAATGCGGCTTCCAAGGAACCTGCATAAACTAACTCACCAACCCAACAACATAGCTCAAATCTGGCCTGGTGATTGTAGATCAAGCTTCCTACTATGCTCCTATACATAGTAGGATCCTCCAAAATCTCTCCTTAATCTGCACTCATCTTGCCATTTTGATCCAATGGCACTAAGATAGGCTTACAGTCTGTCATGTCCAAGCCATACTGTCTCTGCAGTAATCCAATACCATGTGGTGACCTAATCACCTCAATGCCCAAGAAATATCTGAGCTCCCCCAGATCCTTCATCTTAAACTTCTGTCTAAGCAAGATCTTTACATCAAAGATCTGAGCATCATGGTCCCTCGTAATGATCATGTCATTTACATAGATGACAACAAGCACAACCCCTCTATCACTGTGTCTCACATACAGCGAGAAATCTCCATCGGCTACATGAAAGCCAATAGTGATAAGATATTCAAAAATCTTGCCAGGCCATGCTCTTGGTGCTTGTTTTAAGCCATACAAGGCTTTCTTCATCCTGCAAACATGCTTGGGGTGACTCACATCCTCATAACCAGGTGGCTGCAACATATACACTCTTCCTACAAATCCCCATACAAGAATGCATTCTTTACCTGGGCTAAAAGTTTCCTCATAATCAATGCCATATGTCTGTGCATATCCTTTGGCTACCAATCTAGCCTTGTACCTGCTTATGCTTCCATCACTGTTATGTTTTACTTTGTACACCCACTTGCATCCAATGGCTTTCTTGCCTTCAGGCAATTGCACTAAATCCCAAGTCTCATTTCCATATAGTGCATCCATCTTCTCATCCATAGCTTTCTCCCAACACACATTTCCAACAGCCTCTCAAAAAAAAAATATTAAACAATCCTAAAATGGGATCGATCATGGTGATAGACATAGATTAAGCAACAAAATTAATGTGGGTTATACCACACTAAAAACTCCATGAGAGAGAGAGAGAGATTGCACACTCAACAATAGCTCTATTCTATTGCATATCTCAAGTGAACCATACAATGATATAGGCTTTCTAGCCTTATCCCACTTTACACATCATCATCCATGTGGCAACTCCTTTTCCACTCCTTTTGGTCAACACTCACACACCATACCATATTACATGTGGCATTCTTATCTTGCCACAATATCTTGCACCTCTATACACACAATACCGCGATTACATCTCTCAACACCCCCTCTTAATCGAGGTGTTCCATAGCTCACCCATCATGCGGCAATCAAGCATAGGGCTTTGATGGAGGTGTATGTGCAGGGACAATGTTGAGATTCTGGAAGCACAGGCTCGTCCGGAACGTAGCTGCTAAAGGTAGTATTAGCTGTTCGATGGCTCGTATGTGTGCGCGGCCGTTTGATATGTGTGGGCACGTCAAAATACAAGCAGGCACTTGAGGTTGCAATTGAAGATATGTGGAGCATGGAAAAAAAGGGTGAAAAGGGCCAAGGTTGCCTTGGGCATGAGTGTGAAAAGCAATGGTGGCCATCTATAAGGTTTTAAGAAAAAGGAAAGAAATGATAAACAACGTGGCCACCGATAAGGTAAACCACGTGGAGTTTTTTTCGAGCTGCCAGCAAAGAGTTCCAGAAGGCTGGTGAATGCATGGAGTCGGTGCAGCTAAACAGCGGATGAGGAGAGGAGCCGGCCTTGTGCAGAAGGTCACTCAGGTGTTGCAGAAGAGGGAGGTTCTGATGTGTGTGCAGCCGGGAGCGTGTGTAGTGGAGAGGCTCTCGGGCATATGCAGCCGCACAGAGTTTATGAAGCTGGTGTGCTGAAGATGCAGCAGCTGCTAGTGTTAAGCGACAAGGGTTGAATTACGGGCTATGCAGAGTGTGGCTGGTGGGGCGACTGCAGACTGCAGAGAAGGCTGCCTTGGGTAGGAGCAGCTGAGGCTAGAAGACGCGTGGGAGAAAGAGACCGCCGTTGAGGTGATAGAAAAACAAGTGTGGAGGTCGCAGGCATGGCTGCTGGAGGGCTGGCGTGAGACTAACTGGCGTGTGGGAGACGCCTAGGTGCTGGTGTTGAGGAAAAAGGTAGAGAAGCGTGCTGCCACCACAGAGCAGAGTTTTATGGGGCAGTGGGGCTGGGACAACAGATTGGCTAGCGACTGGGAGAGGAGCCGCTAGGGAGGTTTTGCTGCGGCTAGTGGGGCTGGAGCGACAAATAGTAGAGGGAGCCTTGTGTGGCAGCTGGTACACAAAGGAAGAGAAGCAAAGAGAGAGGGAATAAGCCTAATAGTGCAAAAGGATCGCCCAAGTGAGATGGTTTTTTGTGTGAGTGGTCTTCAGCTGAGGTGCAGAGCAGAGAACAAAGAAGTCGGCCTGCAGAGAAGCAAGGAGCGAAGGGATTTGGAGCGACCAGGAGCTGGAGAGGGCTGATTGCGAGCAGGTGCTTGATGAAGCTGGTGTCTGGGATATCTCGGATACCCAATTCTGTAAAGATGAAGGTTCTTTCTAAAATATAAGTCTTGTTCATGCTCTTTGGTCTGGTGTTTTGGTGTGTTTGCATGCGTGTGTGGAAGTGTGGCATCCTATAAAGGCGTAAATAGCTTTACCGCTTCCGTGCCATCACTTTTTGGTGCCTCCACAGAGGAACAGATTTCCTCTGGTTTGTGAAAGAAGATAGGGGCTGTGTGAAGAAAGATTTGGAAAGATGGCTCAGGATTTTCCGGAGTATTGGGGATTGCCACAGGAGAATGCAACCAGGTTTTTAGAGAAGATGGAGTTTACAGCTTTAATGAAAGACAGGGCAACCCCGGAAATCCTTTCTCAGATTTTGACTTATTGCTTGCAGGGTGATGCAAAAGTATGGCTACAGATGTTTGTGACTACACATAGGAACATTCATCAACAAGATCCTGAGTACCTTGTAGTCAGAGCTGCATTTTTGGCACAGTATGTCCATGTGAAGAGTCCGAATGAAGTATGGAAGGAGTTGTGTAACATTCAGCAGAAGGACGGTCAGGATGTGGATCAATATCTGATAGAGTTTGGTAGACTGTGGAGTCTATGGTGTGAGGGTCTGATTCCTGAAGTACCCCCGCAGATGATTAAGAGGGAGCGGTTTGTGGCTGGTCTGGAGCCAACGATCCGTCTGAAGGTGGAGCTGAAGAACCTGGATAGCTTTGAGGAGGCTGTCAGAGTTGCTCGAGAGAAGGAGTGGAAGGTGAAGCGTTTGAGGCAAATGGGAATGCAGGAAGAGCCGAAGAGGTTTGTGAAGATACCAGAGATTGAGAGTATGCATCCTGGAAGAAAAGCTGCTGCTGTTCCTAAACAGGAGGACTCTTTGAAGAGGGAGGTTCATGATGCAGTGGAGCTCATGAAGTCTTTAAGCGTGAATTGGATAGAGTCTGCAGGAAGAGGAAGAGGCATAGGAGTTATGGGAAGGAAGACTAATGCATCATCTAATTCTGGAGGAAATTCAGCAGATATTGGAAGAGGGAGAGGGTATCCGTGTGATATGCAATGCCGAAATTATGGTGAGTGGGGTCATATCAGTCCGCAATGTGAGAGACTAGCCAAAGCTAATGGTGGCATATATCAATTGTCTTTGGGAATGAGTGATAAGGTGATGGGCCCTAATATGTAGGTGAGAGATGCAATCCAGCCCAATGTTTGTGAGGTCTATAAGGTCACTTTTGCAGAGCAGGATATGGGACAGATTAGCCTGTTGGAAATGAAGAAGGATGAGGTTTCTGGAATCAGCCCTGAAGAGCTTTCAGAAGGTGAGGAGGAGAAGGATGAGGGTATTGATGGTGCTGTGGATTGTGAAAGTGATGTTAAAGCTGAGGAGCCTGATGAGTTTGAGTATGGATATGACTTGGATGATCTCTTTGATTCAGAAAAGAGTAACGACTTGCAGGTGCCAGTACTTCAGCCAGTCAAGGTAGAGAGTGATGATCAAGGTGTTACTAATGAAGATAATATGGATGGAGTATATATGGATGATCCAGGTGATGAGTTGGATATTGCAGCCTGTGAGAGTGTGGATGATGAGCTGGACAGTGTACTTAATAATGCATTGGATGATCTGTTGGAGTTGGCTTCCTTGGAGAAGATTACTTGCATGCCAGTTATGCAGCAGGAAGAGAGTGATGGTGTGATTGATGATGAGTTGGATGCTACTTTGGATGATGGTGTGATAGATTTTGCAGATGCGGTTGTTGATCATAAGGTGTGTGTTCCTTGTCATGCCCAAGAGAATGAGTTGGTGGTTGTGAGTGGTGAGGATGCATGTGAGACTATTGTTGTTGGTCAGGGGGACCAAGATGCTTTGCCTAGGAGTTTGGGGAGCTTGGACTTGGTAGAGATGCCTGTGCAAGATGTGGAGAATCTTGAAGGATCGCCACTGGTCTTGAAGCTGGAGAAACTACAGGAAAGCGACAATGATGAGTCTACAGTGCATGAGGTTGCTGTGTGTGATGTTGATGGGCTGAGGGGAAGTGGATTTATGAAGGACACACCATATGTTGATGCTCAGCATATGGATGAATGGTTTGGTTATAGTTCAAGTCTGGCAGTTAGTCCAGAGGGAGAGTTGGAAGCCAATGATGTGGGTTGGAAATTGAGTGACCGTGAGGTGGAAGTTGATCATCAGATGTGTGTTATATCAGTATATGATTATGAATGGGAGTCAGATGTATCAGAGGGGAATAGAGGTGAGGAGTGGTGGTCTCCATTACAAGGTTATGTGAACTGGTATGGAGGAGGAAGTGCAATAGTAGATGGTGATGAGGCCATATTTAAAGAGCCAAGGGGGTTGCTGAAAGTAGGTCATGACAGGATCTATCAATGGTTGTTTGATGGAGGAGAATGCTTGAGGGATTGGAAGGTAGATGCACCAAGGTTTTTGTTTGATCCAGGGGGATAAGTGGTTTTTGTTTGTGCAGCTGCTGGACATAAATGTCTCAGCAGAAAAAAGGGGGTTGCTAAATATGTGTGTAGTTTTTTGGGAACCTCAGACTCAACTTGTACATGTGTACATGAGTGCTGTTCGTGTTGTGGTGAAGTCATGGGGGCACCCATTGACTCAGTGTGGGCGTCGTGGATGCGGCAATCAAGCATAGGGCTTTGATGGAGGTGTATGTGCAGGGACAATGTTGAGATTCTGGAAGCACAGGCTCGTCCGGAACGTAGCTGCTGAAGGTAGTATCAGCTGTTCGATGGCTCGTGTGTGTGCGCGGCCGTTTGATATGTGTGGGCACGTCAAAATACAAGCAGGCACTTGAGGTTGCAATTGAAGATATGTGGAGCATGGAAAAAAAGGGTGAAAAGGGCCAAGGTTGCCTTGGGCAACTGAAACCAGATTCTTTGTTATGTTCGGGACATGAAGTACATCCGCAAGGTACTTCACTTTGCCATCCTGCATAGACAATGACACATCTCCAACATGGGCAATTGGATGAGCAGTGTCATCCCCTTTTTCCACAAAACCTAGTCTTTCAAGGTTTTTCATCTCCTTGAACCACTCCCCATGACTTGTCATGTGGTTCGAAGCACCTGAATCAACGTACCATACATCATCTTTACGTGCTGCTTCAACGTTTTTAGACATGGAATTAACGATATGCTGCATAAACAACCTTTCATTATCCTCATTGTTTTTGCTCGAGGATGCATAGTTGTTTTGCTGCAATTTTCCATTTTACATGTTAGCCTGCTTCTTATAAAAATCTTCCTGCACATGTCCAGGCTTACTGTAATAAAAGCATCCACATGTATCATTATGCTCCCTTGGCCAATTTCCACAACCTCTTTGACTCCCCCTGCCCCTGAATTGGCCTCTTCCACCTGCGTGTTGTTGTTGTTATTGTGAATTCTGGGACTGTTGTTATTGTTGTTGTTGGCCATAATTCTGATTACCTGTTCGGCCACCTCCTTGGCTATGTCCACAGCCTCCTCTATCTCGTCCTCTTCCTGAACTTGTGTAGAAGGCCTATTGCTTTGAACTGTTTTTGTTTTGTGAAGACTGTTGGTCTTCACCCAAGCTCTTCTCTTCTATAATCAACATAGACACCAAATCTATGAAACTGGGAATGTTTTTCCGAGTCTAAATAGACGTCTTGAATGCCTTGTATTGTGGCCCGAGACCACGTAGACAGACTTCCACCTTATCATCATCATCTACTGAAATGCCAATAGATGCAAGGGATTCCACAATATCCTTGATCTTCAATGCATAGTCATTCATAGACATACTCTTTTTCTCCACAGTATGAAGTTCATTCTTCATCTGTATCTTTCGTGTGCCTTGGTATTCATTTCATAGAGTTTTACCAAGGTGTCCCACGCCTCCTTGGGAGACATGGCATTCTGTATGTGCCTAATCATGGTGTCTTGTATACTGATAGAGAGCCAATACATAACTTTTCTGGGTCCTTGGTTCCAATCCTTGAATTCTTTCACAACTGGAGTAGTCGGATTGATCTCCGGTATCTCTTCATGCTCACCTTCTATATAGTCCCAGTAACCCTTTTCCATCAGGAAATTTGTCAACCTGAACCTCCAAGCACGAAAGTTGTTCTTATCAAGATTCTCAGTAACAATTTGGTTTATGCCATCATTTGACATCTTGCCAGACACACAAATTTACCAGAAACAGCACTCTGGTTTGTCCTACACACTGTACAACACTCAAATGTCACAACCAATGACCTCAATGTGCATACACACACCCAATGGCAACTATTGACCTCCTTGCAGCACACACAATGTCTACACAACCAATCTGTCTTCCTGTAGTTCTTAAAATAGAGTTTTGCATAGAATCGATGACTTACCCGCAGTGCGCTCGAAATCGCCTGCTTTCTGAAAAACAGAGGTTAATGCTCCAAGATCCTCATCAAGGCTCATCTCTAAGCCACTAGACTCTCCATCAACATGAGAATGCTCTGCAGAAATGTCAGGCATACTAAGGGGATCAACCACTTTCTCTTTGCCTTTATGTGATGTACTAATCACATTTGGAGGATTGGTATTATGACGCAACCTACCACTCCATGGTCTATCAACTGAACCACTAGATGAGGACTCTCCTGGTCCACTCAAAGACTGTGATTGCTGACTTGCATTCTGTGCAACCACATTTTCACTCACATCTGCCCCAACAGCTTCTTTTTCAGCAGCATACCAGCTGATCATCTTATCAAAGACAACATCCCTGCTTACCCTCAACTCACGTGTAGCAGGGTTATAACACCTGTATCCCTTTTGCTCAAGGGAATACCCAATAAACACACATTTTTCAGCTTTTGGATCCAGCTTAGTTCTCAGCTCATCTGGCACATGCACATATGCAATGCATCCAAAGACTTTCAAATGAGACAAATCAAGTTTTTTGCCAGTAAACCTCTCCTCTAGAGTTACATCATGTATGGCTACAGTTGGAGTCCTGTTCATGATGTAAACTGCTGTAGAAACAGCTTCAGCCGCCCAATAGCTATGCGGCATATTCTTCTCTCCCATCAATGCTCGCGCAATCTCAGCATGTGCCTATTTTTCCGCTCAGCAACTCCATTTTGCTACGGAGTGTATCTGCATGTAAATTGTCTCTGAATACCATTCTTCTGCAAAAATTCAGAGAACTCATTAGAGAAGTACTCTCCCCTTCCATCTGACCTTAGTCACTTTACATGTTTCCCTGTTTGCTTTTCAATCAAAACTGTGAAATTCTAAAAAAGAGTGAACACCTCACTCTTCTCCTTCATGAAGTATACCCACACTTTCCTTGTGTGGTCATCAGAATAAATGTCACATAATACCTGCAGCCTCCCATAGACATGGTCTTCGTAGGAACCCATTCATCTGAATGCACAACATCTAGTGCATTTTTGCTCACATTTCTGTCACGTGGAAATACATGCTTTGTTTGCTTTCCAAATTGGCATGCTTCACATATTTTCTGCATACCTTCAACTTTAAACTTTGGCAGCCCTGTCACAATTCCTTTAGTCTGCATAGACTTCATTCTCTGTACATTCACATGTCCAATTCTTTTATGCCAAATGTTTGTGTCTGCAACAATTCGTGAACCATTTGCAAACATCGTAGCACTCACTTTAGGCATGTTCAATGTAAACATTCCGCCCACTCTGTTGCCTTTTTGTAACCAACCTGCACTTGTCTTTATGATGATGATGTGTAAAGTGGGATAAGGCTAGAAAGCCTATATCATTGTATGGTTCACTTGAGATATGCAATAGAATAGAGCTATTGTTGAGTGTGCAATCTCTCTCATGGAGTTTTTAGTGTGGTATAACCCACCTTAATTATGTTGCTTAATCTATGTCTATCACCATGATCAGTCCCATTTTAGGATTGTTTAACATTAGCAAGTGGAGAAGAGAGCTCCAAGAGTTGTTGAAGAGAGAGAGAAGCTCCAAGCTCCCCGAAAGTAGAGGATTTTTAAGGGATAATAGAAAATATGATTATTTTAATGTAATACTAGCATGGTATAGCTCACAGATGAGAATAGAAAAGAATGAGGGTCTATTTATAGGTGAGGGAGGCCACTAACTGAGTCCAACTGGGTTCTAGAATTTTTCAGCTTCAGTTTGACTGAATTTGGACAAGATTTGGACTAGTTTGGCTCCCCTTTTGATCCAATTTGATCCAGGAGAGATAAAAATATCACACCTTTTTTGCATTAAAAACCCTCCCACACAAGTGAAGGAGGTGCCTACATCAAAGGTCCCCCTCTCCTTACCAAGGTGTCAAAAATTCATCATTTCTCCAAAATATCTCATTTTTTAGTAATATCTCTTAATTTTCAACTAATAAACCTTATACTTAGTCAACTCTTTATCTTATGTGAGAAATTACTCATTTTTAGGTATTTTCTTTTATTCATTGGATTTTTCTCATCCCAACACTTGGATTAATCCTATTGTCCCATAGGAACCTTAATTGGACCATAATCCAAAAATTTCTAAAAATCTAGACCCTTAGGCTAAGGTCCTTTATATCATTTTTAATTGATTCCTAATGCGCATTGGAGAATTTATTTTGAACTTCTGTTTCAGGAAAATATATTTTAGGTATTAGGAGAATTTTTATATCTAAAAATATCTCAATATTGAAATATCTCTCTCTGGAATTTTTCTTCTCTCTAGGCAAAAACAAGGAAAAACAATATTTTTTTATATTCAAAAATAGGGAATGATTACAGGGGATTGAAGTAAAATCTTATTCATTATTCAGGCTAAGGAGGAATCTTACATGTGCGAACTTCTCTCGGGTAGGCAAATTGTGGTTGGTTAGATGCACTATTGTAAGGGGAGATGTCATCTCACCACAACAACAAGCCTTCCCAACCTTAAGTGCATGAAATGGTAACTAACCAAAGTCTTTGATTTGAACACACTTGGAATTAGTAGGTCTGTAATTGGTAGTTTTTGCAAGATCATGAGAGATGTCTACAGAATCACAGTCATGAATAGAAATCACATGCATGAAATCATGTCAAAATTGTAGGTTATTCTTAATTGCTCATCACAACTTCCCCTAGTGTCAAGAAGTTTCTAGAAACATCCCTGAGTCATGGTCGTGATCTTCTGTAGTAGAATCATCGTATTGATCTTCACCCAAAACATTCCAAAGTTTATTTAAATGTGAGTTCCTCTTTGATACCCCTAGTAAATGTTTTAAATGTCTATCTTATCGAATTGTCAAGTTATGATGTCTACCTTATCAAATTGTCAAGTTCTATTACCGTGATTTTCATATGGTGATTTGACTATTTTCCACCGTGACTTGTGATGTGGCAACAATCACAAGCATGATCAATAATCATAGAGTGTGATTCGTGATTCTGTCATAAAATCACGATTGTGATTTTGCAGACTATAGAATCACGGTGGCGTGATCCTACATGCATTAACCAAAAATCAATGATGGGGTGCAAACCCATCAGTAGCATTGTGGGAGTGTGCTCTTAGGGTGCTTCGATACTTGAGTGGTACTTTTAATTTTGGCATATTTTATGGCCAGGGGTGCACTCTTCTTGATGGACTGATTTAGATTGGGCTAGAGATCTAGATACTCAGTGTTTTGTGTTTTCTCACTTGGATTGGGAGCCATCTCATGGAGCAATAAAGAGCAAGTTACTTTAGCTCTTTCCTCCATAGAGGTGGAGTATCGAGCAACTTGTTATGCTGCATGTGAGGCGATTTGGTTACGGAGATTATTGGGAGGAGAACTTGGCTTTCCTCATACCTGATCTACTCTTCTTTGGTTTGAAAATCAGTGTTGCATCGACATTGCCAAGAACCTCGTGTTTCATGCTGATATGAAACACATTGAGATTCAATATCTCTATGTTCATGATGGGTTCTTGCTTGAGATTTTTGTTTGAAGTCTTATCCTTCAACACAAAGAATATCGCAGATTCACCAAGCCGTGTCTCAGGTTTTCCTGGCTCCTCATCTTGGGCTTTCTTGGAGTTTTTTGAGAATCCATTGCTAAGAGGGAGTATTAGAATATTAAACACTCTATTAGAACTACCCCTTGAAGACCTTTTCAAAACAACATAGTCCTTTGGAGAACTATGCTTGTTAGATGATATCCTAGTAACAGCTTCAACCATAGTTGATATGTGTGCTTCCAAAAGACTTGTTTAAATCAACGCCTTAGCATGAAGAAATTTGTGAAACCATGTATAGTTCTTTGGAAATTATACCTCAAAAAGCTCCTCGTAATAGGGATAGTTCTCAAATAACTATACTAGAAATAGCATAAGCCCCTCTTGTCTAGATTATCTAATATTCTATTATCACTTAACCAAATCTGAGAGTATCAACATTTATTTAGTCGACATAACTATAAAATAATAGTTCTTAGGGAAACTATATTTAGAGAATGTATCAAAATCACATATTTAAGCCAATGAACATGAGTTATTTTTCCTCTGCTCAAATGCTTGAAAAGTTTTGCTTGGAGAATGGATATCTCCATGTAACAAAGAGGCCACCAAAGGAGGGATAGCCATATTTTTCATTGGAATTCTAAGAGAAATAAGGAATTCAAATATATAGCCTTGAAACTCAAGGGGGAAATATTGAAAGAGAATGTTTCGGTGTAAAATCCGATTCATGTATTCCATGTTCATACTAAAGGGTGCTATGTATTCAGTGCACATCTCTAAGTTTCCTAAATACACATGTGGAGACTTCATGTAAAGAGAGGCAAATAATTATAAATATATACCTTATAAGAATTTATAATTTTTGTTTGTGCAAGTTCTTATGGGTTTAATTCAGAAGGGTAAAGATTTACAAAAATCTATAGTGATATTGAAGCCTTTAAGAAGATCACTGCAAGTGGTTCTTAGAGGCTTATTTTATTTCATTCAAATGAGTAAATATGGTAGTGAAAAAGGCACTTCTTGATGTTGCAATGTCTCCCCAGTTCATTATGTGGTATCTGAGTATTACTATAGTAACTTGTTTTATAATTCTTATCCCATTAAATAGATTTTAAATTTATTTTTTAGGACAAAAGCTAATATTCATGGTTGTAAGCTAGATCGACTTTCTTTTTGTTTTAAAATGGAAACCATTGTTGATTTCCGTTCTCAATGGAAGGAAGACAAAGTTGGGGTATCTAAAATTTTATAATAAAAACCAAACCACACAAATGTTTCTGATAGACTAGGTGTGTACATAAAGTACAAACACATGGGTAGTGTATTTTAGGGTTTAATAAACTTTTACTAAAATCCATAGTTAATGATAAACATCATTGAACGCCTTTCATATGAGGGAGATTGGCTTTTGGATATGTTTGCAACCATTATGAGAGTGCATTGAAAAAGGGCTAAATGTTGTTAATGTGGAGTTATATCCTTTGTAAGTGAAGTTTATTGAGCAAAGAGGTTCTCTATACAATAACTTCTAGACGAGTATTAAGAAAAGCATGGAGAATGATCCTCATGTTCTTGATGCATCTAGAAAACCTCAACCTCTTATGGAGGTGATTACAAGGGAGAGATGGTAGACCTACTAAACTATGAAAAGGAAGATAAGGAGGTTCTCAAAAGATTCCCTACCCCACATATGCCTTACAGTTAGTGAGATTAATCTTAAAGAATTCCTAACAGATTACTAAAATAGATTTGTAGTAGAGTTCACCAAAAATTTATAAGTATAAAACACTTCTAGATTATCATCTTTGAGAATCATACTTTTTTTAAATAGCATGGATTATCATATTTGAGTAGATTAACATCTTTGAGTAGCATACTTTCATTGAATAGCATGGATTATTCACTTTTAAGATAATATAATGGACTTATGTTTTTATCTCTAGTCTTGAATTTAATATTTCCTCTCCTTTTTAATGGCCATATGTTGGACTAGAGATCAAGGTAGCAACATACACAAATATGCAGCAAACAAGGAGGGATAGATATAAGCACAACTTTCAAAGTAGATTGATGAGAATGAGTGAAGTATAAGTGAAGTGACATAATAAGTTCATTGAGTATGTACATATACTAAGGGAAAATACCTTCTAAAAAGAAGGGAAAAAATGCCCCGGCCCATAATTAGCCTACATCCACACATCACTACCATATAAATGGCTAAAAATCCCCCCTATTGTAATGATGTGAAAATGTACATGGATCATGTGGCTGATCAATCCCCAAATGGCAAACAATGAGCCAAAGCTTTGCAAAAAGATTCAAACTTCTCTTGTGAGAGAATCTCCATGAATATATCTACCATATTGTCTTATGTAGAGATATAAGCCATGTTAATCTCTCATATAATGATCCTCTCCTTGACATAATGATAATGCACTAGAGACATAATCCAAGCTAATCTCTCCTGTAAATGAGCCTCTCTAAAAGAAAGTAGCATCTTGCAAGTTCGGTTTAAACCGGTTTAAACCTGATGGTTGTTATGTTGAAGACTTTAAAGACAAGTGTAGGTTGGTTGCAAGTGCTACGATGTTTGCAAATGGTTCAGGAATTGTTACAGACACACACATTTGGCATAAAAGAATTGGACATGTGAATGTGCAGAGAATGAAGTCTATGCAGACTAAAGGAATTGTGACACGGCTCCCAAAGTTTAAAGTTAAAGGTATGCAAAAAATATGTGAAGCATGCCAATTTGGAAAGCAAACAAAGCATGTATTTCCACATGACAGAACTGTGAGCAA
The DNA here is from genome assembly GCF_041138505.1 of Cibotium barometz. NCBI lineage: Eukaryota > Viridiplantae > Streptophyta > Polypodiopsida > Cyatheales > Cibotiaceae > Cibotium > Cibotium barometz. The sequence continues at coordinate 16,999,085 of NC_141096.1, forward strand.
AAATGCACTAGATGTTGTACATTCAGATGTATGGGGTCCTACGAAGACTATGTCTATGGGAGGCTGCAGGTATTATGTGACATTTATTGATGACCACATAAGGAAAGTGTGGGTATAATTCATGAAGGAGAAGGGTGAGGTGTTCACTCATTTTCAGAATTTCAGAGCTTTGGTTGAAAAGCAAACAGGGAAATATGTAAAGTGCCTAAGGTCAGATGGAGGGAGAGAGTACTTCTCCAATGAGTTCTCTGAATTTTTTAAGAAGAATGGTATTCGGAGACAATTTACATGCAGATACACTCCGTAGCAAAATGGAGTTGCTGAGCGAAAAAACAGGCACATTTCTGAGATTGCGTGAGCATTGATTGGAGAGAAGAATATGCCGCATAGCTATTGGGCTGAGGCTGTTTTCTATAGCAGTTTACATCATGAACAAGACTCCAACTGCAGCCATACATGATGTAACCAGAGGAGAGGTTTACTAGTAGAAAACCTGATTTGTCTCATCTGAAAGTCTTTGGATGCATTGCATATGTGCATGTGCTAGATGAACTGAGAACTAAGCTGGATCCAAAAGCTAAAAAATGTATGTTTATTGGATATTCCCTTGAGCAAAAGGGATACAGGTGTTATAACCCTACTACAAGTGAGTTGAGGGTTAGCAAGGATGTTGTTTTTGATGAGATGAGCAGCTGGTATGCTACTGAAAAAGAAGCTGTTGGGGTTGATGTGAGTGGAAATGTGGTTGCACAAAATGCAAGTCAGCAATCACAGTCTTTGAGTGGACCAGGAGAGTCCTCATCTAGTGGTTCAGTTGATAGACCATGGAGTGGCAGGCTGCATCATAATACCAGTCCTGCAATGTGATTAGTACATCACATAAAGGCAAAGAGAAAGTGGTTGAGCCCCTTAGTATGCCTCACATTTCTACAGGGCATTCTCATGTTGATGGAGTCTAGTGGCTCTCAGAGATGAGCCTTGATGAGGATCTTGGGATACCAGCTGTGAGAACACCTACTATAAAGAAGGCTATGGAAGCCATGAATGCAAAGCTACGAAGATCTGGGAGAGTGAAGAATCCTGTGTAGAGGTTTACCTATGATGGTTAAGTGGCACATCACTATGCATACATGGCAGAAGTTGTATAGGTTGTAGAGCCCACATACATTGATGAGGCTGTTGGAAATGTGTGTTGGGAGAAAGCTATGGATAAGGATATGGATGCACTATATGGAAATGAGACTTAGGATTTAGTGTAATTTTTTGAAGGCAAGAAAGCCATTGGATACAAGTGGGTGTACAAAGTAAAACATAACAGTGATGGAAGCATAAGCAGGTACAAGGCTAGATTGGTAGCCCAAGGATCTACGCAGACATATGGCATTGATTATGAGAAAACTTTCAGTCCAATTGCCAAGATGGCAACAGTGAGAGTTGTGATAGCAGTGGCTGCATCAAAGCAATGGTCTTTACATCAGATGGATGTAAAGAATGCATTCTTGCATGGGGATTTGCAGGAAGAGGTTTATATATTGCAGCCACCTGGTTATTATGAGGATTTGTAGGAAGAGGTGTATATATTGCAGCCACCTGGTTATGAGGATGTGAGTCACCCCGAGCATGTTTGCAGGTTGAAGAAAGCCTTGTATGGCTTAAAACAAGCACCAAGAGCATGGTTTGACAAGATTTCTGAATATCTTGTCACTATTGGCTTTCATGTAGCCAATGTAGATTTCTTGTTGTATGTGAGACACAGTGATAGAGGGGTTGTGCTTGTTGTCATCTATGTAGATGACCTGATCACAGGGGACCATGATGCAAAGATCCTTGATGTAAAGATCTTGCTTAGACAGAAGTTTAAGATGAAGGATCTGGGGGAGCTCAGATATTTCTTGGGCATTGAGGTGATTAGGTATGATAGGCTATAAGCCTATCTCAGTGCCATTGGATCAAAATGGCAAGTTCAGTGCAGATTCAGGAGAGATTTTGGAGGATCCTACTATGTATAGGCGCATAGTAGGAAGCTTGATCTACATGACGATCACTAGGCCAGATTTGAGCTATGCTGTTGGGTTGGTGAGTCAGTTTATGTAGGTTCCTCGGAAGCCACATTTGGATGCATTGAGACGCATACTGAGGTATGTGAGGTCTACTTTGCATTGTGGACTATTTTATGAAAGTGGGATAGAGATATGTGTACATGGGTACTCAAATGCTGATTGGGCTGTTAGTATCTCAGATAGAAGATCTACTAGTGGCTTCATGTTTTCTTTGGGGAGTGCTGCGATGACTTGGAGCAGCAAGAAGCAGCCTACGGTTGCTATATCGAGTACAGAGGCCGAGTACAGAGGTGGTGCTATGGCAGCATCTGAGGTAGCTTGGTTGAGAAAGCTACTTGCAGATTTAGGTCTATCAGTGGGATAGACAAGTTGTCATTTTCTGTGAAAACATTAGCAGTATACAGTTGGCCAGGAACCCAATTTTTCATGCTCGCACAAATCATATAGAGGTCCACTACCATTTTGTTAGAGAGAAGGTTTTGGCAGGAGACGTTAACCTTATTTATGTCAGCACACAAGATCAGGTCGCTGACATCTCACCAAAGCATTGGGTACAGAGACGTTCCACAGATTCAAGGCTTCGCTTGGTGTACATGAGATGGGGTTGAGCTTGAGGGGGAGTGTTGAGATATCGAGCTCATCTAGTGAGGTGGTGGACATTGATGACCCACCTGGGGGATAGGCCCCACACTTACACCACTGGCATGGTTGGTGAGATCATGGGTGATATACGGCTAGTGGGATGACAGACTGTGTGATAGCCATTCTAAAGACTGGCATAGTTATAGCACCAACTCATTTAGTTGGGTTCACACTATAGAGAACCCTAGTATGTATTTGGTTGAGTACCTTTCATATTGTGAGTACTCTTATCTTTGTATATGGTGTGTTGAGTGTTGTGTGAAGAAGAAGATTTTCACCCTCTCACCTTGTGTGTTCTCTTTTAGGGTTTTGTGAGTGTGTGTGTGCTTGCAAGAGCTCAAGCTCTCTTCTCCCTTGCATCTTTTCAAGTGTGTCATAACATCTAGTCCAAACATAATTACTAAAATTATATAATTGAATATCACCCCCTTATGATAGAATAGGCCATGGGGCTTATTTCCCTATAAGTGTTAGAATACCCACTTAGCAACCTATCAATGCTTATTTTTGGGAGTGTGCATAAACCTACTCAACTAGGAGATCCCAAATAGAATGTATGGCCTGTATTTGATAAAGTGATGTATCAAATAAATGGTTCAACTATATCTAGCACTTGTGTCTCTACTAGTGTAGAAAAACAAACTTACAATCTTCAAGACCAAACTGTGTAAGCAACCTATGTATGCACTTTGACTGCACAACATCACAATACTATCATCACACTTTAGAAACTATATACCCAAATAATAATGCAACAAGTGGAAAATCTTGCACATCTCAAATGAAACATGCAATTCTTTTCCTCATAGTAGCAGCATGTTACCAATGTCTATCATCACATATAAAACAATGACCAAAAAAATATTTACTTCTCTGTACATGAAGGGTACTCTCAATGGGACTATTGTAAAAACAATTTATAACCAATCATGTATTTACCATGCTTTAGGAACCTACATAAGGCCATATAAAGCTTTTCTTAACCTACATATTTTAGACACATGTCCCTTCTTTAACAAAACCATGAAGCTGAGATACATAAACCTCCTCATGAAAATCACCATTCAAGAAGGCAATCTTGATATCCAAATGATGTACATTCCAACCATGATGCATTTCCAATGCGATAATACACCTCATTTTAGTTATATGAGATGTGTGTGTGCAAAGGTCTCATAATCTATACCCCTTTCCTCAGCATAACCCTTTGTTAACAAGCCTTGCCTAATATAGAGGTCAATGCTACCATTAGTATTTTACGCTTAAGCTTATAAACCCACTTCATACCAATGGCCATTTTACCATAAGGGACAACTTTGCTAAATACCAAGTGTCATTTTTAAGGATTGAGTCATGCTCATTATGCATGGCCCATATAAATAAATAGGCTCCTCTTCATTCATTGCATATACTAGAATGAGAGCATGATCCATAAAAGTATTAGATGCATGATGAGAACATGCACGTTGTCGTGACGTGGGTGGTGTCGCTGGGAAAGCGCGAGGCTTCTGGCTGTGAGAGTAAGTGGTTGAACTTCAAGGGACATCACCAGCAAAAGCTAGAACCATCATAAATTTAAGACTCAGCCATACATGGCTAGTCAAAGCAAACGAGAGCCTCATGATCCAAGCCAAAAACTGGCATTAACATAGCTTGATTCATAAAACTCAATACATCAAACCCCAGAAAAACATCTCATAGGTATATACATCCAAGATTCACGGCCAGCATTGGCACCATAGTCCATATCAAAGACAAGGCTGACATCATCATAACATGTCATAAACATAGGACCTCAGCTTTATGAACCATCACATCATATTCACAATACTGAGCCTTCAAGGCTTATGCATTCCCTCGGATCATAGACACATCAACAATATTTGCCACATGGAGGACCCGCATCAACCTCACAACTTTGCACCACTATGGCTTTGACATTTGCATATAAGAACATTCCAATAATTCTAATGTACTCCTTCAAGCTAGGGATAAGGAGGCCTGTACAGTCAAAGGAACAAGGAGAAGAACGACCATTTAACCTCTGCATTCGGGCAGCAACTTCATCACCCTTCTCCCTGTTGTTGCAGAGTTCCCTTTGCCATCTTCTCATACTTGTGGCTGCCGCTTGAGAAGCTTCCCCTTTTGTATACCTGCTGCTGGTCACTGTTTTTGAGTGTCTGAGAGCACACGCAGCTCCACACGGTCGTCCCTCTTTATCACACACGAACCCCCTCTGCAGCTTCAGCGGCCGTCCCTCTTTATCACACACGAACCCCCTCTGCAGCTTCAGCGGCCGTCCCTCTTTATCACACACGAACCCCCTCTGCAGCTTCAGCGGCCGTCTCCTTTTTTACCTTGTAGACGACCCCCCCCCAGTTCTCTTCACATGGCGAACACACGGCCGTCTCCACCTTTTATTCGGCGCACCCCTTTTACCGCTACTGCAAAACACTGCTCCTCGGTGACCTCCCAGCTGCGCTGACACGCTCCAGAGCTCCTTTGCTCTTCACACCGCGATCACCTCACGACTGTCTGCTCCCGCCAGCTTGTGTAGACAACTACAGTGTCTCTCCCCACAAGGTTGCGCCCCCTCCACGGCTATTCAACGCAGCATACGAGCTCTGCCTTTACTCTATGTGGCACCCCTTCTCTTCCAGCTGCGCCTATCTGCTGCAGCGCCCCACTATTTTTTTTCCCAGGCGACTTTCACCTCTTTTTCTTCTGCAGGCTGCCCGACTCCTTGCGAGCTCCACGCTTCCTTCACGTGCATCGCCAGCTCTGGCAGCCACTCAACCCTCCACGTTCACTTTTCCTTTTTGGCCACTTAATATTATATATATATTTTTTATTTTGCCTAAGATGGCCACCTTATTCTCCTTTTCACACCAAAGCAAAGGCAACACCAATATTAATTGCTCCCCACTTTCCACACTTTCAAATGCAATCTGCAAGTGTCCACTCATTTCTTGGATGTGCACACAATTCAAGGCGACCAAACAGCTAAAACCACCTCCATCCAACCATATTCTGAACAGGCTTGTAACAAGCTCAGCACCAAACCATTTCACCTGTACACCTGGCGACGCCCTCAAAAGCAAAACCCTCCACACGCCATACATCTCGTATGTACACAGACACTTAATCCCATGCATCTGGATTTGCATTTAATAGCCTCACATGCATGGTTTCACACCATAGACGTGCTGTGGCACGACAACGTGTCTTGTGAGATAAAGGAGTAGGTAATTTGATGTCCTAAAAAAATTTTCACCATCCATTTTGACATACTCTTGGATGGCTATATATGGTTGCCCTATCCTCATCCAATACATCATCCATAATTGCCTCATATGAATAGGTTGATCTATGTGTTGAAATTTGAGCTGATTTTCAATCTCACTAAGGGCTGATTTGTAGCACCTTGTTGAGCATTCATTTGCTCCACATATGGCTATCTTACATTATACAAGGATAGAAGTGTATCAAAGATATCTTGTGAACATACAGTTGGCTAATTTTTAATTAAAATAATGGGCTGAATTGAGTTCTAAACAAAGACCACATCTCTCCTCACCAAAAATCTTCTTTGTGGTCGGATGGTAGAGTCTATACTCTTTGCTTTCTAAATCGTATCCCCCACAAAAAATCATTTTACCACCTTATCATCTAACTTATTGTGTTGTTTCTCAAGCACAAGAGCATAAGCAAGGTAAGCAAAAATATATAAATGAGCCACATAGAGCTTGTAAATATATATTATCTATAATATTATGTTTTATTATATTTAGAGACGTATACCTATATATACATGTGCATTTATAAAATAAATAAACACATATACACATATTTTTAATTAATATTAAATTTTAACACATGGGGATGCATGATGAGGTGTGTTCACTCTTAAATAAGTGTATCTTATATACAATGTCTTTTGTCTTCTCTTTTGCATACATATGTATGTGATTGTGTGTGCACATATACACGTATGTGTGATTGTGTAATGTCTTCACAAGTGCATGTGTTGTGCAAGTGTCTTGATTGTGTGTATGTGTTAGTGTGTTGTTGTTGTTGTTGTTGTTGTGTGTGTGTGTGTGTACATGGTGTGTATGTTTTTATATATGTGTATCCATAGCGAGTGTCTACATGTACATGTGTGTGAGCATGTGAATATACTCGTGTGTATATCTATGTGTGTGCATGTGCAGGTGCATATGTGTGTGTGTGTGAGTGTGTGCATGTCCATGTGTGTGCACATGTACTTGTGTATGTGAGTGTATTTATGTGCTTGTGTGCATGTATACACATGTGTGTATGTGCAAGCTTGAGTATGTGTGCAAGTGTGCATATCTCTATATGTTGCATGTGTGTCCATGTGTATGTGAGTGTATTTATGTGCTTGTGTGCATGTATACACATGTGTGTATGTGCATGTATACACATGTGTGTATGTATACACATGTGTGTATGTGCAAGCTTGAGTATGTGTGCAAGTGTGCATATCTCTATATGTTGCATGTGTGTCCATGTGTGCGAGTGTGTGTATGTGTGTTTGTATGCGTGTGTGTGTATGTGTGTTTGTATGCGTGTGTGCACGTATCATGTGCTTGTGTTTGTGTGTTATGTGTGTGTGTGTGCGTATGCATGAACATACATGTGTGTGCGTCGATATACATATAAATCTATTTATATATACATGCTTACATACCTATAGATACACATACATACATAATATATATGTGTGTGTGTATGTATATTCTCTCTCTTACACATGCACATAATATATATGTTTGTGTGTGTATGTGCAAGCTTGAGTATGTGTGCAAGTGTGCATATCTCTATATGTTTCACGTGTGTCCATGCGTGCAAGTGTGTGTATGTGTGTTTGTATGCGTGTGTGCATGTATCATGTGTTGGTGTCTGTGTGTTGTGTGTGTGTGTGTGTGTGTGTGCATGAACATACATGTGTGTGCGTCGACATACATATAAATCTATTTATATATACATGCTTACATACCTATAGATACACATACATACATAATATATATAAGTGTGTGTATCTATAGGTATGTAAGCATGTATACAAAGATTTCATTGAAAGATGTGAGATGAGATCTTCTTAGATTCAAATTCAAGATTGCATTGCTAGATGTGAGATTTGGCTCCTCCTCAGGCTTGCAAGAGGAGTGGTTATTTTGAACTAGCCCCACCTCCTTTGCCCACGTGTGAAGGGAGGTGGGGTTGTGGTTAATCTTGTATAGATTTTTAGCCATAGAAACAAAATTTTTAAAGCATGTAAAGACCTATGACTTTTGTTTTAATAAATATACCCAAGTGTTCTTGGAGTAATCATCAATAAAATTCCCAAATTAGAGATATCTCTCAGTCCAATGGTGTCCTCATAGGACCACATATGTCGCTAGGTATAAGTTATAATTTCTAGATAACCCTTTATTGATCCATCTTTTAGGATGATGCCCATTTCATCTTACCCAAAATACACCCCTCACATACATGTTTGATAGGGGTATCAAGCTTTGGCAAATCTAACACTCTCTTACCATTTAAGACACAATAAATTGTCAAATTCAAGTAACCAAAATGGGCATGCCATAGCTTCGCATCACTCATATAGAGCACGTGTGGAAATGCGAATGTCTCATACTTGTCCAACTTGTAAAGTCCATGGCTTAGAGTACCTGCAAGGATACCACACTAGCATCTCCATGACTCGGGGCATGAACTATACACATGTCTCATCAATAAGTTTGACCACAAGGCTTAAAAGAAAGTAGCATCTAGATTAACCTAATTATCCTTAGATTATCCTAATTTAAGATGATTAGCCTAGGTTTACTGAGAGAAGAGAGAGTAAGTTACCTGTGTATTTATGATTATCAAAAGGTACCAAAAATATGGTGTATATGATCTATATACATGACCCCCCTTTCACACTATCATAAGTTTTGTCCATGGGCATGGTCAATTGACCTTGGGGCCATTATTCATACGAGACCATTCCACGTTTTTACAAACCATCCCCACCCAAAAGGTTTTGTCCTTGAACCATGGATATGTACAATCACAATCCTCATGGATGGAGTATATGTTAAAACCCTAAGATCTCTCTAGATAATTGTTATGCATAAACATGCATAAATCAGGCATAGACTCAACCACCCAACCACCCCCGAGCCCAAGGGATGCACACATGAATATTAATGAAATACATCATACCTCTACCTTGATGTCCCATACCATCAAGAGGTATAACTCCAATCCAATAGCATGTAGCTATAGTGTGAAATGGTAGATGAGTAGATATGAACCTCTACACAAGAGAGCATAACATAGCCTTGGCCTCATAAGCCTAAGCCTCCAAGCCCCCTTGAGTGTGCCCCATGCCCCTATTATATAGGAGGGCCCTCAAGTGACACTTGACTCTCCATTTCCCATGTGTGACCCTTGGATGACTGACCCTAACCTTAACCCTTAAGGTTAGTCCTAACCCATGCTCCACTAGAGCTTGTTCCCATGCTCCCATGCTCACAAGCCTAATGTGGGTTAGCCTCCTAGTATATGCACACATAATGTGTATATAACATAGTACACATAATGTACATATAACATACTTCCCCTCTCTCAAAACATTGCACTCTTGCAATGAAAAGAAGGAGAACTGCGCTGAACAATCTCAACCGACTCCCAAGTCAAATCCTCAATTTTCCTATCTTTTCACCTAATTTTTACCTCAGGGATTAATCAACTACTACAAAGTTTCCTTTCCCTGAATTCAAGTACCTTATCAGGTTCATGTGGAACATAGGATAATCGACTTCAACGAGTTCTTGAGGAGTAACTGTGTTATCCTCACCTCCCAGTTTTCCTTTCAATCTATTGATATGAAAGACTAGATGAACTCTAACATGTAGAGGTAGTCTTAAGTTCAAATGCAACCGTGCCAATCCAAGGTATAACTCAAGAATGGACCACAATATCTAGGAGATAAATTTGAGCATTTTTCCATTGACAAAGTCTAAGAATCTTTAGGAACATTAAAATAAACCAACGCTCCTGGTTCAAAAGACCGAGATGAGCATCCCCTATCAGCATAAAATCATGCCCTATCATGAGCACTCCTGATAGAATCCCGAGCTTCGGTCAGCATTTCCTGCATATCTCGCAAGAAATCCCTCGATGCATCAAGCTCGATGTCCTTAAGACCGACATCAATAGGTGCCCTGGGTTGATACCCATACATAAGTATGCACGGACTAAAAAATAATAGCCATAAATTTAAAACTGTTATAGGTAAATTCCATCATTGGAAGCTATTTTTTTCAATATGATGATTTTCTAGAGAATATGCATGAAGCATATACACTATAATCTGATTCATACACTCTGTTTGCCCATCAGACTACTACGGATGATCAGAGCAATTCACATTCAAAGTAACTTCCTCGCTGTAAATAAAGTAGGAAAACATGGAATTATAACAACAGAAACCAGGGATTCATCGGCGCCCCAACATACCCACATTTGCATATGGAATAATCGACGTCTCGAGTTACCCATATCAACATAGAGAGTCATCGTCTCGATGAGTTACATATATCCATCCGTAAACAATCAGGTTAAACAATCAAGCTGACTATATAAATCACCTAAAGTACGGAACTAGAGAAAGAAATGCCAACAAAGGAAGAATCCAAATTTTCTTATCCGAACACAACAAGATAAACTTGTTTGAACTCTAAAGAAAGAGATTTCAACAAGTGAAAATGCCGACGAGATTACCCTCATCAAAACATGCAAGCTATAGAGATAAAAGAAATTTATCTAGAGAATGCCCACAATATAACTTCTAGTGAATTTAGAAAATAAGATTGTCTTTGAATGTTGAGGTCAACATGGTAAGTGATGTAAGCAAAGCAACAATCTTGAGCCCAAATTATCCCATAAGATAATAAATGTGAGGGATCACTAGCGTCCCATACCACCATGATACCACCCATACATACCTTAACAATTTGAAACTCCCTAGTATGCCATCTAGGAAAATATGAATAAAATCCTATATAAAAGGAATAAGATGGCCTTATCCAGACTTTCACATACTAAACCTCTCTCTATATACTTGAGACTACATCAAGGAATAACTCCTTCTGAGTACATCATTAGCAAAGAAATTGAATTATTGGCACCTTTCTAATGATAACTATCCAAAACACAATAAAGTTAGATAGAAAAATAACTCACCTAAATATATAAGCAACTAGATATCCGAGTTGGAATATATACAAGAATATAAGAAATATACTCCAAAATTACGTGCAAAAAACGAAGGCAAATGTTACCTTCAAGGCACATGAAATTATCCAAAAGATCAAAATATCCTTATAAAACCATGGATAAAAGCATAGAAGCTTCTCTAATCCATAAAGACCATAGTTGATCATAAAAATCAATGCATACTATCTAATGGACATAAATCATGCCAAAAGAAGCATTAAAATTGGTAGCCAACTCATCAATCCGGAGTATATGAACGTTGTGTTATTCAAATAAAACTCCAAAGTAAGAAAGTGAAACACATGTGTGTAACACTCAATAAAAAACCCCTAGACACGTGATCTAGGCAGAACCTGATAATGAGTCCATATAAAACTTAGAAAATATCCAATAAAAATCCACCAAAACAAACCGATCAACTGACCCATGATAGAGGCTTAAGAAATTAAGCACAAACCACACTTAAAAAAGTACAAAATAAATTATCATGGAAAAGTGTCAAAGGTGAAACACACTTTGAACGTAAATTATAGCCATCAAAAGAAATTAAGGAACATGTCCAAAAAGAATGGCTAAACAATGGTAAAAATTTATGAATATATCGTTTAGAATTAATCCAAGCATAAATATCCATTAATATGAGGTATAATCATATTAATAATATGCGAATAACCCGCATCTATCTAATGTCAGTACGAGAAAATGTACTTCAATACTAAATAACCCTCGAAAATATTAAATTCTCGAGAAAAAGAACTATCATGATTTTTTTCTAGTTTTCCCTAATTTTATAGGGCCTCAAAATATAATAATTTTGATTTCCACCAAACCTATCTTATGGCATTCCAAACCTATGTTTTTCCAAAAAATTTCTAGCAGTTTTATCTGCCAAAATACCATTGATATTTTAAAAATACCAATTTTTAGGATTTCTAAAAATAATATCTAGAATATTCCTAATTTTACGCGCGAATCCCATCGTTCACGAAATTTCCAATTCCACCTGACAATCCTCAAATCCAATGAAAATTTTTAATTTTAATGGATTTTTTAAATTTTTAGGTCAAAAAATATATTTTTAAAAGAATTTGAATGGTCACGGGAGCCCGAATGGACACACCACATGCCAAACACCAACCCCACATTTTTCCAAAATTTAAAATTACCTTTGTCTAATTTTTCAGTAATTTTCAAGAATTTTTTAAAATTTTTAATTTACCTCGAACGCATTTAGAATACAAACGGTCAAAAAATTTCAAAATTCCAACGGTTTTCTCGAAATATAGAAAGCCAAAAGTTTCTTGGGAAAATAAAAAGACAAAAAAAAATTGGAATGTGAAAGGTCAAAAGTTTCCGGAATACGGAAGATCAAAAGTTTTTCCGGGATTCAGAAAGCCAAAAGGTTTCAGAAAAACGGAAAGCCAAAGGTTTTCTGGAAGATGAAAAGCCAAAAAATTTCAAGAAGAAATTTTCAGAAAATTTTCAGAGATTTGTTTCCTCAAATCCCATATTTTTCAGTATTTTCCAGGCTTTTTTCAAGCTTTTTTCTGAAATATTATCAAAAAGCTTTTTTTTATAATAAACATAATCATTTTTAAAAAAAATAAAAATAATAAAAATAAGCTTTTTAGCTTATATTGGAATTTGATTTTTCAAGGGGGGCGTTCTTTTCTGCCGGCTGCTGTGCGCAGCCCCCCCTCCCGTCGCCTGCGCGTAGAAGTGTGAGAGAGAGAGAGGGACTCTCTCTTCTCCCCTCTCTCCTTCCTTGCCTCTCCATTTCAATCTTCCTCCTCCAATCTCCTCTCTCTCTCTCTGTTAATCAGAGAGATTAACTTTAATCCATGATTAAAGTTTTTAATTAAACTTTTTTAATCATAATTATCATTAATTATGATTAATGTTTTTAAAAAATCATTTTAAAGAGATTTTCTCACGGAAAAAAGAAGGAAAAATCATATTTGAGAGGCAGAGAGAGTCCCACACACATGGGAGAGCATCTCATGCATCAACATGCTATCCCCTATTGAATTTCAGTAGAAATTGATAGAAATTTGATCGCATTCCTGCGGAAAAAACACGCAAAAAATGTATAAAAATACATTTTAAATCAAAAAAATGCTCAAAAAATTTCTAAAATTTTGGAAAAAAATTTCTAAAAATTCTAGAAATTTAGGGAATCCATTCTATCAAAAATATCCACCATAAACTTATGGTATTTTTGTAAAGAAAATCCATTAATGCTCGATTTTAACCATAAAAATAGGAAAAAATAGCATTAACTCACGGAATTCCCTCGCAACATCGATTCGTCCATTGAATTGTAGTAACACAAATTCCAATCACCAAATAAAGGATCCACGTGCAATTCATCAACAAAAATAAACAAAAAATAACATTTTATTAGTAAATATTAAAATTTACTTAAAAAAATCAACAATTAAATAGAGATTGCTCTGATACCACTGTTAAAACCCTAAGATCTCTCTAGATAATTGTTATGCATAAACATGTATAAATCAGGCATAAACTCAACCACCCAACCACCCCCGAGCCCAAGGGATGCATACATGAATATTAATGAAATACATCATACCTCTACCTTGATGTCCCATACCATCAAGAGCATACCATCAAGAGGTATAACTCCAATCCAATAGCATGTAGCTATAGTGTGAAATGATAGATGAGTAGATATGAACCTCTACACAAGAGAGCATAACATAGCCTTGGCCTCATAAGCCTAAGCCTCCAAGCCTCCTTGAGTGTGCCCCATGCCCCTATTATATAGGAGGGCCCTCAAGTGACACTTGACTCTCCATTTCCCATGTGTGACCCTTGGATGCCTGACCCTAACCTTAACCCTTAAGGTTAGTCCTAACCCATGCTCCACTAGAGATTGTTCCCATGCTCCCATGCTCACAAGCCTAATGTGGGTTAGCCTCCTAGTATATGCACACATAATGTGTATATAACATAGTATACATAATGTACATATAACAGTATATGTCAATGGACTCATGTCAAACTTGAACCTCATGCTTACACCATGTATGGGAGACAAAAATCGCATGTATATGGCTGTAAATTGCTCAATAAGCCCTCAAAACAAGCCATAACCTCTTCCCTATAATGGCATAAGAACCTTGAGTAGCTTCCAATCATTATGCATCCAATTTCCAAGGGTATAGCAAGTTAATTCACTTTTTATGACCCTCGTTGGCCTCTCAAAATGCATCCAACAACCCTTCACATCCTTCCAATGTAGAGACAGGTTTCCAAGAGGCTTTTTCCTTAGGTATCCCTTGCCATTTGACCAACTACTCCACTAATGTACGGTTGCGAATAACTCTTTCTCTTGTACCCAAAATTACTTCCGGCACATACTCAAGCATTCCCTCCTCATTCACTAGAGGTAATTCATCTTGCACAAATACCTCCGGCCCAAGGTAAGCTTTGAGATGTGATACATGGAATACATCATGAATCTTTGAGGTTGATGGAAGTGCCAATTGATAAGCAACTTCACCAACATGCCTCACCCCTTGTATGGCCCATAGTAGCGATGAGCTAACTTGGTATTTGTCATGCCCTTGAGAGAATCATATCTTGTCTTGGGAATCCTCAAGAATACCCAATCACCCTCCATAAACTCCAATGGCCTCTGATGAGTATTAGCATAATGTTTCATCCTTTCTTGAGCTTGCTTCATATTATCTTTGCATTGTTGCAAGAGTACATCCAACTGTTCTATCTCCTCTTTTGCATTAGGATTCACCCCTTCTTGCTTTTGAACCATCATTGGCATATTCACTTTGTACCCATAGATTTGTACCCATAGAGTGCCTCAAAAGGTGACATGCCAATGCTCTCATGATGCATGCTATTATGAGAAAACCTGGAAAGTGGCAACCACTTATCCCAAACACCTTGCGTATCATGGCAATAGTGCCTTAAGTAAGTTTCCACCCATTTGTTCACCCTCTTGGTTTGTCCATTGGTTTTGGGGTGATAGGCGGTGCTAGGTGTCAAAACAGCCCCCATGATTACAAAAAATGTCCTCCAAAATGAACTCATAAACTTCACATCTCGGTCACTAACAATTTGTTGTGGCACTCCATGCAACTTGAACACATGATCCACAAACTATTTTTTGCAACCATAGATGCTAAAACTCTGATCTTAGAAGGAATACAATGTGCAACTTTTGTCAAGAGGTCTACCACCATATATATACTATCCCATCCCCTCTTTGTATGAGGAAGCCCCATGGATATGTGTGTCCATTTTCCATTAATAGGCAAAGACTAAAGCAAACCATCAGGCTTATGCGTGGGATCCTTGTTTTGTTGGACAAGGCAAGCAACTTGTCCTCACAAAACTATACACATCTTTCTACATTCCTTTCCAATAAAAACTCTTTCACACCTTCTCAAAGGTCTTAAACAGCCCCATGTGCCCCAATAATTAAGAAGAATGCATCTCTTCTAACACCCTCTTCTTGTAGCTTGATGTAGGCACAAGGTAGACTTTGCCTTTGTAGTAGATGAGTCCATTATAAAGTTCAAAATGTAGCAAACCACCATGAGATCCTTGCTATAATTTTTGCCACATTGGTGCCACTTCCTCATCCAATAGGTGCTCTTCGTGTGGATATCCAAAATCTAATCTTTACATACCTCCGATATTGCCATGCATCTACATTCCCATATACGTGATAATGCATCCACCACAAAATTCTCTTTTCCTTTCATGTAAGATATTTCAAATTCATAATTTTGTAATGTAGCCACCCACCTTCTTTGTGTGGGAGAGAATTTAGGTTGAGACAAGAAGTACTGAAGCACTCTATGATCACTCTTTACAAAGAAATGACTCACATACAAGTAATGATGCCAGTTCTTTATTGCATGAAGTATTTCCAACATCTCTTGATCATAGACATGCATAACCATTTCCTTATCATCAAGCTTTCAACTCTCAAAAGCGAATGAAGTCTGGGCATACAAGTATAGGGGCTGATGTGAGCATCTCTTTGAGCTCTTGGAAGCTCTTAGAGGCTATAGCATCCAAAATAAAGCCTCTTAAGCCTCTTGGAAGCTCTTAGAGGCTATAGCATCCAAAATAAAGCCTCTTAAGCCTGTCGATAAGAGGTGCGAAAATATGAGCATACCTCTTAAAATGAACCTCCTATAAAATGATGACAAGCCCAATAATCCCCTTAATTGAGTGGTATTTGTAGGCATGGGCCAATTATTTACACACTCAACCTTCTTAGGATATCGTGTCTTCTTTTTTCACTATGTGGCCAAGATACTCAACCTTTTGTGCCATAAATGTACATTTTCTCTCCTTTGCACATAAGTTATTAGCTCTTAAAGAATCCAAAATAGCCCTTACATGCATCAAGTGCTCCCTCTCCCCTTTTCTATATATATCAAGATATCATCAAAGAATACAAGCGCCCATTTGCAAAGGAAAGGTCCAAGCACCTTGTTCATTAAAGCTTGAAATGTTGCTGGTGCATTGCACAACCCAAACGGCATAACAAAATAATGGTAGATACCTCTCTCAATCCGAAATGCCATTTTGTACTCATCACCTTCCTTGATTGTCAATGGTGATACTTGATTCTCAATGGGGATATCCCGATCTCAAATCAATCTTGGAGAATAAACATGCACCTTTCAACTCATCAAGTAAGTCATCAATTTGTGAAATGGGGAATCTATTCTTGATTGTAGATTTATTCAAATCCCTATAATCCACACACATGCGAAAAGTGTCATCCTTCTTCTTGACCAAGAGCACAGGTGATGCAAAAGGTAATTGTCTAGGAGTAACCCATCCCATGTCCATAAGCTCTTGCACTTGCTTTGCCACCTCATTCTTCTCCGTTTTTGACAATCTTATAAGGTGGTTTGTTAATGGGCTTAGTATGCGGCTCAAACTCTATCCCATGATCCACCTCTCTTTTTGGCACGGCAAGCACTTTGTCATTTGGAACACATCCTCATACTCCTTTAACAATTCCTTCATACCTTTATGCATAACCTCACCCTTTTGTTCATTTCTTTCTTCATCAAGGGAATTGTTGAATCCCTTGGGTCTATCAATGTATCAATGGAGGATGATGATTTGGTGAGTGTGTTCTGAATGGGCTTAGTAAAGAGTACAAGCCATTCAAGACCTCCATTGTAGTTAGGGAGAATATTCCCAACTTTCGAGACTTGATATCTATGCTGATCATAGAAGAAAAGACTTTAGGTGATTATTCTTCTTCACAAAACAAGAACACATCAGAACAGGCCTGCTATTCTAATTCAGGTAGAGGCAGTGGTCGAGGCCAAGGTGGTGGCCGATAAGGAAATCAGAATTCTAGACAATAACAGTCCAATGATTCACATCAGCAATCATACACAGGTGGAAGAGGCCAGTCTAGAGGCAGGGGGAGCCAAAGAGGCCGAGGTGGTTGGCAAAGAAATCAAAATGCAAATAGCATAGAGTGCTATTACTGTGGCAAACAAAGACACATGGCAAAGGACTGCTACAAAAAGCAAAATGACATTAAAAGTGGGAAGTTGCAGTAAGGCAACTATGCATCATCTAGCAAACATGGAGGTGATGACAGAAGTGAGCAGTTGTTTGTGATGCAGCACATGCTTAGTTCCATAACAGGGGATGTGTCAGGATCTCAAGATATATGGTATGTGGATTATGGCACCTCTAACTACATGACCAGTCATGCTGAGTGGTTTAGAGATATGCAGAAAATGAAAAAACCAGGTTATGTAGAAACAAGTGATGATATTGCGCATCCCATTGCGCATGTTGGTAAAGTGCCATTGTCTATGCAGGATGACAAAATGAAGTACTTGGCTGATGTACTTTATATTCTGAATATTACAAAGAACCTGGTTTCTGTTGGATAGATGGTTGAGCAAGGTCCGCAAGTGAGGTTTAATCCTCAAAAGGATGTTTTATGGAAGACTTCAAAGATTAGTGTCTCTTGGTTGCAAAGGGTAACAGAAATGGTAGGATGTTTACTTTGGATGTGAACATGCCTGAGATAAAGTCAGCCATGTTTGTGCATGGAATAGGTGTAATTTTTGCTGATATTAACATATGGCACAAGTGCGTTGGTCATGTGAATGTATAGCGACTAAATTCTATGAAGGCCCAAAATATTATTTCAAGTTTGCCAAAGTTTAAGGTTGACGGTATGCATAAGGTATGTAAAGCATGCCAAACATGCTTTCCCACATGAAAAGCATGTCAATGCAAGGCCATTGGCAAGGCCATTGGATGTCATACATTCAGATGTATGGGGACTGACCAAGACTGCAACAATTGTAGGTTGTAGGTACTATGTTACGTTTTATTGATGACCACATGAGGAAAGTGTGGGATTATTTCATGAAGGAGAAAAGTGAGGTGTTTGCTCACTTTAAGAGATTTAAAGCCTTGGCCTAGAAGGAAAAAGGCATGCAAATAAAAGGCCTAAGATCAAATGGTGGGGGAGAATATTTCTCCAATGAGTTCAGTGATTTCTTGAGAAAGCAGGGAATCAAGAGGCAGTTTATGTGCAGGTACACTCCACAACAGAATGGTGTTACAGAAAGAAAAAATAGGCACATTGCAGAAGTGGCACGTGCCTTGATAGCTGAAAAGAATATGCCACATTAATTTTGGGCAGAAGTAGTAGTAACTGTTGTGTACATTATGAACAAGACGCTCACTGCAACTGTTCGTGGTATGACTCCTGAACAAAAGTTTACAGGCATAAGACTGGATATGTCTCACTTAAAAGTGTTTGGGTGTATTGCATATGTACATGTTCTTGATGAAGTGAGAACAAAGTTGGATCCAAAGGCATAGAAATGTATCTTCATTGGTTATGCTATGGAGCAAAAAGGTTATAGATGCTATAACCCTACCACTCGTGAGATGCGAGTAAGAAGAGATGTTGTCTTCGATGAGATGAGTAGCTGGTATGCAGCAGTAGTGAGGCAACAGAAGATGCAGATGTAAGAAGTTCTGATGTTGCACCACATGTAGACGGTGATGCTGAGGGGTCTTGCTATTACTCGAATTGGCGATGTACAAAGTTGAAGGAGCCTCTCTCTCTCCCCCCCAAACCTCTCTCAACCACTCTTCTTAAAATTCTCATTGTTGCTCGATCTAGCCCAGCACACAAGAAAGGGCACACAATAGCAATTACGTTGTATCCATCATCGGCAAACGGTGAGAAGTACCATAGTTCCGACCAAGCTATACTGATAATAGGCATCAATGCGCACCACTACAGAGTTCTAGCCAACATAGAATGGTAACATGTAGTGACACAACAAATACCGATCATAGAAAGGGAAGGAAAAGGTTGATCAATCTTTTGTGCATGATCTGTTAGCAGGTCACTCATATGTGGATGGTAACTCTAGTGGCTCTGAGCAGAGCCTTGATAAGGAGCTTGGCATTCCGTCTATGGTTACTCTTGGTGTAAGGAGAATCAGGACTATTTTGAGTGATCCAGGTGTACGTAGGTCTACGAGGGTTAGATACCCTATTGATAGGTTGAGATATGATGGATATACATCCCATCATTATGCTTACATGGTAAAATCAATACAGGAGATTGAGCCCACTTGCTTTGAGCAAGCAATTGGAAATAAGAAATGGGAAGATGCCATGGATGAGGAGATGGCAGCATTGGATGCAAATGCAAAATGGGAGTTAGTGCCTTTGCCTAAGGAAGAGAAGGCAATTGGATGTAAGTGGGTGTATAAAGTCAAGCATAATGCTGATGGTTCAGTGAGCAGGTACGAGGCAAGATTGGTTGCCAAGGGCAATGCACAGACTTATGGCATAGACTATGAGGAGACATTCAGCCCGGTTGCAAGAATGGCAACCATGAGAGCTGTCATTGCTATGGCTACAGCAAAGGGTTGGTCTTTACATCAAATGGATGTAAAGAATGCTTTCTTGCATGGTGATTTGCAAGAAGGTTTTTTAAGTGGGGTAGGATGTAAGATTTCTCCCTCCGCCGGCTTTTGAGGTGTGCAGGTGTAAGAATCTCCCCTTCTGATCTTATAATTATTCCCATCTCTGAAATAAAAGAAAGATCCTGTTTTACCCTGTTTTGGCCTAGAGAGAGAAAATATCTAGAGAGAGGTAATTCAAAATTGAGATATTTTTGGATATAAAAATCTTCCTAGTGTCTAAAAAGGTTTCCGTTGAAACAGATATTCAAAAATAAATTTCCAATGTGTAATTGGAATAAATTGAAATCAGGTAAAAAGGACCTTAGCCTAAGGGTCCAGATTTTTTAAAAATTTTGAATTAAGGTTCCTATGGGCGAATTAGATTAATCCAAATGTAGGGAGAATATAAATGGAAGAATAAAAGAAGATCACCCAAAAATGAGTAAATGCTCACATAAGATGAAGAGTTGACTAAGGACAAGGTTATTAGTTAAAAAAGAAGAGATATTTAGAAGAAATGATGTATTTTTGACACCTCAGTGTGGGGAACTCTCCACACCTCAGTGTGGGGAATTCCCCTCATGAAGGAGGCGCCTATTTCACATGTGTGGTTGAGATTTAAACTCACAAATAATGAGATATTTTCTACCTTTCTCTCTCCTGCTTTTTAACTAGATCCAAAAAGTAAGCTAAACAGACCTAAAAATGGTTAAAAATTGACCAAACTGATCTGAAAAATTCTAGAATAAGTTTGCTTGGTTAGAGGCTCACTTTTTCCTATAAATGAAACCTTCCCCTTTGTAAATGGTTAATAGTGTTTTATGCACTCTCTACTCCTCTCGAGAGCTAAAAACAGTGAATTCATTGATAATTCATTTGTTTTTGACCATTTTCTCTTCAAAAGAATTGGTGTCTACTCTTGTTGCAAACAAGAGTAGATCCCTCAAACCATCAAGCCAAAGGAAAGCTCACAAAATTCCTAGTAAGTTAGAAATTCTGCTTTTTCTTATTCTATTTTATGGTTTTCTAATTTTTGCTTTCTTTAAAATGAAAATGGATGTTATGCCTTGCTGGAAAGGCTTTCCCCCTTCCCTTCATTATTGAATTCAGCCTTTCTTTATCCTAGATGTGTAATCAAACTAATGGAATTAAACTTTTCATATTGTTTACTCTTAATAAGGTGAAAATTGATTAGATTAGAATGATTTAAATCATCTTGGATAATTTCTCGTAAAATTTAGAGTAAAAATTTGAAAAATGGTCAGCCATACAAAGGAGGTTATGGCAAAATTTTCTTAAATTTGATGAAGTAAGTTTTATCTTTTTATTATTCAAAAAGAGTAATCCCCATCGCTTGTGTATTCTAAAAGTGTTATTTTTATTCTATGCATAGAAAAATGCATATTAGAAATATTTTTATCATAAAAGTGTTATTTTCATTAGAATTAATTTCTATGATGCATATTGGAAATATTTTGATTATAAAACTGTTACTTTCTTCAAAATTGATTTTTATGCATAAAAGATTTTTTTAATAAAAGTGTTACTTTCATTAAAATTGAATTTATGCATAAAAAGATGCATAAAAGAAAATTTTTATTATAAAAGCATTACTTTCATCAAATTTTGATTTTATGCATAAAGAATTTATTTTTATTCTAAAAGTGTTATTCTCATAAAATTTTGATTTTATGCATAGAAAGATGCATAAAGAATTTATTTTTATTCCAAAAGTGTTATTCTCATCAAATTTTGATTTTATACATAGAAAGATACATAAAGAATTTATTTTTATTACAAAAGAGTTATTCTCATTAATTTTGATTTTATGCATAGAAAGATGCATAAAGAATTTATTTTTATTCCAAAAGTGTTATTCTCATTAAATTTTGATTTTATGCATAGAAAGATGCATAAAGAATTTATTTTTATTTCAAAAGAATTATTCTTATTAATTTTGATTTTATGCATAGAAAGATGCATAAAGAAATTTATTTTTATTTCAAAAGAGTTATTCTCATTAATTTGATTTTATGCATAGAAAGATGCATAAAGAAATTTATTTTTATTTCAAAAGAGTTATTCTCATTATTTTTGATTTTATGCATAGAAAGATGCATAAAGCAATTTATTTTTATTTCAAAAGAGTTACTCTCATTAATTTTGATTTTATGCATAGAAAGATGCATAAAGAATTTATTTTTTTTAAAAAGAGTTATTCTCATTAATTTTGATTTTATGCATAGAAAGATGCATAAGAGATTTTTTTTATTTCGAAAGTATTATTCTCATTAATTTTGATTTTATGCATTAAAAGATGCATAAAGAATTTATTTTTATTCCAAAAGTGTTATTCTCATCAAATTTTGATTTTATGCATAGAAGGATGCATAAAGATTTTTTTTATTTCAAAAGAGTTATTTTCATTAATTTTGATTTTATGCATAGAAAGATGCATAAAGAAATTTATTTTTATTTCAAAAGACTTATTCTCATTAATTTTGATTTTATGTATAGAAAGATGCATAAGGAAAATTGTTTTAATTTCAAAAGAGTTACTCTCATTAATTTTGATTTTATGCATAGAAAGATGCATAAAGAAATTTATTTTTATTTCAAGAGAGTTATTCTCATTAATTTTGATTTTATGCATAGAAAGATAAATAAAGAAATTTATTTTTTTCAAAAGAGTTACTCTCATTAATTTTGATTTTATGCATAAAGAAATTTATTTTTATTTCAAAAGAGTTATTCTCATTAAAATTGAATTTATGCATAGAAAGATGCATAAAAGATTTATTTTTAG
This sequence comes from Cibotium barometz, assembly GCF_041138505.1. Taxonomy (NCBI): domain Eukaryota; kingdom Viridiplantae; phylum Streptophyta; class Polypodiopsida; order Cyatheales; family Cibotiaceae; genus Cibotium; species Cibotium barometz. The sequence continues at coordinate 17,021,869 of NC_141096.1, forward strand.
TTTGAAAGTGTTATTCTCCTTAAAATTGAATTTATGCATAAATAGATGCATAAACGGATTTTTATAAAAGTGTTATTTCCCACTGAAGTTGTTCTTATGCATAAATAGATGCGTAAAGAATCTTTATATCAAAAATAAGAATTCTCTTACATTCTATAAATAGATGTGATAAGATGTGATATGAATCAGATAGATGAGAATGAATGATAAGGGATGTGATGTGATGTGAATCAGATAAATGTGAATAAATAGATGAGATGTGATGTCATGTGAATCAGGATGGAAATGAATGATATATAGGATGTGAATGAATGTGTTAGAATGTGAATCGGGATGTGAATGAATGATATAGGATGTGAATGAATGTGATAGCATGTGAATCGGGATGTAAATGAATGATATAAGATGTGAATGAATGTGATAGCATGTGAATCGAGATGTAAATGAATGATATAGGATGTGAATGAATGTGATATCATGTGAATCGGGATGTGAATGAATGATATAGGATGTGAATGAATGTGTTGGCATGTGAATCAGGATGTGAATGAATGATATAGAATGTGAATGAATGTGATAGCATGTGAATCAGGATGTGAATGAATGATAAGGGATGTGAATGGATGTGATGTGATGTGAATCGGGATGTGAATGAATGATAAGGGATGTGAATGAATGTGTTAGCGTGTGAATCAGAATGTGAATGAATGAGATGTGATGTGAAATGGATGTGATAAGATGCGATGTAAACTCGATAGATGTTAATGTATGTGAAGTGATGAGATGTATGGGTAGATGCAAGTGGATGAGATCTGATGAGATGTATGGGTAGATGCAAGTGGATGAGATTTGATGAGGATAAATGAGGAAATAAGTGATAGAAAAAGATGTGAGAATGAGAGAAAAAGATGTGAGAATGGGAATACTTTTGAAATGAATGTGGATTGATGTGGGTTGATGTGTGGATAATATGGATTGATGTGGATGGATGTATGGATGATGTGGATTGATGTGGATTGATGTATGGATGATGTGTGGAAAATATGGATTGACGTGAATGGATGTATGGATGATGTGGATAATTGTTGAAATATACAAGTGAATAGGGTGTGTGTGGGAACAAGCTCTTGGATAGAGGCAGTAAAAGAGATTGAGTAATTGTGAAAGAACCTGTGAAAAGGTTAGAAGAATCTACTGGGAGAGAATAATGGGTAGCATGAGGGAATTTAGGAGTGTGGAGATATTCTGGGAGATATTCTGGGAAAAGAGAAGAGGTGGAGAGAATCAGGCAAAAGGTGGAGATATTCAGGGAGTGAATCATGGAGAAATCAATGGGATTTGATGCTTGATGTAAACACTATAAATTGAGGCATAGCCCTAATGAGAATTTGCTGGTTTTTGAGTATCCATGCCTACATTAATCTATTTGCTAATTATTCACTAATTACGTCTTAATCACTTGCTAATCACTTTGTTAATTATGTTGATTCTAGTGTTTGATCCACCATAGCTCATCATTATGCTCAAATTTCAACATGGTATCAGAGCCATGCCTAGAATCAATCATATTTATGAGCCCATTAGTTAATTAATGAGAATTAGTAGATAATTAGCAAAAAAATCAATTTTTTAGTAAGCTTTCACTTCTCCCCTTCACCCCCAGCCAGTGGAGGACTCCATTCTCCTTGCACACATAACATTAGCCTAAGCCCTCTTAGGTACTCATAGTAGACTCATAGAGCTACACACATCTCAAATCTTGTGGGCTAATTCAGCGCAGAACGCCGGCGGGAGCTCGATTTGCAGGCTACGTTTTTCTGAGATGATTTAGTGATTTCTACTTCCACAGATCAAAGGTCTCTAATTCCTCTTAGACAAAGGGGTAATCAAGCATGCTCTACAAGCTGGAGAAGACAGAAATCAATTTCATCAAGTCTACAGTGAGATCCAAGCTCTTCATCAAATCTGCAGGTGACTTTGGTAAAACAGAGATTAAGCTTTCAATATTTGGTCAAATCTTGTGTTTCTTGGCTTAATCCTCTACTAGACTCATTGCTATTGATGCCTTTGAAAGCATTTGAGCTCATTTGAAGTGGAAGGCACCAGATCTGGGCTCCCCGCATACTCTGTTTTCTGCACACAAAACAGAGCATTAATTTGCTAATCAGTGATTAATCAATGCTAATCACTGTACTTTGGTGTAATTGAGGGTTCAAATTAACCATTAGGTATTTGATACAGATCCCTATAACTTCAGATTTCAAATCGGAGTTGGTTTGATATCCCAACCATCCCGTACAAATTGGCTACCCTTAATTTAGTGTAATTTCTAGGAAAATTGTGCTGATAAAATTGTGAAAATCATCATTTTGCATTTAACCCTTGGTTAATGCCTGTAAATCTCACTCAAAATCAAGATTATTCACAGCCAGAATTGCATTTGGAATGTGCATGAGAATGAATGCTATACGCATTATGTATTGGGCACATTGCATCAGTGTAAAAATGGGAACAGACACTGCCCTTGTCCAGATTAAGGCAAGAGGTAAGACCTCCCGCATAAATTTGGGTTTGCATTGCATAATGATACAAAATAAACATAAAAAGCCCAAAGGAAATGTCAGCAAAACATTGAAACATGTTGCTCACATGGAACAAAAAGACCTGACGGACGAGCTCATGGCCCCAGCCATGAAAGAAGAAGAATATCTCTTCCCAAGAAGAGGATCCACACCGAGAAGAAGATCTGAAGGAAGACATGGACACGAGAAGAGAAGCTGCCACAAGAAGAGAAGCTGCCCCGAGAAGAGTGAAAGAAGAGACGGACGCGTGGAGAGATGCTGCCACGATAAGAAGACTGAAGACAAGAGAAGATGTGAGGCTCCAAAGAGTGAGGAGCCATGTAAAAATCTCTGAGAGAGAGAGAGAGAGACCCCACAACCCAATGTAACCTGCCCCAATAAAGTAAAACCACCTCTGAGCCACCGATGATGTAGGCCACGTGGTAGATGAATGTGTGAGCACTTTAGTCAAGGTCGCGGGCACTTATAGTAGCCTTGGACACATAGAGAGAAAGAGTGTCAAGGACTATGGAGTTTAGGGACTTGAGGCACTGGTCGCGGACTGTCAAGTAAGAGAGAAACTTGATACAGGGTCCAGGTGTGCTGAGATAACTTGAGGGGAGGAGTAGACACTGGTCGCGGACTACCAAGTAAGGGGAGGCAAACTTGGTATAGGGTCTAGGTGTACTAGGAGTATTCACTTGAGGGGAGGTGTTAAAATATACAAGTGAATAGGGTGTGTGTGGGAACAAGCTCTTGGATAGAGGCTGTAAAAGAGATTGAGTAATTGTGAAAGAACCTGTGAAAAGGTTAGAAGAATCTACTGGGAGAGAATAATGGGTAGCATGAGGGAATTTAGGAGTGTGGAGATATTCTGGGAGATATTCTGGGAAAAGAGAAGAGGTGGAGAGAATCAGGCAAAAGGTGGAGATATTCAGGGAGTGAATCATGGAGAAATCAATGGGATTTGATGCTTGATGTAAACACTATAAATTGAGGCATAGCCCTAATGAGAATTTGCTGGTTTTTGAGTATCCATGCCTACATTAATCTATTTGCTAATTATTCACTAATTACATCTTAATCACTTGCTAATCACTTTGTTAATTATGTTGATTCTAGTGTTTGATCCACCATAGCTCATCATTATGCTCAAATTTCAACAATAATGTGGATTGATGTGGATGGATGTATGGATGATGTGGATTGACATGTGGATTGATGTGGATGGATGTATGGAAGATGTGGATGGATGTGTGGATAATGTGGATTGATGTGGATGGATGTATAGATGATGTGGATGGATGTATGGATGATGTGGGTTGATGTGTGGATAATATGGATTGACATGAATGGATGTATGGATGTGTGGATAATGTGGATTGATGTGGATGGATGTATGGATGATGTGGATTGATGTGGATGATGTGGATGGATGTATGGATGATGTGGATTGATGTGTGGATGATGTGATTGGATGTGATTTGATGTGATAGGGATCGATTAAAAAAAAATTTGCTGGAAGATGAGAAAAGATGGAGACTAATGTGAAAGGATGTGGAGTGATAAGAAAAGATGTAAATATTGTTGGAACTGTATTTGTATGTGAAATCTGTTTATAAATGATTGTTTTATGTCAAGAATGCTGGGGAAGCATTTTGATCGTCTTGTGAATGAGGTCGTGGAGACCTATCTGTTAAAGTTGCAGCTGCTGTGATGACGGAGAGTCAACGGAGGACGTCTCGCGTAGCAAGGTCGATCGAGGTCTTGACCAGCCTCGGTGTGATTTAAATGGTGAGCTTCCGGTACAGTGGATGAGGGACCAAGGAAGCGGCCTATGAGTGAAGCGCTAGGTGACCTGTGAAGGATCCTAGAGGGTGTTGACCATACGGTGCTCAGGCTCTGGGTCACCGAAGATACCCACACATACGTCGGGGAAGATATTGGAACAAGGAGTAAGAGTTGTTTTCTGAATTCGGGCATGGATCTGGTTGATTGACCTTGCTGGTCCTCAACAGATGAGTCCATGGCTCTTTTATATAGATCTGTTGGTTGATCTTACTGATCTTCAACGAAGACTCCATTTTTGTTAAAGTGAATACTTGTCGGTTACTATGAGCTAGGAACTATCGAAAAGGCCCCTGAGTGGACAGAGGGGTGAGCGTTCTAGTTGCCAATGATGCCATAGGTACACCGATGAAGGAAGGTTTGGAAATAAGGAATCAACTGGATAATTAGAGGATTATGATCAGTGACACTATGGTTTCATTAAATGATTGTTTTAAAGACTGTTGAATCTGTGAAAAAGGCAATTTCATATTGGTTGTGTAAGTGGTGTGACTAGTTTTAAGTTTACATGAATATCCGGCTAGGGGGCCTGGGAACTCTTTTCCCTGATTAGGTTGTCCACTTAATCAAATTCTTAATTGGATTCCATCACTACAGTGGTTGGGCGGTTGGCTAACCCATGGGACTAGGCTGGACTGATGGATCCCTAAATTGAGACTCAATTCTGTTCTGGTTCGATAGATGAAGTAAATCTCGGACAAAAATTGTTCTATGAAAAAGAAGCTGTGCCTCTCAATGAGGAAAAAATATGGTCTCTATGATCCAAGTACAATCTTTTCCCTTATCTGACTATGGGACTTATGGGTTCGGTCAGATTAGTTCAGTTAGTTAAGGCTTTTGACTACGTTAGAGAAAAGTTATCCTAGAGGAATCGCCCGTGCTTTCCGGGAAAGGGAAGTTTTTCCGGGTTTGGTTTTGGAAGAACCGATGGATTAGTCTCTTGTCCGGATATCCGTGGGCGAGGCCCGAGTGTGGGACCCTGCCCCACGCAAGAACTGCTACTTCCGCTACCAGCACCCCTGAATTCGTTGCGCGGTGGGGATAGGGACCTCACATTTTAGGATTGGAGATGTGGAGTATGTTTTGCTATATGATATACAATGTATATTGAATTTGAGGGAGGACTATGCACTTGCAATGATTGCCCGATCTTGCACTCTGTATTCTGGGTTCATTGATGAGGATGATCCCTACATCTCTTTGGAGGACAACTTTAACTCACAAGAGTCATTGGCTTTCTGTTTTGAGGAGGTTGCCAAGTTTGAGAAGAGACAAGATATGGACGATGCAACATTTAAGCAAGTGCAAAAGGATCTCAAATATGATATGCTTGTCAAGGACAAAGATTGAGGAACTAGTGGATGACTCTTCTGAAAGAAGCATTTTTTTAAGGTTTGTATTCTTATATTTGACGTGTCAGGTTGTCATGTTACTATATTTGTTCATTAAAGCTTTGTTCTCTTCATTTTAGTTTCTAATTGAAGATGAAAGCTTCCTTTTGAGATCATCTGGGATGAGCAGAGAGAGAGGCCTTGGTCAAGCATCTAGTTTGTTACACTACATCAGCAAGCTATCATCTGTAAAGATGCTAATTTATCACCGACATTTTAGCAATGATGGGGAAGTTTTTATTTTCTTCTTGAAAAGTTTATCTCAATTTCTTGGAGGACATCCAATCAATAGACAAAAGGGAAAGATTATGTTGATTAAGAAGCTCTACGCTCTTAATATTTTTGGCTATTATCCAGGCAAGCAGTGCTCTAGAGCTAGATATTCTCTGAGCTACATTGCCTATGCACTATCAAACAAGTGGCATAAAATACCCTTCAATGTTGGATGGTCACAGAGCATCATCTTATCAGGTAGTACAGAGAAGCAGCTACACCAAAGTCGGACATTTTGCAAAGTGAAGGAGATCAATCACATAAAAAGCTAGATGATCCTATGGTTGAAGAGCTAGAAGAGCAAGGCCTTTTGAAAAAAAAGAGGTCACCAATCAAAATAACAAGAAAAGCACCCACTCTTAGGCTGTGGGAATAAATGTAGTGAAATTGCACATGTTATTACTTGGTAGACAATTATAAAAAAAGTTTGTATTTAGAGACAAATAGGAACTTGAATATGCTTGTCCATTGCATTTTAATATGCAACTGAATGTTTAGTTCCCAATTTATCAACCCCGCGATGGTTGAAGTACATTTTTGTTTGTCTCCACTCTATATGCTTGTGTGTAGCTGTTGAGTTGTCAAGAATTTGCCTTTTTCTTTGCTTTGGATAGTTTTGAATGCCAATTTTAGGCGTGAGCTTTTGAGTGTCTTCTTGATGTGCAATCTTTGCAGGATTCCTCGGTAGAACCATTGGAAAACTTGCTTCATACTATTTTATTTTTGAGCTCCCCCAAAATGCTATGTATATCTAAAGAAAGTATTATGTGCTGTGTAATGAGACTTTTCCATCCCTTGTGTAGACCAAATTGTAAGGAATCCATATTTTTGGCAAAAAATGGCAGGTGGTTGTAGATTATATACTGCACAAATAATACAAAACATGTTACTTTGTAGTGTGAATTGTTTACACTATGTGGCTAAGGAATGTTTCTAAAATTTATTACCATCTAATGTGTGATGTTACAATCTATCCAAGCTTGTTTTATGGATTTTCCAAAATTCTTCAACTCTTCTTCAAATGCCCGATGGTCATCCTTGCTCCAAGTGTGCTTGTCGCAAAGTATGAAAAGTTTGTCGAGATCCTCCCACACTTGTGACTTCACATTTCTTGCAAGACCATCCGCTTCATGGTCTTTTATTGCATTGTGTATTAGCTTCCACAATTGGTACTTTACTTTGGAAACATACCTTGATTGTCTTATAAGTCTTCTTGTGCGTTGATGTTTTGATAGGAACCTTCTAGCTTTGACCCCACCGATAGATGGCTTGCAAAGAACTTCTTTGCCGTTTGTTGATTTCTTTAAATCCTTTGTTATATGAATATCTCCTCCATGAAGACCAATGTTAGACAAGACCCTCTCTATTGCTTGAATAGCCTGCTTCTTTTGTTTCTCAAGATGAAGCTTTCAAGCAAATCCAATATATAGAAACACCAAATTTTCAATAATCTGACATAAGGCATGTAATGTGCATATGTGAACATTCCACAAAGGGATATCTAGCACAACTTTGAACTTAGAATCCTTCTTGTCTCCATTAGGTTCTCTCTTCCACTGCTTAGGGTCTAAGACATATGCTAGTTCGTTGCATTACAAGCATGGAGTCTTTGAGTTCCCTCCTTTGCTTATGTTATACATGCATGTAAAGGGTTTTAAGGTCACTTGCCATATGCCACTCAACTTGAAAGTCACCTTTGCCTTCCACATGAAGATGCTCTCCTTGCACTAAAGAGAATGTGGGGGAGAGGGAGAGCTTCAAACCCTAGCAAGCAAACACATACACACACACAAGAGAGAGATGTATAGCTGAATTTTCTTCTATCTTCTTCTCTACTCAACCAACATAACATAAAGATAAGAGTAAACACTATATGGGTTAGTACTCAACTACTATAACATACAAGGTTCGGTCCATAATGTGAACCCGACTAAATGAGCTGGTGCTATAACTACGATAGTCTCTAGTAATCCAAAATGGCTGTCATCCCACTGGCTGCATATCACCCATAATCTCACCAACCACGCTAGTGGTGTAGATGCGGAAGCTATCACCTAGGCGGGTCATCAATGTCCGATGTAGCACTAGTTGAGCTCGATATCTCAACACTCCCCCTCAATCTCAACTCCACACACTGCACTCCAAGTAAGCTCCTAAACCTGTGGAGCTTCTCTGTGTCCAATGCCTTCGTGAAGATGTCAGCCACTTGATCCTCTGTGCTGACATATACCAGATCTACATCTCCTGCTAGAACCTTCTCCCTCAAAAAGTGATAATGCACCTCAATGTGCTTCGTTCTAGCATGGTATATTGTATTACTAGCCAATTGTATGCTGCTCATGTTGTCACAATATATGACAACTTCCCTATCCACGGGCTCTCCCATGTCACCAAGTAGCTTTTGAAACCAAGCTACCTCACAAGCTGCCATAGCAGCACCCCTGTACTTTGCCTCTATACTTGACAAGGCAACTATTGGCTACTTCTTACTGCTCCAACTCACATAAGTACTCCCAAATGAGAACATAAAATCACTGGTAGATCTCCTGTCTGCAATACTACCAGCCAAAATCAGCATCTGTGTACCCATGCAATTGTATCTCTGTACCAGCCTCATATAAAAGTCCATAATCAAATGTGGACTTTATGTATCTAAGGATCCATCTAGCCGCATCCAAGTGTGGCTTCCTAGGGGCTTGCATAAACTGACTCACAAGTCCAATAGCATAGCTCAAGTTTGGCCTTGTAATGATCATGTAGATCAAACTACCCACTATGCGCATGTATCTAGTGGGGTCCTCCAAAATCTCACTTGTATTTGCCGAAAGCTTTGTGTTCTGCTCCAATGGCATTGAAATAGGCTTACAACCTGTCATAACATACTTGGACAACATGTCCAAGACATACTACCTCTGCAATAGCAAAATTCCATGAGGTGATCTCACCACCGCTATGCCCAAGAAATACCGCTATGCCCAAGAAATACCGCAGCTCACCCAAATCCCCCATCTCAAAGTTCTTCTTTAAAAGCATCCTAACATCATGTATGTCTGCATCACTATCACCAGTGATAATCCAATCATCCACATAGATGACTAATAGCATGATCCTTCTATCTGTATTTTTCACATATAGTGAAAACTCTACATTGGATATCTGAAATCTAATGGTAACAAGATACTCCCCGATCTTGTTTGACCATGCTCTGGGTCATTAATGTCAGTCCAGCTACTACGAACATCATCACACGGACTCGTCCCATTCATCCTCATTGTGGTTTTGCTTAGTTTATTACATTTCAACCAAAATTCAGGAATCTTCATTTTTCAATCAGAATCCAAATCAATTCATCAGTTCTCAACCAAAATTTAAAATCATATCAACCACATTTAAATTCATCGTCTAGATAGTATTAATGCTTATAATTTCAAGTCTTAGATTTACTCCTATATACTAACTGGAGTTATACCCTCGGTATATACAGGTAGTCATGGTCCTTGGAACTATAAGGTAAATACCATCATGTCTAGGCCTCAAGCAAGTCAGGGATTCCATACAATTGCGGTACTTCTATCTGAAGACCCAATTACCAATTTACGAATTTCAATTTGAAGATCAAATTGTATGAATTTTATTACACAATTACAACCTTTTACTACTTCTTCATAAATTTTTGATATTTTTGGCTTCTCAGTTGATCCTCATTAGCCAATTCGCTCTGATACCAGCTGTGAGGTCCCTATCCCCACCGCGCAACGAATTCAGGGGTGCTAGCAACGGAAGTAGCACTTCTTGCATGGGGCAGGGTCCCACACTCGGGGCCTCGCCCACAGATATCCAAACAAGAGACTAATCCATTGGTTCTTCCAAAACCGAACCCGAAAAAACTTCCCTTGCCCGGAAAGCACGGGCGATTCCGCCAGGATAACTTTTCTCTAACGTAGTCAAAAGCCTTAGCTAACTGAACTAATCTGACCGAACCCGTAAGTCCCATAGTGAGATCAAAGAAAAGATTGTACTTGGATCATAGAGACCAATGCTTTTTTCCTCATTGAGAGGCACAGCCGTTGATTCTTTTCCATAGAACAATATTTATCCGGGATTTACTTCATCTATCGAACTAGAACAGAATGGAGTCTCAATTTAGGGATCCATCAATCCAACCGCCCAACCACTCTAGTGATGGAATCCAATTACGAATTTGGTTAGGCTGTCCCGGGTACCAAGGAACAGAGTTTCCAGGCCCCCTAGTCAGATATTCATGCAAACTTAAAACTAGTCACACCACCAATATAAAATTGCGTTTTTCACAGATTCAACGGTCTTTAAAACAATCATTTAATGAAACCATAGTGTCACTGATCATAATCCTCTAATTATCCAGTTGAATCCTTATTTCCAAACATTTCTTCATCGGTGTACCTATGGCATCATTGGTCAACCAGAACGCTCACCCCTCTGTCCACTCAGGGGCCTTTTCGATAGTTCCTAGCTCATAGTAACTAGCAAGTTTTCACTTTAACAAAAATGGAGTCTCCATTGAAGATCAGCAAGATCAACCAACAGATCCATATAAAAGAGCCATGGACTCATCCGTTGAGGACCAGCAAGGTCAATTAACCAGATCCATGCCCCAATTCAGAAAACAACTCTTACTTCTTGTTCCAATATCTTCCCTGACGTACATGTGGGTATCTTCGGTGACCCAGAGCCCGAGCACCGTATGGTCAGCACCCTCTAGGATCCTTCGCAGGTCACCTAGCGCTTCACTCATACGCCGCTTTCTTGGTCCCTCATCCACTGTACCGGAAGCCCACCATTTAAATCAAACCGAGGCTGGTCAAGACCTCGACCGACCTTGCTACGCGAGACGTCCTCCGTTGACTCTCCGTCATAGCAGTTGCAACTTTAACAGATAGGTCTCCACAACCCCATTCACAAGATGGTCAAAATGCTTCCCCAGCATTCTTGAGATGAAACACTCATTTAAAAACAGATTTCACATACAAATACAGTTCCAACAATATTTCCATCTTTTCTCATCACTTCACATCCTTTCATATTAGTCCCCATCTTTTCTCATCTTCCCACATTTTTTTTTCCATCGATCCCTATCACATCACATCATTCCCACATCAAATCACATCCAATCCCATCATCCACACATCAATCCACATCATCCACACATGCATCCACATCATCCACATCAATCCACATCATCTATACATCCATCCACATCAATCCACATTATCCACACATCCATACATCCATTCACGTCAATCCACATTATCCACACATCAACCCACATCATCCATACATCCATCCACATCATCTATACATCCATCCACATCAATCCACATTATCCACACATCCATCCACATCTTTCATACATCCATCCACATCAATCCACATCATCCATACATCCATCCACATCAATCCACATTATCCACATTATCCATACATCCATTCACGTCAATCCATATTTTTCACACATCAACCCACATCATCCATACATCCATCCACATCAATCCACATCATCCATACATCCATCCACATCAATCCACATTATCTACACATCAACCCACATCAACCCACATCAATCCACATTCATTTCATAAGTATTCCCATTCTCATCTAATCACATCTTTTTCTATCTCATAACTTATTTCCTCATTTATCCTTATCAGATCTCATCCACTTGCATCTACCCATACATCTCATCACTTCACATACATTAGCATCTATCCAGTTTACATCGCATCTTATCATATCTATTTCACATCACATCTCATTCATTCACATCCATGCTAGCACATTCATTCACGTCCCTTATCGTTCATTCACATCCCGATTCACATCACATCACATCCATTCATGTCCCTTATCGTTCCACATCACATCACATCCATTCACATCCCTTATCATTCATTCACATCTCGATTCACATGCTATCACATTCATTCACATCCTATATCATTCATTCACATTCCGATTCACATGCAAATACATTCATTCACATCCTATATCATTCATTCACATCTCGAGTCACATGATATCACATTCATTTACATCCTATATCATTCATTTACATCCCGATTCACATGCTATCACATTCATTCACATCCTATATCATTCATTCACATGCTAACACATTCATTCACATCTTATATCATTCATTCACATCCCACACATGCTAACACATTCATTCACATCCTATATCATTCATTTACATCCTGATTCACATGACATCACATCTCATCTATTCATTCACATTTATCTGATTCACATCACATCACATCCATTCACATCTATCTGATTCATATCACATCTATTTATAGAATGTAAGAGAATTCTTATTTTTTATATAAAGATTCTTTACGCATCTATTTATGCCATAAGAATAACTTCATTGGAAAATAACACTTTTAAAAAAATCCGTTTATGCATCTATTTATGCATAAATTCAATTTTAAGGAGAACAACACTTTCAAAATAAAAATAAATCTTTTATGCATCTTTCTATGCATAAATTCAATTACAATGAGAATAACTCTTTTGAAATAAAAATAAATTTCTTTATGCATCTTTCTATGCATAAAATCAAAATTAATGAAAGTAACGCTTTTGAAATAAAAATAAATTTCTTTATGCTGCATAGAATCAAAATTAATGAGAATAACTCTTTTGAAATAAAAATAAATTTCTTTATGCATCTTTTTATGCATAAAATCAAAATTAATGAGAGTAACTCTTTTGAAAAAAAATAAATTTCTTTATGCATCTTTCTATACATAAAATCAAAATTAATGAGAATAAGTCTTTTGAAATAAAAATAAATTTCTTTATGCATCTTTCTATGCATAAAATCAAAATTTGATGAGAATAATAGTTTTGAAATAAAGATAAATTCTTTATGCATCTTTCTATGCATAAAATTAAAATTAATGAGAATAACTCTTTTGAAATAAAAATAAATTCTTCATGCATCTTTCTATGCATAAAATCAAAATTAATGAGAATAACTCTTTTGAAATAAAAATAAATTCTTCATGCATCTTTCTATGCATAAAATCAAAATTAATGAGAATAACTCTTTTGAAATAAAAATAAATTCTTCATGCATCTTTCTATACATAAAGTTAAAATTAATGAGAATAACTCTTTTGAAATAAAAAAAATTTCTTTATGCATCTTTCTATGCATAAAATCAAAATTAATGAGAGAATCTTTTGAAATAAAAAAAATTCTGTATGCATCTTTCTATGCATAAAATCAAAATTAATGAGCATAACTCTTTTGAAATAAAAATAAAATTCTTTATGCATCTTTCTATACATAAAAGCAAAATTAATAAGAATAACTCTTTTGAAAAAAAAAATTCTTTATGCATCTTTCTATACATAAAAGCAAAATTAATGAGAATAACTCTTTTGAAATAAAAATAAATTCTTTATGCATCTTTCTATGCATAAAATCAAAATTAATGAGAATAATTCTTTTGAAATAAAAATAAATTCGTTATGCATCTTTCTATGCATAAAATCAAAATTTGATGAGAATAACACTTTTGAAATTAAAAAAAATTCTTTATGCATCTTTCTATGCATAAAATCAAAATTAATGAGAATAACTCTTTTACGATAAAAATAAATTTTTTATGCATCTTTCTTTGCATAAAATAAAATTTTGATGAGAATAACACTTTTGGAATAAAAATAAATTCTTTATGCATCTTTCTATGCATAAAATCAAAATTTGATGAGAACAACACTGTTGGAATAAAAATAAATTCTTTATGCACCTTTCTATGCATAAAATCAAAATTTGATGAAAGTAACTCTTTTATAATAATAAAAATTCTTTTATGCATCTATTTATGCATAAATTCAATTTTAATGAAAGTAACACTTTTATATAAAAAAATCTTTTATGCATCTATTTATCCATAAAAATTAATTTTTATGAAAGTAACACTTTTATAATCAAAATATTCCCAATATGCATCATAGAAATTAATTCTTATGAAAATAACACTTTTATAATAAAAATATTTCTAATATGCATTTTTCTATGCATAGAATAAAAATAACACTTTTAGAATACACAAGCGGTGGGGATTACTCTTTTTGAATAATAAAAAGATAAAACTTACTTCACCAAATTTAAGAAAATTTTGCCATAACCTCCTTTGTATGGCTGACCATTTTTTAAATTTTTTATTTTAAAATTTAATAGAAATTATCCAAGATGATTTAAATCATTCTAATCTTATCAATATCCACTTTATTAAGAGTGAACAATATGAAAAGTTTAATTTCATCAATTTGATTACACATCTAGGATAAAGAAAGGCTGAATTCAATAATGAAGAGAAGGAGGAAAGCCTTTCTAGCAAGGCATAACATCCATTTTCATTTTAAAGAAAGCAAAAATCAGAAAACCATAAAATAGAATAAGAAAAAGTAGAATTTCTAACTTACTAGGAATTTTGTGAGCTTTCCTTTGGCTTGATGGTTTGAGGGATCTACTCTTGTTTGCAACAAGAGTGGCCACCAATTCTTTTGAAGAGGAAATTGTTAAAAACAAATGAATTATCAATGAATTCACTGTTTTTGGCTCTTGGGAGGAGTAGAGTAACAGTGCATATAAAACACTATTAACAATTTACAAAGGGAGGAGGCTTAATTTATAGGAAAAAGTGAGCCTCTAACCAAGCAAACTGATTCTAGAATTTTCCAGATCAGTTTGGTAAATTTTAAACCAGTTTTAGGTCGGTTTAGCTTACTTTTTGGATCTAGTTGAAGCAGGAGAGAGGAGAGATGAAAATATCTCATTATTTGTGAGTTTAACACTCAACCACACATGTGAAATAGGCCCCTCCTTCATGAGGGGAATTCCCCACACTGAGGTGTCAAAAATACATCATTTCTTCTAAATGTCTCTTCTTTTTTAAACTAATAACCTTGTCCTTAGTCAACTCTTCATCTTATAAGAGCATTACTCATTTTTGGGAGATTTTCTTTTATTCTTCCATTTATCTCCTCCCTACATTTGGATTAATCTAATTGGTCCATAGGAACCTTACTTCAAAAATTTGAGAAAATTTGGACCCTTAGGCAAAGGTCCTTTTTACCTGATTTCAATCTATTCTAATTGCACATTGGAAATTTCTTTTTGAATATCTGTTTTAGGGATAACCATTTTAGACACTAGGAGGATTTTTATATCCAAAAATATCTCAATTTTGAATTACCTCTCTCTAGACATTTTCTCTCTCTAAACCAAAACAGGGTAAAATAAGATCTTTCTTTTATTTCGGAGAGGGGAATAATTATAAGATCAGAAGGGAAGGTTTTTACACCTGCACACCTCAAAAGTCGGAGGGAGGAATCTTACATCTTACCCCACTTAAAAAACACGAGATGTCCTCATCTCACAAAATTAAGGAGAACTCTTTTCCTTAAGATCCAATTGATTCTTGGGTTCCTTATAGTCTGGTGAACCCAACAGAATCCTAGGATAAAGATCCCTTATATAAAACATGTCATCAAATAACAATTCACTTTGATCGTAACAATGAAATCCTTATCACAATAATGGTCGATTAGACTAAACTTTCTACCTGAACAATCCTTCATGGAAATTTTCAATTATACAGATTTTTAATTTGACATCCCTTAACTTGATCCACTGGGGTAACTTTTCTCTAACGTAGTCAAAAGCCTTAACTAGCTGAACTGATCTTACCGAACCCGTAAGTCCCATAGTAAGATCAGGAAAAATATTGTACTTGGATTATAGAGACCAACGCTTTTTTCCTCATTGAGAGGCATAGACGTTGATTCTTTTCTATAGAACAATATTTGTCCGGGATTTACTTCATCTATCGAACCAGAATAGAATTGAGTCTCAATTTAGGGATCCATCAGTCCAGCCTAACCCCATCCAGTCCCATGGGTTAGCCAACCGCCCAACTACTGTAGTGATGGAATCCAATTAAGAATTTGGTTAGGTTGTCCCGTGTACCAGGGAAAAGATTTCCCAAGTCCCCTAGCCGGATATTCGTACAAACTTAAAACTAGTCACACCACTTACACACCCAATATGAAATTGCCTTTTCCACAAATTCAACAGTCTTTAAAACAATCATTTAATGAAACCATAGTGTCACTGATCATAATCCTCTAATTATCCAGTTGAATCCTTATTTCCAAACATTCCTTCATCATCAGTGTACCTATGGCATCATTGGCAACCAGAGCGCTCACCCCTCTATCCACTCAAGGGCCTTTTCGATAGTTCCTAGCTCATAGTAACCGGCAAGTATTCACTTTAACAAAAATGGAGTCTCCGTTGATCAGCAAGATCAACCAACAGATCCATATAAATGAGCCATGGACTCATCTGTTTGAGGACCAGCAAGGTCAATCAACCAAATCCATGCCCGAATTTAGAAAACAACTCTTACTCCTTGTTCCAATATCTTCCCCGATGTACGTGTGCATATCTTCAGTGACCCAGAGCCCGAGCACTGTATGGTCAGCACCCTCTAGGATCCTCAAGTCACCTAGGGCTTCACTCATAGGCCGCTTCCTTGGTCCCTCATCCACTGTACCAGAAGCTCACCATTTAAATCAATCCGAGGCTGGTCAACAAGACCTCGACGGACCTTGCTACACGAGACGTCCTCTGTTGACTCTCCGTCATCAGCAGTTGCAACTTTAAGAGATAGGTCTCCACGACCTCATTCACAAGACAGTCAAAATGCTTCCCCAACATTCTTGACATAAAACAGTCATTTAAAAACAGATTTCACATACAAATACACTTCCAACAATATTTCCATCTTTTCTTATCACTCCACATCCTTTCACATTAGTTCCCATCTTTTCTCATCTTCCCAAATTTTTTTTTTCATCAATCCCTGTCACATCACATCATTCCCACATCAAATCACATCCAATCCCATCATCCACACATCAATCCACATCATCCATACATCCATCCACATCATCCACATCATCCACATCAATCCACATCCATCCATACATCCATCCACGTCATCCACATCATCCACATCAATCCACATCATCCATACATCCATCCACATCAATCCACATTATCCACACATCCATCCACATCATCCATACATCCATTCACGTCAATCCACATTATCCTCACATCAACCTACATCATCCATCATCTATCCACATCAATCCACATCATCTATACATCCATCCACATCAATCCACATTATCCGCAGATCCATCCACATCATCCATACATCCATCTCCACATCAATCCACATTATCCACACATCCATCCACATCATCCATACATCCATTCACGCTAATCCAGATTATCCACACATCAATCCACATCATCCATACATCCATCCACATCAATCCACATCATCCATACATCCACAGCCACATCAATCCACACATTATCCACACATCAATCCACATTCATTTCATAAGTATTCCTATTCTCATCTAATCACAAAGATTTTTTACGCATCTATTTACGCATAAGAACAACTGCAGTGGGAAATAACACTTTTATAAAAATCCGTTTATGCATTTATTTATGCATAAATTCAATTTTAAGGAGAATAACACTTTCGAAATAAAAATAGATCTTTTGTGCATCTCTCTATGCATAAATTTAATTTTAATGGGAATAACTCTTTTGAAATAAAAATAAATTACTTTATGCATCTTTCTATGCATAAAATCAAAATTGATGAGAGTAACTCTTTTGAAATAAAAATAAATTTCTTTATGCATAAAATCAAAATTGATGACAGTAACTCTTTTGAAATAAAAATAAATTTCTTTATGCATCTTTCTATGCATAAAATCAAAATTGATGAGAGTTACTCTTTTGAAATAAAAATAAATTTCTTTATGCATCTTTCTATGCATAAAATCAAAATTAATGAGAATAACTCTTTTGAAATAAAAATAAATGTCTTTATGCATAAAATCAAAATTTGATGAGAATAACACTTAAAATAAAAATAAATTCTTTATGCATCTTTCTATGAATAAAATTAAAATTAATGGGAATAACTCTTTTGAAATAAAAATAAATTTCTTTATGCATCTTTCTATACATAAAATCAAAATTAATGAGAATAACTCTTTTGAAATAAAAATACATTTCTTTATGCATCTTTCTATGCATAAAATCAAAATTTGATAAGAATAACACTTTTGAAATAAAAATAAATTCTTTATGCATAAAATCAAAATTAATCAGAATAACTCTTTTGAAATAAAAAAAATTCTTCATGCATCTTTCTATGCATAAAATCAAAATTATTGAGAATAACTCTTTTGAAATAAAAATAAAATCTTCATGCATATTTCTATGCATAAACTCAAAATTAATGAGAATAACTCTTTTGAAATAAAAATAAACTTCTTTATGCATCTTTATATGCATAAAATCAAAATTAATGAGAGTAACTCTTTTGAAATTAAAAAAATTTCTTTATGCATCTTTCTATGCATAAAATGAAAATTAATGAGAATAACTCTTTTGAAATAAAAATAAAATTCTTTATGCATATTTCTATGCATAAAATCAAAATTAATGAGAATAACTCTTTTGAAATAAAAATAAATTCTTTATGCATCTTTCTATACATAAAATCAAAATTTGATGAAAATAACACTTTTGGAATTAAAAAAAATTCTTTATGCATCTTTCTATGCATAAAATCAAAATTTGATGACAATAACACTTTTGGAATAAAATAAAATTCTTTGTGCATCTTTCTATGCATAAAATAAAAATTTGATGAGAATAACACTTTTTGGAATAAAAATAAATTCTTTATGCATCTTTCTATGCATAAAATCAAAATTTGATGAAAGTAACTCTTTTATAATTAAAAAAAATTATGCATCTATTTATGCATAAATTTAATTTTAATGAAAGTAACACTTTTATTAAAAAAATTCTTGTATGCATCTATTTATCCATAAAAATCAATTTTTATGAAAGTAACACTTTTATAATCAAAATATTCCCAATATGCATCATAGAAATTAATTCTAATGAAAATAACACTTTTATAATAAAAAAATATTTCTAATATGCATTTTTCTATGCATAAAATAAAAATACCACTTTTAGAATACACAAGTGGTGGGGATTACTCTTTTTGAATAATAAAAAGATAAAACTTACTTCACCAAATTTAAGAAAATTTTGCCATAACCTCCTTTGTATGGCTGACCATTTTTTAAACTTTTAACTCTAAAATTTACTAGAAATTATCCAAGATGATTTAAATCATTCTAATCTAATCCATTTTCACTTTATTAAGAGTAAACAATATGAAAAGTTTAATTCCATCAATTTGATTACACATCTAGGATAAAGAAAGGCTGAATTCAATAATGAAGAGAAGGGGGAAAGCCTTTCCAGCAAGGCATAACATCCATTTTCATTTCAAAGAAAGCAAAAATCAGAAAACCATAAAATAGAATAAGAAAAAGTAAAATTTTTAACTTACTAAGAGTTTTCTGAGCTTTCCTTTGGCTTGATGGTTTGAGGGATCTACTCTTGTTTGCAACAAGAGTGGCCACCAATTCTTTTGAAGAGGAAATGGTCAAAAACAAATGAATTATCAATGAATTCACTGTTTTTGGCTCTCGGGAGGAGTAGAGTAACAGTGCATATAAAACACTATTAACCATTTACAAAGGGGGAGGCTTCATTTATAGGAAAAAGTGAGCCTCTAACCAAGCAAACTGATTCTAGAATTTTCCAGATCAGTTTGGTAAATTTTAAACCATTTTTAGGTCGGTTTAGCTTACTTTTTGGATCTAGTTGAAGCAGGAGAGAGGAGAGATGAAAATATCTCATTATTTGTGAGTTTAAAACTCAACCACACGTGTGAAATAGGCCCCTCCTTCATGAGGAAAATTCCTCACACTGAGGTGTCAAAAATGCATCATTTCTTCTAAATATCTCTTTTTTTAAGACTAATAACCTCGTCCTTAGTCAACTCTTCATCTTATGCAAGCATTTACTCATTTTTGGGGGATTTTATTTTATTCTTCCATTTATCTCTTCCCTACATTTGGATTAATCTAATTGGTCCATAGGAACCTTAATTCAAAAATTTTAAAAAATCTGGACCCTTAGGCTAAGGTGCTTTTTACCTGATTTCAATTGATTCCAATTGCACATTGGAAATTTCTTTTTGAATATCTGTTTTAGGGGAAACCATTTTAGACACTAGGAGGATTTTTATATCCAAAAATATCTCAATATTGAATTACCTCCCTCTAGACATTTTCTCTCTCTAGGCCAAAACAAGGTAAAATAGGATCTTTCTTTTATTTCAGAGAGGGGAATAATTATAAGATTAGAAGGGGAGGTTCTTACACCTGCACACCTCAAAAGTCGGAGGGAGGAATCTTACATAAAAGTTGGGAGCAGTGGAACAGCATGATTAGAGTTTTCAATGTCCAAAGCTTGATCATACTGATGTCTTCAATGTATGTGACCTTAAAGTAATAAGGTCCATAGCAACAACTTCTCCCGTCTCCTTCTCAATGTTGATATCTTCCTCTACATCTTTTTCCTCAGCCTCTTCATCTTGACTTTTAATCTCACCTAACTTCCTTACTTCCCTCACTTCCTCAAGATGCTCCTCCTCTTTTGCCTACTCTGGAGCTCTTCTGGTGCTCCATGCACATACCAAAGGTAGATTGCAAAAGACAAACCTTCATCAAGGAGCCTACACTTTCTGGGGTGCATGGAACACTTTGCCTTGGTAGTCTGTGGGGAACTTGTTCATACCTTTTATTGATTGCATTCTTGTATCTCAGATCTGTCAATATATCCTTGATGTGGATGTAAGCTTTGTCCTCATCAACACAAACCCTTCCTTGCTCTATCAGACCTTGGAACAATTTGATCTCCTAAGTCAAGAAATCTTTGTGTTCATCCAGTACTTTTGCAAAGTCCAGTTCCTTGTTGAACATCTCATAGAATATGTGAAATCTTCATGGGCATTGCTTCTATGAATAAACTCAAACAGCATCATGTCACATGATTTCTTCTGTCGTAGAAATAGATCCCTACTTTTTAGAATCTAAACAAACAGAGAAGCAGACAATATATAAGAAGCACATGACAAGATCTACCTTCCTCAAGTGTTTTTCCCTCAAATTTGAGGGACTATTTCATGGGCTGTGCAAGGTCTCTCTCTTTCCCCTTTCCACTAATCTTTTGTCTTTTTTCTACAAGAGTATCCAATTTGTATAAGCTACAACACTTGGGAATCTTGATAATTCAATTATTTGAGGTATGGTAGTTACATCTTACCTAGAGCAGTCTCTTGCTTTAGTACCTGATGGGCAAAGCTTACAGATCTTTTGAGAGGCCTTTTTCTCTCTCCAAGATCTGAGTAGGAAGAAAAAAAATGGTAAAATAAGGTAAAACGAGTTTGTTCAAAAAGAGCCAAAGAACGCGATGTGAGGGCTAGAGGATTGTCCAAAATCCTAAATCACGTTATATAGCACTTTTGCAGGAAAGAAGCCAAACAATGCAATATAGTTGTTTGAGGAATGCCCAGGGCCTCAAATTGCTTTCTTTGGCTTCTTCTTCATATAATACAACCCTGACTTGCACAACCCCCATACAGGACACAGAATAGTGCACCACCCCACACAACACATAATAGTCGTGAGGAAGGCTGAGGTTTCATACCTTCTTGGTTTTCCATCCATGTTAGTGATGTCTTGTTAGGCTTGGCAAGTCCTCCTTGAACTGGTGACAGGGTGTTGCTGGATGCTAGCTAGAAAATTGTGAGAGGGTGCCTTCTTGTTGCAAGTGCTCCTTGAAATGGTGACAGGATGCCTGCTTGTTGAATGCTAGAAAAACTATGAGAGGGTGCCTACTTGTTGCTGCAAGTGCTTCTTGAACTACGGACAAGGTGCCTGCTTGATGGTAGTCAGCACAAACTGTGGGGGGAACTAGCCACATGCAAAAGTGCTGAGGAAATAAGGATCATACAAAAAATGCATATTCCTTGAGTTCAACAGATAGAAAGTGCATTTAATGCCCACACGTGTCACCTGCTTTTTTCGCCTCAAATTGTGCTTTCATCATCATCAATTGAAAGTGAATGGACGTCATTATTCTCTCATGCATGTCATTCTTTTCCACACACATTTTGCTACTCTTCCACCACTCCTGCTCACCGTCTCCTTACATCATCACAGCTGGACAAACAACTCACCACCACTGGACATCCACCTCACTCTGTCTATCAAGGGACACACAGGTAAGCTCTTCCTTACGTTTTACATAAGCTCTTCCTCAAGTTTTTGCAAGATCTAGTGATAGTTATGGTGTTCTTGGGTGCATTGGAATGGTTGTACAGGCTAACAGAGAACACAATATTTGGGGCCACACATTGCATAGATTTGGGTGGAATACACAGTTGCTTTTCAAGTTTTGTGTAGGTTTTACATATTAGAAAGTGCTAAAGAATGCGATTAAGCACTAGCAAGGTCTTTCCATCACTCAAATCACATTCTTTGGTGTGTTTCCAAAAAGACATCGCAGAATGCGATTTGGGCAACTGGAATCAAGTGGTCTAGGCATATCATGTTCTTCGGCATTAAATAGCAAAACTTTTATGTATTTTCTATGGCAGGTACAAGTCATTTTCTGATGAATGGCAAGGACTAAGAAAATAGATAGGGTAGAGGGACATGGTACTCCTATTTTGCAAGGGTTGCCACATGAAGGGCACCAGCACGATCCAAGACTAGAGCCCTTATAAAAGGAAACTCCATGCACATCCTTCAGCACAGACAAGGAGATTCACCTAGAGAGTGGCAGTCTTGAGAGAGATAAGAAAGTCACAAAAGGCTATTGTGTTTGCTATACCCAAGGCACCCTTCCAAAGGATTGTGAAAGAGGTGGCAAAGGTCTACTATCTACACACTCTAGGAGGCAACAGAAAACTTCCTTATTGAGTTCTTCCAAGACACTATGCTAGTTTGTTGCCCATGCCTACAAGAGTACAATCATGCATAAAGACATGGTGGATACCCTGAAGAGGGTACGTTGGAGATATGACCAGCTCCTTCATCCTACTAACTGGGTAGATGTGAAGATGAGGGACATTCTTATGGTACCACCAGCAAGGAAGCCCAAAGATGAAGTAATCAAGATTCAGGAGGTAACACATAATAGAGACACAAGTGCAAAGGCTATGAACAGTCACTAGAGAGCCAAAAGGATGTTGCTTTTGAGGCTCTTTCCCATGCTACTACCATTCAAGATGTGAAGAACTTGCAGAGATTGCTAGACTTGGGGTCTAGAGTAATTATCAAAATAGGGGAGGTTGATGCTGACAGAGAGATTCTTTTGTCAAAAGAATGCACAAGAATCTTGAGGAACAAATCGGTAAAGGTTTCAGACTCAATTATTTTTGCTAGTTTATGGGGGGCTTATAAATCTGCGAGCTTTTTGTTTCAAGCTTTTTTTAGAATTCAATATATTTTTTGAGCTTTTTTTAGAATTTAGTAAATTTATTGAGCTTTTTTTAGAATTTAATAAAAATATCGAGCTTTTTTGATAAGCTGTAAACAATTCAAGGCTTTGAGCATTGATCTATTAATTAGAAGTTTTCTTATTCTAGCTATTATAGTCTCTATATGTCAAAGCATACTTTGAAACATTCAGCACACAGTCTGTTAAGTAAACAATTTTATATCCTGGATACTTTGGAGAATACATTGAAAAAAATCAAGCTTTTTTTAGAAGACATAACATCTCATAAAAAGCACAGGCTAACATGACTCACATAAGGATAGAGTCTCCTATCCTTCACTAAGAAAAAATATTTAGCAAGCTTTTTAGCTAGTATCCAGGACATAAAAGTATCTACTTAATAGACTGGCATGTTCACCTATCATAAAGCCCAACTCACATTATAAGAGTGCATTAGACATGGATTTTTTTGGTTTTGTTCAGCTACCTCCTCTCATCCAACATGATGAAAACCAAGTTCACAGACGTAGGTTTTAAAAAAATCAAAGTTCAAACATTAACTTCTTTAAATCATCACAAAATTGACATTAACATTAAAATCAACTAGAAGGGAGCGAGGTGTCATTACATTGCTTTCATTAGGCAAGGCTGGCTAAGGACAAAAGATACATCATGTTCTGAAAGTATGGGCTGATCTATAACCATATGCTTATTTGCATGCAAAGGACAAAAGAAGGGAGGCCATCGACAAAAACCTAATAACTAGAAGGGAGGGAGGTGTCATTACATTGCTTTCATTAGGCTAGGTTGGCTAAGGATAAAAGATACATCATATTCTGAAAGTATGGGCTGATGTATAACCATATGCTTCTTTGCATGCAAAGGACAAAAGAAGGGAGGCCATCGATGAAAACCTAATAACTAGCGTTCATTAGGTGAGGCTGGATAAGGACAAAAGATAAATCATGTTCTGAAAGTATGGGCTGATGTATAACCATATGCTTCTTTGCATGCAAACCTAGCACATTGATATATATGAAGTACAAGTGTTTACATGCAAGGAATGGCTTTTTCTTTTCCTCTCTATTCTGAAAATCTAGGCATGTGTACAGAGGTTCTGCCTTGATGTGCACATCATAAGAGTTTTCAGTATGCGCCTGAAAAATCACATAAGAATTAGGTTTGATGGTACACTCACCAAGTACAATAGCATTCATTGTAATAGCTTTTTTGATTGTTTTTTCTGGTTCCTTTAAGATGCCATGTCTCCATTTCTTCTTTCTCTTGTCGTGAGATGAAACTGCTAGTAT
Source organism: Cibotium barometz (assembly GCF_041138505.1). Lineage (NCBI taxonomy): Eukaryota > Viridiplantae > Streptophyta > Polypodiopsida > Cyatheales > Cibotiaceae > Cibotium > Cibotium barometz. Next base: position 17,046,784 of record NC_141096.1, read on the forward strand.
AGAGTGTAGTTTGAAACCTGCTTCAAGAATACTTGCTAGTATAGAGTGTAGTTTGAAACCACCTGCTTCAAGAATATTTGCTAGTATAGAGTGTAGTTTGAAACCTGCTTCAAGAATATTTGCTAATTCATATCTGTTGACATTTGTGCCTCTTTGTAATGGCCAATAGGCTGGGATATCTGGAACAGGCTGCACACATGGATCTGCATGCAAAGTGTGACTAACATTAGAACAGAACCACATCCATTGAGTTTAGGTCTTGTTGAGCCCGGATATTCTCTTGCAAGCCAAAAATTAGAGGCAACTAGTCTAGGTGAATGGCTTTGTAAGATATTGTTTCACTTCTTACCTTTAATAACCCCAAAGCACTTTCTAGAAAAATGTATAGGCATCCTTCAAAATGCCCAATTCATTTTGTCCACCTCTTTCTCCAACACACCCTGTGTCTCAGAAAAGAGTTTTTCCAAGCTTCCTTTCTCTCCATCTTGAGCATTTTCCTTCTCCAATGCATCCAAGTCAATATGTATATGACCCCCCATATCAAAGTCAGATACTTCATTCTCAAATCTAATTTTGTGTGGGTGCCCTCGTTCCTCGCACTGTCTTGACTCCATAACATAGCCTGGCATGTTTGAAGAGTTTGCAATGTTTGATTTTCTCTTTCTTTGCACTTTCTCCTTATCACTATGAAGAATAGGTTCCTCAAACATTGGAGTGCCTTCAACAGCCCCATGCATAGCACAGGCAACAACATCAGGTGATGTAGACCCTACTTAAAAAGGACTCCATTCAAGCCCGCTTCCTTTGTACCATCCTATCAAGTACCCTAGTTGTTTGGTGCATTGCATGTACGAATTTTACAATGTCTGTCACACAAGCATCATAGAAGGATATCTTTCTTTTGTACCCTTCACCCCTAGCCAACTTGCATGCACACTCTCAGAATAATTTGTGTTTGGTACATGTGCTTTGTTCCCAAGGACTACCATTTTTCTACAGCACAAATGTCAACCACGTGTCATGGTGATATAACAATAACTTCGGCTCAATCACAAAATTTTTTAAAGCAATAGCGGTAAAGAGATCAAGAGATACTCACATCATTGTGTAGACTTCCCCAATGAGCAATTCTGTTTTCCCACCATCTAAACCATTTATTAAGTGCACAAATGTTTTCTTTTAGAAAGTTTCCAGTGCACGACCATCCTCATATATCTATAGTTTTCTTCACTACTTCTGTCATAAAGCAGCACAACCTCCACTGCTCACACATGTCTATAAATGCTCTTCTACGCTCCAAAGGAACTAGCTTCTTTGCATGTTTTTGCAAGCTCTGCTCCCAATGGAAGAGACATGAATGCTCTCCACCCTCCATCACATTATCTAGGCCCCCATTAAAAACTGTCTTTATAGCAATGCAATTTGCACTTGCTTCGTCTGCTCCCATAAACCCCGTAAAATCAGTCGGTTCATGACCACACTGTCTTATCACAATATTAAGATTTTCCCAAAAAAGTACTTGAGCATATCTTCCTGTGTTGTGTCACATATAGCAATCACCATCAATCCTTACAAACTGCATATCCACAATTGGTCATGGTGAAGGACATAGATTAAGCATAAGATTAAGGTGGATTAAACCACACTAAAAACTCCATGACTAGAGAGAGAGAGAGATTGCACACTCAACACTATTCCCTTGTATTGCATATCACAATGAACCATACAATGATATAGGCTCTCTAGCCTTATCCCACTTTACACATCATCATCCATGTGGCAACTCCTTTTCCACTCTTTTGGTCAACACTCACACACCATACAATATTACATGTGGCATTCCATCTCACCACAATATCTTGCACTTCTAGAGTGCTTTTCCACATACACACAATACCGCGATTATATCTCTCAACATACTTGTAGCTTATTTTGTCTTTTAGGATTGTAGCCTCCAAGCCAAATCAAGGTCAAGCAGCCAAGGAAACATCCAAGGCTGCTAAAAAACAAAACGCTCAAGCCTCAACTTCAAAGCAACCTGCTAAGAATGATGAATCCCAAGCATTAAAAAAATGAAAAAATGTGTTCATGAAGATGGACATTTTGTAGCTGCACATTAAACCATGTCTCTTTCTAGGGTATAGATGAGGGTTTTGGGGTTGTGGAGTGCCTTAAGGTTTCCCTTGAGGCTGTCCTTGCCAAGGTTGGCCTAGGCAGTTAAGTAATTTGTCAGTTAGCTCTTCAATGCTTATGTCCTTGTTGACAATCATATTTTCCTTTAATGTGAGCATTAATTCATTTGCTAGAAAAATGAAGAAAGTTATGCACAAATTTTAACAGAGAATTATGGAAAGGATTATGAATATAATTCATTTAGATTTAAAAAATGAATTAGTATGTGTGCATAAATATTTTATGCTGAAAGAAGAATTTTCATGATATTTTATTTTGAGAAAACTGAGAAGAGAATGTGAAAATATTCATAGGGATGCATCGAGAAATCATGGATAAGTTTTAATCAGAAAGAGGAATCACGAACATATTTAACTTTTGGAATTATGAAGAATACGTCTAGATTCTCAAGAAATAGAATCTTGGGTACATTCTGAAAACAAGAAAAGGATTTCCCAGAAAAAGACCAAAAACATGCATAGTTGAATGAACATAAACATTGTGACTGACTTATTCCTAGATTCCCTTGGAAAGGAATCTGGAATTCTTGAAAGGATCGAGGATCCAAAAGTGAACAGAAATTTAGTCTTGATTGAATTGAGTCAAAAAAAAATTGCCTTTAACTAAGCCAAGTAATAGCCGAGACTTAGAAAGTCTGTCAGTGTGAAAAATAGAGTAACTATACTCTTAACCTCGTTGATTGTGGAACAAAAGTTCTGATAACTAGATCAAGGAAAGTTAATAATCAAACCTGATTCGCTCAAGAAAAAAGATACTATCTTGTTTGTGGGAATTGGATTGAGATGTAGAATGATGTGGATTGACGTGTAGTGATGTGTGGAATGATGTGGGTGATGTGTGGATTGATGTGGAGTAATGTGTGGAAGGATGTGGAATGATGTGGAGTGATGAGAAGTCATTAGGAACTCAATGGAGTCTTTTTGGGCCCTTTTATTTGCCATTGCCTAATGGAGGTGATTAAGAAATAGACAAATAGGGAGATTACATGTGGACTGAAATCAATGGTTTGTAAGAGCCTAGAAGGTAGTGGTCAAACTTAGAATAATAGGCTAAATAGGCTCTTTTTTAATTTTTAAAATCACCTAAAACTCAAAACATTTATACATATATGAATTTTTTCTCTATTTTTTATAGAAAATGATAGCTGCAGCCATCATTAAGTAAGGTCTCTAAAGTGATAGAGGCCCAAAAACAAGCTCCCATCATTATCTTGCATTCAATGCACATTCCCCTTCACTTTCCACTATCCCTCTCTCCCATCTTCCCTCCAAAACGCTCTCTCTTCCCCCTTTCTCATAGCAGGGCGTTTTTCACTCTCTAGACTACTTCTTTTAGCTATCTACCTCTTGATCTACCTCTCTCTTCACTCACAAACCTAGATCTATAGCTATGGAAGATTGATGTGCAACCTCCTCTCAGAAGCTATGGAAGTTTGATCCTCACTTACATTTCCTTACTTCATCCTTCTACCTTGTCCAACCTCTTTTTACAGAGGGTAACAGCAGAGCCAAGCTATGGAAGCTTGATCTGCAACCTCCTCTCAGAAGCTATGGAAGTTTGATCCTCACTTACACTTCCTTACTTCATCCTTCTACCTTGTCCAACCTCCTTTTATAGAGTGTAACAGCAGAGCCAAGCTATGGAAGCTTGAGTTGCAAATGCTTTGGCTCTCATAATCTTACTCATTGTCTCCTCTCACCCCCTCTAATATCCTCTTTCAAAGTGCAGTAATAGCACAGCCAAGCCCTTGGAACTTGCTCTACAACTCCTTCTCTTATGTACATCTCCCTAGTCTAAGTTTTTTCCTCACCATTCTATTTTCCTTTGCCATCAAGGTTTATAATCTCCCTAATATATACATCTGCTGATGTCTGCTTCTAAAGCTTGAAGGCCTCCGATCAGTATTCAATCTCTCTCTTGTAGCAGTGGTCAAGATGAGGATGGGCACTGTTTGGGACATCATAGCATAGCGGAGGCTACACTCCAACCTACACACTTGTCAATCCGTGAAAGCAACCCGGTTAGCGCATAGAGGCTATCCCGAATGGGAGAAGATGAGTTAACCACATACTAATGACTTCTAGTCCTACTCAATCCTTCTCAACACTCAAGCAAACAATCTAACACAATCAACACATCAATCTAACATAATCAAAGCATCAAGATTAGGCTACACTTAAGCACACAAATGCAACTTATGCAAGGAACCTAATATGCAAAGAGCTATCACACAAGCCTCAACTACACATCATTTCATGCACAAGCTTCATCACATGCACAACTCACAAATCAAAACATCATTAAGAAATCTAGATTAGCAAGTGTGTAGACCAAAACCTCATATCATTGAAAATGTAGAGAATAGAGAGTACAAGATTAAAGCATGAATGGAAATGGAGAGCCTTGGGAGAGCACTTGAGAAGGAGCTATGGAGCAAGCTCTCTCTATGAGCCTCTCAACCAAATGACCAAAGAGTGTGCTCCCTCTCTCAAATGGGCCACCTTTTATACAAAAATTCTAGAACTCCCAAAAGTTCCCATGTGGGATTATTGTCAAGCCCCCTCCCACATTCATCTACAACTTTGAACTCTTTTCAAGAGCCCTAAGTGTCTTTTTTGTTGCTTCCTTGTATTGATCTTCATTTGCATGCAACACTCCCCCCTTCCTATTTTGCGCACGTCCTCGAGCGCGGTAGTAGCAAGAGCTGCAACAAAAAAACAATTGATACGAGTAAAGTCCTTTATTGAAAAGAAAAGAAAAGAAAAGAAAAATCAGCAATGATGACTTCACATGTGAGCATACAAGTGCAGGGCTGGTTAAAGTTTTAATGAGTCCTAAAATAGGTGAGTAAAGACTGGTCAAAGTGAGACTTAAGTAGTAGATAGTGCTATGCAAAGGCAAGTGTGCTTTGTACACCGCCGGTTATGACCGTAGTCTCAATGTCCTATAAGTATGTAAGTTATTCCTAAGTGGCAACCCTACTCCTAAATATGAGCAAAGGTGATTGGAACTCTCGTTTTTTTCTTTTTTTCTTTTTTTTTTTCTTTTTTTCTTTTTTTGATATGTGTGTAGAAGTTGATGAAGATTAAGGTTCTATCCCAAAGAGACCCAAGCAATGGCCAAGAGACCTCCGCCAAGAGAATCTAAAGACCGCTAAGTATCTCAAGGGCGACAGACCCTTTTTCTTTCTGTTATGACCTAAGGAGTACCCCATGAAGATGAGGGCATCGGTCTCAAGGGCCCATAGTGTACCCCAGAGTCCTACCAACATCTATCAAGGCGATAGATTCCTCAAAGTTCTTCTTCTGAAGTCCTTAGACATCAGTGTTCACCCCATGGAAACCAAGGCATCGGCCCCAAGGTGCTAAGACAACCTCAGGTCCTACCAAGCATTTCACATGGCGGTAGACACTTCGTGTCTTAATTCACTTTGTATATATATATATATTTTTGGGTATATTTTCATAAATTTTTATGACTCCTAGCACCTAGCTCATATCTAAGAGGTAACTACCACTAGGGATAACTAATATACCTTGAAAACATAAGTACTTGGCATACTCCATTGGTATATATCCTACACTGTCTTTAAATAGAAATATCTTTTACTAAGTCTTCTAAGACTCTAGAACTCACTCACCATATTTTAACAACTAATCAAAAACTTAAACCAGCCAACATTGTGTGAACATGCAAACCATATATTTGAAAGATAAGAGCACATAAAGAAATAAAGATTAAGATTTGAATACACCTGTTTTAGTGCTCTGTTGATGTTGTTCATTTGCATTGATGAATTGCTTGATTTTGTGCAGATTGTTCCTCCTTGATCTTTGTAGGCGTAGCATGTCTCCCCCCTTCCTAATTTGTTTGCACGATAGGTGGACTATTGGGGCGTGTTTGATGCTCTTGTTTTAGCGAAGATCTCTGCAAAATTTTTATTAACAAACAAGAAAAGAAAAGAAAAAAATAAAATTTGCCATTGGTGCCAAACACCGAATATAGCCGAGGGGAAAAACCCAATGGGATAAAAGTGCCCTGGCTTGTCGATCTTATTATAGAGTCATTGAACTTACCCTTGCGCTGGTAGTGGAGATCATCTCAAAAAGAACATAATCCTCTAAAGGCATAAGGAACCACTCTATACAAACATTGATCTACCAAAGAGTTTCATTTGTAGTGTTAATGCTTTATCTTTGGTTTGAGGTATGTCCTTCTTGGGTGTGAATTTTATCAATTGTCTTGGAATTTGAGCAAGATAAGAGGATTTAGACATTGAAATGCTAGAATCTATGCTCAAATGAGACTCCTTTAGAAGATTAACATAAGTAGTTTTGTAGGTGCTATCACAGCCACCTTTCCTTTCTTGAAGAGTTTGTGTTGATTTCTTTTGCACCCACTGATATGGACAATCAAGGGTGGCTTTTGGAATCTTTCTGAAACACTCTTTTTCCCCTAGCAAAGCATGGCATTTTGGAAGCCAAATTGCTGTTGCACCCTCATAATAGCCTTGTGCTTTGAGAACATGTTTTGGGACCCATCGAGTAACAATTCGAGGTTTAGGCTTGGAAATGATGTGCTTCTTAAGAGGCTTAGCAACTGGACTAGATGGTACAAGTTTGTATGCATCTTTGGGTAGCCACATTGATAATTCCTTCTTGCCTGGTCTTCTTTGAGCAGCAACTAGAGTAGTTGGAACATGCCAGCCATGACCCTCACTTGAGTACTCATCAATTATCCACATCATTTGTGTTGGAGCTTGTGTCTCTTTCTTATCAGCATCATTAACAGATTTAAGTGTTAAATTCTCAACTGAGACTTCCTTGACATGCATAGCTGTTGTTTTGGATGTATCCCTATAGTACAAATGATCTAGAAGAGCACGTGGTTGTACCATTCGTATAGGTATAATGTCATATCCATCTGAGTCACAAAATTGAATTGGCTTCGGTAAAGCACATGTCGATAATGTTGCAAGGACATGACTCCATTCTAATGGATCAATTAAATGCTCAGGGAAGGGTTGTGGAATGTATGCCTCATCTGATACACTTCGATTACCCTTAAGTCTCTCAGTGTTGAAATCCCTACATGAGGCTCCGCACATCCATAGATCTTCTCGCCCCTCTGATAATGTAACTCTTGAGCCCTCAGATGAAGCAGAATCAAACTCATCTATTGGAGACCTTGTTACATCACGATATGAGTGATTCCTTAGGTTGACCCTTGTGATGACAGAATCATGTCGGAGGTACAAATAATTGTATCCCCAATCTTGAATCATTTGAAATTGTCGCATGAATGGTCTACCCAATATCACTTCGTAGTTTGGATGTTTTCCAAAATCCACTACTGCAAAGGTATGCTCATATTCAATCCCACATGTGGTGACCAATATGTTCTCAAGCAGCCCAAGGGGATGTTCTAAGCTTCCATCTGCTAGCTGCAAGCGCATCCTGGTACTCCTTATAGCTGGTTTGCCCCACTTTTCCCAAATGGACCTTGTCACAATGCCCACTCCTGCACCACTATCAAGTATTGCAATTGAAGATACTTTTTGCACTTCTAATGGGAGGGTAGCATTTCCCTGATCGTCTTCACAAAATTTTCCTACTTTGTTGATAGGAACTGGCATAACATGTTTTGTCTCAGGGTGCATAGTACACTCATGGTGACCCTTTTGTAGCAATACCTGCTCTGACAAACATGTGGCAATATCATTCCACAACTCAGGTCGAATTTTTATCAAATCAAGCAAAGGTAAGGTACAAGCCACTGGTGCTGACAAAATAGCCTGCACCATACTCATATCTTTCTCCTTTGTCAACCTTTTATGCATGGAGGGTATCCTCAAGGTTTGAGAACAATTCTCATATTCTCCCAGATATGATGGTAAGGTTTTCATTGTATGCTTACTTCTAGGAGAAACAATTGTTTGAACTTCCTCCTGAATGCTTGGGTGTCTAAATTTGTTTTCCGTGCCTCTGGTAAAATCCACCTCAGAGAATGGAGGCGAACTAATGGAAGACATGTGCTCATGAACTTTCTCGTGAACTGCAGCCCACATCTCATTTGCCATGTCCTCATTAGCATCAATAACTTCATCATTGCATGGGAAGACAAGGCTAGGTGATGGCAGAATGTCATCTTTCAATGGAGTGTCAATTGGTGCAGTCCTTTCGCTATGAGCTTTTGAAATGCACTCACTTTTCATTTCTCTACTTGATGACGCTTCCGGTATGGTTTCTAATGTTGGCTTAAGAGAGGCTGGGCCCCGAGGAATAGGTGGTGGTGGTCCCTCAAGTATTGACTGAGCTTCCCTAATGAGTTGCTGATGTACAGCTAGATTGATCTTCTCCTCACGAGGGTTTGGGTATTCTTGAAGCTTCTTGGGTAGCTCAGATAAAGCTGCAATGCGACTTCTATGAGCATCAATGATGGCCTCTAGAGTCTCATTCACTTTATCCACAAAAACAGAACCCCCAGAACTAACCACAGTCGTACTAGCCTCATCTTGTTTAACACTAGGCTCAGGTTGAGGTTGATGTTCCTCACGCACTTCTTGGGATGTAAAAGTTTTATCCCGCATGTTTTGTTTAGAGGCTTCTTGAGAACTAGTGGATGTACTTTTAGTTTGTTTGCTTCGGTTCTTCTTCCTCCGAGTGGTCTTTTTTCTACTAGACTGTAGGGTCTTATCCACTAGATTTGTCCTTGCGTCCCTAGTTCGAGGTGTCTCATCAGTTTGTATTTCAGCGTTTCTTGTCTGTGATCGAGTCATGACTCTAAGTGGCACGACATCCTCATTCTCAGATGAAGGTGGTGATGGAACTGCCCCTACAAGGTTGAGTGAGACCTTTGGTTGAGAGGTGCCTTCCTCATGTGGTTTCAGCAGACAGTCTTTTGGGAAGTGTTCTACACAACACCCTAGACAATATCTTTCTATTGGTGGAAACTGTTGTACTGTTGTATTGGACCGAGATGCTTGCCTAGAGCGATGTGGACAATCGCGAGCCCAATGGGGTTCTCCGCACTCATAACAGGGGCCCATTGGTTTGGCTTCTACTTTCCTTGGCTGCCATTGACCTGAGGGGCCTGGAGTCCTAGGTTGGTAGCCGCCTAGCAACATTAAAGAGTTTTGTTCCCCTGGTTGAACGTCCAGTGCTGGGCTTGGGTATGCGGGACTTTCAAAGAGATTATCTTTGGATGAATATGATGCGTATTCTTCTTCCACATAGCCTGGGTTTACCAAGTCTCTACACATATTTGAATTGTCATAGTCGACAACCCTCACAGGAGCAGTCCCTGGAGCAGGAGGTTGAGCACCAAGAACAGGTCGTGCTTATTCTTGTGTCATCGGTGGCTTACGTTCAAAACTAGTATACTGTTGATACATTTGTGGAGCCACTCCACCCCTCGGCTGCTCACGTTCCTGTCTCATTCTCGCAATGCGAGTACAATCCTGTGTGGTGTGAGTAAAGTTCCATGCACAGGCTTGGCACCACTTCTTTGTGGGTTGGTTTGTGACTAGAGGAGAAAAGGTATTACAGTCCTCTGTTTTATGGTCACCGCCACATGCTCCACAAAGATGAGGACCTGTAGGAAGTACACTCCTCATTCTCTGCTGCTCTTGTTGTGGCTGCATGGGTGGACGATAGGTCTGTCCCAATCTCCTTAGTACTAGGTTAGCTATCTGGTCGGGATTTACTAGCGCGCTAGACCCTGAACTTTGGTCATCACCCCACTGATTTCTAGGTTTAACCTCAGGGCCAGAACCATCTTGGAACTTAAAGTTATCGGTGAAATCCATAGCATCATGGCAACACTCATTGAAACTTGTATGTTTCTTCGCATAGAGATGTGTATGCAGTGTCGAATTTTTGAGGCCTTTTAAGAAGAGAGAAATTAATCGACTTTGGGCGGGCTTCTCATCTTCTGGGCAACGATTAATGTACTGCTTCATTCTATTTACACAGTCTCTAACACTCTCATTCTCTCCTTGCTTGAAAGAGTAGATGTGTGCTACCGTGTCATGTTGAATTCCCATCAAGGAAAAAGCTGCAATGAATCTCTCTTCCAAAACTCGTAAAGAAGTTTTGTTTGAAGCCTCTAATGCCTGAAACCAAGCGAGGGCTTTTCCCTCAAGAGTGAGTCCAAACCCTTCAATTTGCGTATGCTTGTCAGCCACTTGCTCAGCTCGAACTGCTTGCCTAAATGCTGCTACATGGTCGTATGGATCTCCCGACCCTTCATACTTCTTTACCAGTTTCTGAAGAGTTGATGGCCTTACTTGTCTTGAATACTCATCGTAGGGCCTACGGCCTCTCACTCTCAGTGGGAATTGTTCCTCTCTTTGGAAAGATGGTCCACATGTTTCCAAAATTGGTGTGGGTACCCTATTACCAGCCTCACCAAACCCCTCCAAAGATCTTGTCACCCTCATTTCAGGAGGTGCATTTATAGGAGGCCGAGTTGGCTCCCCTATCCTCCGATTGTTATAATGAGAAAGATGTTGGTGTGATGTGACTTGTGGTCGCACAATTGGTGTAGGACAATATCTTGGTGCTAGAGTTGGGCTACTAGCAGTGGTCCACTTAGATGTTGAAGGTCCCTCTCTAGTGAACTCTCGTAGGGGAGGAGCAACAGTTTCTCCAAGAAAGGCTGTCTCTCCTGGTTTGGCTGTATTTGTTGAGAACACTTCCATGAATAATGGTTGTCCTTTCCACGTGAGTTCCCGAATCTCTTTCCAATCTAAGGTTTGGTATTCATTGGCCCATTTATCAATTATTCTGTTCATGTGTCCTGCACGCTTCTCAACTACCACCACATGAGCTAGAGGAAGATCCAGCTGTGGCAATCTAGTTGTGGCATAATATCCCTCTAACGAATCCTTATAGACCTCTTGAAGTGGGTCATCCTGTAAGACCTTTGTCACAAGAATTTGTCGTACAAACTCCCATTGGCATTCAGCCCCCTGATCCAGTTTGCTCTTGCCTTTCCTATCCCTTTCCAAATTTAGATCTACAAGAAGTAGATCATCTATGGATGGCTTTGAGGACTGGGCATTGGATGGTCCAGGCATGTCCGGCTTGATGAGCCAGTCATCTCTAGACTCCCTTGCTCTGGAAAGTTCTGATAAGTCTAAGAACTCGGTTTTAGAGAGCTCCCCTAATTTGTCTACCTTTTCTGGATGGTAGGTGACTTCGTAGCGAACACCATCTCCACCCATATACATGTTACCCTGGTCATTGACGAGAGGTGCTCTATCAAGTTCTGAGAAAATGTCGGCGATCTTAACAAGATACCGTTGTTGTGGGTCCCTAAAGATCTCAGCTCCTTGAGCATTTGTGTAGACATATTGGAGTCTCACATTGAGTGTTAACCCCATGGTGTCGGCTTCAAATGGATTAAAGGATCTTGAGGGTGTCCTATTTGGGGCTACGGGATGACTATTTGTCGGCCCTAGATTGTCCATGGACAATGAACTAGTTGTTCTGGAGGAAAGGGTATCGGATTGGGATTCAAATAGGGTTTCAGCAATATCTGCCAAATTTCCTACCGATTGGGTCCCACTTTCTTGTGTAGGTACTCTAGAAGGTGCCGTAGGCCCTATGGCAGAATCTACACGACGTCGCGACCGCAAGTGCATAAGGTCAAAATTCTGTTTTGGTTTTTTTATGTGTTTTAATTTTGTTTTGTTTTTGTTTGTTTTGGTTTTGGTTTTTTGTGTTTTGTTTTTTTTTTTGATAAAAATATATATATATATATTTTACCCTACCTAACCACTAAAGGCAACTAAAAATGAGTATGTGTAGTGTACTATCTACCCTTTTTTTTTAATTTATTTTTTAAATGTTTTTTTTAATGATTTTATGATTTTATGATTTTTATTTTTTTTTAAATAATATACACAAAATTATGAATCATACTAAAAAAAATACTAAATATGCACAAAGTTACAAAAATTTAAAAAATGCAAGTTAAACTAATTATGCAAAAAATTAAAGAATGAAGAATTACAAATTATGCAAAAAAGTAGACTCCTAAAAAACACTCAATTTTATCTTTTTTTTTTCTTTAGTTTTCTTTTGTTTTTTTCTCCTTTTGTTTTGTTTTGTTTTTGTTTTTGTCTGTTTTTGTTTTTGTGTTTTTTTTTAACTTATAAATTTCGTGCCAAATATAAAAAATATGAATTTACTAATTATGCATCATTTACAAAAATTCTAAAAAAATAAAAAATAAAAAATGCAAGCTACCTTAATTATGCAAAAATTTAAATGATGAACAATGGTTTCAAAATACAAAAGTAAAAATTATTTTTTCGTCTTTTTCTTTTTTTTTCTTTTTTTTCTTTTTTAAAAAAAATTTCAAAAATTTAAAACAATGCAAATTACTCTAATTATGCTAAAAATTACAGAAATAAAAAAAAATAAAAAATATGCAAACAATATGGACTCCTAAAAAAATAATTTATTTTTTTATTTTTATTTTTTTTTATTTTTTTAAATTTTTTTTAATTTCTTTTTCTCAATTTAATTGTTTTTCTTTTTTTTCTTTTTTAATCTCTTTTTCTTTTCTTTTTTTTAATAAAAAATATATTTTTTTGTTTTTTATTTAAAAATACAAAAAAAACATGAAAAAAAATATAAAAAATAAATTAAAAAATGGAAAATCCACTAACCTTATCCGCCGCTTCGCCGCTCGCCGCTCGCCGCTCGCCGCTCGCCGACTTTCTCGCTGCAGGTGCGCCTTCAATGCTTCGTCTTCACCGCCTTCAACCAGTGCTTCTACTCGCTGCACTTTCTACCGTCTGCCCGTCCTCTGCTGTCGGCTGCTGCAGGCGACGCCCGGTGTGCCTTCGCTTCCCTCTTCGACTTCTGCTGTGGCCCGCCACCACCGCCTTCGCACCGCCTCTGCAGGCCGCGCCCGGTGTGCCTTCAGCGCAGCCGCCTTGGCCTTCGCTCACTTCGACTCCTTTCGATGCAGCCTTCAACGGCCACTTTGCCCAGGCGCCCTCCACTGACCAGCCTTTGCAGCCCGGCCTTCTTGCAGCTACCTCTCGCCTTCTTCCCTTTTTTTTTTCTTCTGCGCTGGCTTATGCCAACGCCGCTGGCCGCCTACACACAGCTTCGCTCGGCCACCTCGACACAGCTTCTTCATCTTTCGCGAGCTGCATTCACTTCGCTGCCAGCCGCTTGTTCTCCACTGGCACGTTGCCAGCCGCTTGTTCTCCACTGGCACGTCAGCTCTGCAGCCAGCTTCCCATTGCGCTTGACGCCGACGACCCCCCAGCTGCCACGTCAGAAGTATAAATATATATATATATATATATATACCACGCTCGATGCAGACGACCAGCGCTTCACCTCTGGAGGTTACCACCACGTCAACGTATAAGAGAAAATATATATATATATATATATATTCTTTTTTTTAAAAGCCGCCTCTGCTCTCCTTTCAGCCGGCTGCGCCTGCTGCTTCAACGCATATATAAATATATATATAAATATATCCTTGCTATGCTTCCAACAGTGTGTATATATATATATATATATATATATATATATAAAGTCGCCTCCAATGTTCTACCTCCTCGCTATAAGCCGGCCGCCCAACCGCTACAAGGTATATATATGTGAATAAATAGATATATATATATATATATATATATATCTCTTTATTTTTCTTTGCTGTGCCTCCAACGACACACCTCTTACAGTCCTTACGTCGGAAAATACAAAGAACAGAAATCACTTGAACCTACTCAATGGGCGGGATTACTCTACCGCAATGGGATTTTAATTTTTAATTTTTGCTTCTAATCAAAAAACAGAAAACACACAAGGCGCCCTTGAGATCACACACTCAATGCCCTTGCAAACTCTACTCTAATCTATCCTAATCCACGATTTTGCAATCAATGGAGCACTTAGTAAGAAGTAATGGTTAACACCCTTCACTAACTTAGGTGTGCGTTCCCCGGCAGCGGCGCCATTGTTTGGGACATCATAGCATAGCGGAGACTACACTCCAACCCACACACTTGTCAATCCGTGAAAGCAACCCGGTTAGCGCATAGAGGCTATCCCGAATGGGAGAAGATGAGTTAACCACATACTAATGACTTCTAGTCCTACTCAATCCTTCTCAACACTCAAGCAAACAATCTAACACAATCAACACATCAATCTAACATAATCAAAGCATCAAGATTAGGCTACACTTAAGCACACAAATGCAACTTATGCAAGGAACCTAATATGCAAAGAGCTATCACACAAGCCTCAACTACACATCATTTCATGCACAAGCTTCATCACATGCACAACTCACAAATCAAAACATCATTAAGAAATCTAGATTAGCAAGTGTGTAGACCAAAACCTCATATCATTGAAAATGTAGAGAATAGAGAGTACAAGATTAAAGCATGAATGGAAATGGAGAGCCTTGGGAGAGCACTTGAGAAGGAGCTATGGAGCAAGCTCTCTCTATGAGCCTCTCAACCAAATGACCAAAGAGTGTGCTCCCTCTCTCAAATGGGCCACCTTTTATACAAAAATTTTAGAACTCCCAAAAGTTCCCATGTAGGATTATTGTCAAGCCCCCTCCCACATTCATCTACAACTTTGAACTCTTTTCAAGAGCCCTAAGTGTCTTTTTTGTTGCTTCCTTGTATTGATCTTCATTTGCATGCAACAGGCACTGGAACATCAAACAGTACGAGAAGTAGAATTGGATTACGATGCAGCCTAGTACAAGAGGAACCCACAAGGTGTCAAAGCGATACGTTGATATACAAAGTCACCATTGGAAAGGGCGGATATTGGAGCTCAAACAAGATCGTGATGGAAAAAATCTAGCCAAGGTCCAACATGTTTACAAGGCAACAGAGCTGACACTAGCAGACCATGACCAACGTCAAAGATTTCCTGCAAATTGTAAGTCATTTCACCACTTTATATTCTTGTTTTTAAATCAATTGTGTGCTAATAATGGTATACTGAGCACTACTTTGATTGTTCTTGGGTTCCTCTGCATAGATATTTTTCCCTCAAACTATAGTGAGTGGGAGCCTATGGAGGCAATTTCATGAACCTTTGAAGCATACCATGTGGAGCTTGGTAGTTTAATCTTTGGAGGGTGTCTAGCTGCACAACTTCTTGCACGAAACATCTTCTTCTATGAGGATACATATGTGGTTCCCACCACGACAGCAAATGGGACTGGAAAATTAGTTCCAGAACCTACACCAACTCACATCTATTGAATGGCCAATTCCACACAATGCTTCAGTGGCCATGGCTTGTTTGCAGATCGAAAGCAAGGTGCAAAATGCTATGAAGTGCACATATGGATCTCACAAAGCAACCATAACCTGCTTCATACCTCTACACCTCTTTGTGTACCTGTTCCGTACAAGTGACACACATCGCAGCCCAACTTTATGGATTGCAAAGGGGGGGAGAGCTCTCACTTGTTTCTTATCACCTGCATGGGATAAAAAAGTTGTTCAACACAATGGAGACACCATCAGATGCGGAGTAATAGTTGAGAAGGTTGTGATGTGCTACAACTATTGCCAAGCAATAGTTGTCCATTGCATTTCCTTACAGGCGATGGAAGTTACAAATGGAGAATGGGAGGCGTTAGGCTCCGACACAACCTCTACAGAACAAGGTGTGCTACATATATCCATGCAAGGTGGGGATGTAGAAGATGTTGCTGTGAATGATGACTGGTCCCTTGCCAACTTATGTGACTACTTAGTTCTTTGATTCTCACTAAGTGGTGATTTTGCTTTGATAATCAATGGAAGAGTAGTGCGCAAAAGGCAGGAACAATCTTTTCTTTGTAGAGAAATTACTTTCCCTGGCTGTGTAGCTATCAAACAACCACTGGATATGTAATCTTGGATTGAAGTAAATATAATTTCAATTTTTTGCCTTACGTTCTTACTTTTGCATACCACTTTTTTTTAAAAAAAATTTACTTAAAAATTTTAAAAGTTTTTAAAAATTTTATAACAAGGTTGCCCATTTATAAACGATACTTTACTCATTTTCATCAATTGACAATTACCGTTCTCTCCTAATACTTGCTCTCAATTTCGCACACCTTTCTGTATCACATACTCTCTCTTTCTTGCAATCACTCATAGTCATGGCACCTCTACTTGACACACTTATTGCATAGCTAGGAAAGCTTGAGCTACTTCATAGGGTTGACGAGATCATCCCTATGTTTGAGGGAGCAATTTTGATGTGCGTGCAACAATAATGCATCTACACGCGGATGCTTTTACAGATGTCATTGAGTATATGGATCAACACATGAGCACGTACTCCATCATGTTTGAGGGTGATGAGGGCCTTTTTTGTTCCGGTTGACCTCATCAAGTACATATTCATCAGGGAAGACAAGAATTTTAGATTCCGCCTATCAAGGTTTTTAAAATCCCTCACAGAAAAGGACTACAGGAATGAGGAGGAAGACTTGCTCTTGGATCTACAAATGGGCAACATCGGCACTTCTTTCGTGAGCTGGGACATGGTTTTGGTCCTTCTGTTACAAGAGGGTGTGGCGAAAGAAAGTGGCAAGGAAAAAGAAAAGGGCAAAGCAAAGCTAATGGAGCAGGTCCAAGAGGCCCATGCTAATGGAGCAGGTCCAAGAGGCCCATGCTGAGGAAGAGAATGTTACAGAACAATGGGAGGCCTCAATGGCATTGGTGGCTCTACAAGAGAATGTCCTCGAGGAGGTTTCGGACCTACTTCTAGAGGGCGATGAAGTACTTGAGGAGGTCCCAGACCTTGTTGTCATGTCTTTGCATCCAATCATTATTGATGGGAAAGAATTTTTGTTTCTGGATGACATTGCCAAGACACTCGGGTTTCGCGAGGATGAGGCACTGTCTATTATTGCCATGAATGCTGGGGGTCAAGACAAAGGGAAAGTGAAAATCTCTTTTGAAGAAGACAACCTCACAAAAGCGCTTGCATACGATGTGCAATTCTATGAGAGCGTAGCTGCCTTTGAACCACACATGCCCTTGATTGCTGGCGATGCTCAAGACCAAGGAAGATAAACTTGACAAATGAGCAACTAGTTGCAAGTGATGATGCAACTGAGGTATGTCCTAACTTCTTAGTTGTAAAGTAAATTATTTTTAGTTGTATCATTTCACGCTTCCTAACTTCTATATTGACATGTTGATAGACTACTTTTGAAGTGGACAAGTTTGCTATGCGCATAGGAGGAACGCGACCAAAGTCAGAGGGTCGAGATGCATCTCTTTGGCACTACATACCTGCCCTCAGAGCCGACATAGTGTGGGTTTTTCATTTAGACTATTCAGAGATCGCCTATGCCGAGCGTCTAAAATGTTAAGCACTTAGTGCAGTCTTGTCGGAGGACCCCTTAGCCTTAAACATAAATAAATGTATTTTGGTAGCTAGGGAAGCTGCCTTGTATTGCTTTACAAGCAAGCATCCCGGCTCAGTTTTAGGCCATTGTGCCCTTTCTCAGGCTCAAGGAATCAACGAGCCGAGTGATATATTCCAAAGCTTAGGCCAGAAACCAGCCTCTAGAACTCTCTCTCCTGAGCTCTTCCAAGAGCTTATTAAAAAGATGTAATGCAAACTTCTCTTCCAAGTTTAATAAAAAAAATTTGTTGTGCATTGTAAGTTGTGATTTTTCCTGGCGTACTTGTGATATACCATTTCAAGCCTCACAATTTCAAGCTTTTGTTCATGTGTTAATAGAAAATATTGTTTAGGATTCATTTTAAATGTGATCGTGATTAAAAAAAATATTCAGGATTGGGTTATAGCGGTACGAAAAAATGTTGTATTTATAGATGTATACACACTCACATATATGTATATATATATACATATATGTGTGTGTGTGTGTGTGTGTGTGTGTGTGTGTGTGTGTGTGTGTGTGTGTGTGTGTACCTATATATATATATATATAAGATTTTGGGGCTATTAAAAGATATATATATATATATATATATATATATAAGATATATAGGATATATATATATATATATATATATATAAAAGACATAAGATATTATAAGATTTTGGGGCTATTATAAGATATATATATATATATATATATAATATATCTTATATAAATATAGAAGATTTTGGGGCTATTAGGGCACCTAAAAAGAGCCCTATAGGCATCCCAAGACCAAAAAAAAATATCAAAAAATATTTAAAAAATGGCCATGTGCGCTACGACGCGGAAATCTGCATTTTGACCTGGTCAAATAGGCGATTAATGTGTCGTAGCGCACATGGCATTTTTTAAATTTTTTTTGGTTTTTTTGGTCTTGTGAGGCTCATAAGGCCCTCAATAAGGGTCTCTAGGTGACTTTATAGACTCTACCTTTTTTGTATATATATATATGTGTGTGTGTGTGTGTGTGTGTGTGTGTGTGTGTGTGTGTGTGTGTGTGTGTGTGTGTATGTGTGTATATATATATATGTGTGTATATACATATATATTTGTGTGTGTGTATATATATATGTGTGTGTGTGTGTGTGTATATATGTGTGTGTGTGTGTGTGTTTGTTTGTGTGTGTTTTTTCCTGTGTGTATAGTGCTTTTATATTTTTTTAATGAAATGCTCATTGGCACTGAGCATACAAAAAAAATTAGACTCAACAAAGAATTTAACACAACTCAAAAAGCTTCCATTAATGTTTGAAAATGCTACAAAGGATTTTGGAAACATTACAAAAGTTTGTAGGGAGAATTACAAAGTGGGTTAGCCTATTGAGGTAGAAGGCTATGCTCTAAACGTAGGCGTAGGGCTAGGGCCATATCTACAGGCTTCAAAGTGACTCTCTTGGCATGTACCATACACACCACCGAGTCTTCAAAAACGAAAACTACAATATCTTCAACAGCTTCTTGAAGAGCTTCAAGAGCTGTGCTCTGTATGCGGTCAACCCTGTCAGTAAATTTTTCCATTGTTTCTCTCACCAGTCGAGAGAATGGTGCCTTGGGGATGAGAAGATCTGTGCTTTTCTGATATTTCCTAATCTCTCGTAGCGCGACTGTCCCTGGCCTCCATTTTCTCTTCTTCTTTGTATCCGGTGGAGGCGGTGGTGGTCTTTGATTCTCCCACGGTGGTCGTTCAGACCTGAACTTCTTTTTCTTTTGTACACGCTCTTCCTCTTCTAGCTAGTCTCGAAACTTGCCCTCCATTCTTTTGCCACACGTCTTGACTGGATGTCTGGATGTTGTGGCTGCTTGTGGCTGTGCTTGGCTTGCCCTCCTTGCCTCCTCTTTGGGTTGCTGTCTCTTTTGCATTTCTTTCTCCCAAGCTGCCCTCACAAGAGCAAACTCTTTGTCAATGGTATCTTTCGTGATGCCATAGGACAAGAGCTCGACCTCCCTGTTCTATAAGATAACCTCTAGCTGCTCTAGGGTGTCGGCCTCAATAACAATCTCGGGTGGTTTCCCTTGACCTTCCTCGGCTTCTTTTTGATGCCGCTCTTCTTCCGCTTCTCTACTAGGCTCTGCTTCTTCAGCTTCCTTCCTGCACTGCGCTTCTTCGGCCTCCTTCCTGCGCTCTTCTTCTCTCATCTCCTTTGCCTCTTGCTCTGTTACTATAGGTAGATTTGTCCTTTTTGCTATAGCAGGTAGTGGGTCGAGTTGATCGAAAAACCGCTCGTCTTGCTCCTGTTCTTCTGGCATGGCCTAGGTATGTACGTGTGCGAGAGATAGTGGGAGGGCAAGAGAGAGTAGAGCACAAAGAAGAAATTGAAATGTGGTGGTTATAAATGAAAAATGACTTAAATATATCTATAAATATATTTTTTAAAACTTTTAGAAAATTTAAAAACACAAAAATATTATAATCAGAGAGTTTAAGCCCATGAGGAACCACGTCGATGCTTGCTTGCTACCCGCTGCCGTAGTCTCTCCCTAGCATTTGATCGGTTATATCTTTCAGTTCTTCTTGCATTAACAGTTTTCATTATTTGATGCCTAAGAGACAAATTACCGCAAGATTTATGCCTTTTTTTGCCAACCAGAATGCGATAGAACCAGTTGAACATTTCATGGAGTGCAGTACTCTTGACTTTGCCACCACCATGGTGAGTGCCCTTAAAATACACAGCCTTTGCTTGGTAATGTGATTTCTCCATGCCTTGATTGCTCCAAAGTGCTAAAGAGCCATATCTATCGAGAAAGTATGGCCCATGTGCATACAATATATGCTGCATAGAAAATTACAAAAAGTCAACAAACAGTATGAAGAACATACTACAAGGACACAAGAAATATAACATTACCATGTAGTGAGTAATGTGTGTTTCTCCCCATGCCTCGACCATTTCTTCTGTAAATCTACAAGTGGCTTGTTTAAGTGCCTCAATACCATGGTCATCCAGGTGAGGTTGCTCTAGAAGATCGACCATTTTATCACACACCTCCCATACACGTGCACGTTTTAGGCCAAGCCTGGCATCATTTCCTCGATATGTTGTAACACCACATATCTTCTTCCAAATTTCAAAGTTAGTGTGGCTATAAGAACCCAAGTGGTTTGATAGTAGCAAGTGTCTTGCCTTTGATCCACCCATGCAAATTTTATTAGGGTTGTCTTGTGTAGGGTTTGATTTTCTATCCTTTGTCAAGACCACTGCTCCAGCATGTAGTCCAATAGAGGAAAGTACACCCTCTAGTGCACTTATTGACTCTTCTCGTCGATCTTCGGGCTCCATGTTCCAGACATAGTTTATGTGGAGCATCAATAGCTTATCCAAAATCCTGAGTCTTGCATGTAATGTGCACACATGCACTTGACATAGTGGAATGTCCAAGATTGGTTTCCAAGCATTGTCCTCTTGGTCACGACTAGGTGGCTTGCTCTGGTCACAACTTAATATGCCATTATGCCATACCTTTGATCCTTTCCTCTGTTCAGCATCAAAAACGATTGCTTTTTTTGCACCCACCTGTTTTTGACTTTTGCCTTTGCTAGGTTGTTTCCCTTTTACTCTTGAGTCTACTGCTGTCTTGGAATGACAACAGTAAACACATGAGAATATAGTATTTGCACCTGTTTTACAACCCAACATACACTTTAAGGTTTTTAGATCGCCACCCAAGTGCCATTCAACGTTAAAGCAGCCTACCCCGGGAACATCAAGCTTTTGACCATTGACCTGACAAGAGACGACATGTTGAATGCCAGACCGTTCAAAATACCACCTCAAGGTATCATGGTTCTCTTTTGGGAGGACCCATGCTGCTTGCCACCAGATGTTCTTCTCTGATTGAATGCCGTAGTAGTCTTGCTTATGCCCTTGACCCCTATTATTGCTATCTTGACTTGCATCCAACTCTTGGGTCTCTAAAGGCTTTCCTCTAAGTGCTCGGCTCGTCAAGGTTAAACTAACACACTCTAGTCTTTGACCTTTAACCACTTGACATTCATCCAGCTTCAAGACACGCTCCAGTCTTTGACCTTTAACCACTTAACACGCTCTAGTCTTTGACCTTTAACCACTTGACATTCATCTAGCTTCAAGACAAACACGGCATTTCCACTGTCTCTTCAAGTGTGAGGCCATAGTACTGAATCATTGCTTTTTGTAGCACTTTCATGTCAATGTAGACATTGTTATATGCATTGTATTCAAAGGGTTGGTTTGTTGGCATTGGCATAATATCCTCCACCCACTTGTACCCATTAAACATGGATGCAATATCACCATTAGCACACTTCTTTGCCATCTGTAAGCTATAAAGTGTTGGAAGCAAGGATTGCATAACTAACTTTGCTCGCAACCCTAAAGTGATTGACCTGTACATTGCTCTGTAACCTTTCTAGCTAATACCTGCTGAGTCACATATATCAAGCATCTCTTTGGGTGTGACAATTTCTTTGATTTCCTTCAAGAAATGTCGACCAAGGGTCTCCCGCAGCTTATCATTACCAGAACCTGTTATCATTTCCATGATATCCTTCTCCTGAAGGACATGCTGAAGAAGGGAGACATTAACATTGTCCTAAGCATTGTTACATCCTAGTATAGCTGTTGCACATGCCCTACAATCGCAAGAGTCACCCATGAGAGATGCTTTATTCATTAATTGCTTCTCAAAGTTGCTATAATTCCTACAAAAAATTTTACCTGGTTGTTTGAATACGCCTCTTGCATGCGCCTGCTGTCTTAGAAAGTAACCCAACAGCTTTACGTTTTCTTTGCCTTGCATGATATCCAATGGGAAGGTGAGTGAAATGGTGAACACGACGCCGAAGATTACGAGTGGAGTGTTGAAGACGAACATAATTATCAGTAAATTGATTTATTGTGCACACACGATCCGATTAATTATTCTTCTGCACCTCAAGCTCCTCTGAGAGCTCTTTAATCCTCTGCATCAAACTATTGATCTGCTTAGTCGACGCCACTTGAAGCTGGTCAAAGGCAAATTGTGTTTGCCTCTTTCCAGCTGCCTCATCTAGCCACAACATGTGTAATCTCCTACAATAGCCAAGAAGCCCATTGAAACCATCACCAACAAACTTCAAAAAACTTGTAATGCTTTTGAATGGTGGAGGGGCACCAGATATTGGATCTGGTGGATAAAGATTTCAAGATTTCCATCAATCCAAAGATCAATGGCCTTTGCTCCTTGCATTCAAAGCTGATCGTATGAAATATTGGGTGCAACATGCCTACTGCATAGGGTTGCATATTCTATCTCCAATCAACCTGAAGGCGGATCTTAGAAGGCTTATTGGTGATGTCTTGTAGTGCCATCTACAAGAAAGTAGGCTTGTAAGCTTGGGTTGAATAGGAGTGGAAGGAGCAGGATATGAAATCAAAAAATAATGGGAAGAATGGAGATGAGGGTTGCTTCTCTAGAGCTACATTGTGGATAGAGAAAGAAGCCGCAAAGGGAGCCAAAGAAACATAGAGAGGGTTGGAAATGGTGAGAAGGAAATGCAAAGGAGACAATGCATCATGGGAAGCTTCTTTAGTGCAAGCTATGGCTGCTAAGCAATATAGAGAGAGAATACATCATGAAAAGGTTCTTCTGTGCAAGTCATGGCTACTACTGTGGGTTTGGAGAGAGGACCAAGTATTGTAGAGAGAATGCTCCTGGTAAGCTTCTTCCTTGCAAGCCATGGCTACTACTATGGGTTTGGAGAGAGAAGGCTCATTTAGGAGTACAGATCTGCTAGCTATAGAGAGAGGACCAAGTATTGTAGAGAGAATGCTCATGGTAAGCTTCTTCCGCAAGCCATGGCTACTACTATGGGTTTGGAGAGAGAAGGCTCATTTAGGAGTACAGATCTGCTAGCTATGGCTTTTGGAGTAGAGAAAGACGCTTTTCTCCATGGAGAAGGAGTGCAGGGCATTTTAGAGAGAGGATGTAGAGAAAGAAAGAGATCTGGTGCACACACAAAAAAGGGGGGAAGAAAGTGACGAATTTTGGGAATGTTTGGAGTTCGAAAAGGTAGAGAGGCTATGATAACTGACTGACAGCCCAAAAGTAAGCATTAAAGTCACCTAAGTGGCCAGATCTAAGAATATCTCCTTTTTTTCATTTTTCTTATTTTTTGTGAAAAATCAAATATATGCTTTTAGGACTAGGCCTCTAGGCTTGGTCAAAGATGGATTAGCATTTTAAGCATTTCACTAAATGTCCAAATTAAAGGTCCCAAGAAGACTCCATTGAGTTCCTAATGAATGTGTAGTGATGTGTGGAGTGATGTGGATTACTATGGATTGATGTGTGGAGTAATGAGGATTGATGTGGTTGATGAGGATAGATGAGTGGATTAATGTGGATTGATGTGATTGATGAGGATTGATGTGAATCGATGTGATTGATGTGGATTGATATGTGGAGTGAAATGGATTGATGTGAATTATTATAGTTGATGTGAATTGATGTGGTTGATGTGGATTGATGTGTGGATTGATGTGGAAATGATATGAATGAATGTGGAAATGATGTGCGATGATGTGAATGAATGTGGGAAAATGTGAATGGATGTAAATTGATGTGGAATGATGTGATGTGAATTGATGTGATGTGAATTGATGTGAATTGATGTGGTTGATGTGAATTGATGTGGTTGATGTGGATTGATGTGGAAATGATGTGCGATGATGTGAATGAATGTGAAAAAATGTGAATGGATGTAAATTGATGTGGAATGACGTGATGTGAATTGATGTGGTTGATGTGGATTGATGTGGAAATGATGTGCGATGATGTGAATGAATGTGGGAAAATGTGAATGGATGTAAATTGATGTGGAATGATGTGATGTGAATTAATGTGGAAAAATGAGAAAGCATGTGGAATGATGTGGAAGATGTGAAATGATGTGAAATGATGAGGCCTAAATATACAGAAAGATATGAATTTTGTTGGAAACTGTATTTGTATGTGAAACCTATTTTTTAAAGATTGTTTTACATCAAGAATGTTGGGGGAAGCATTTTGACTATCTTATGGAACGTGTGGGGACCTAAGTGGAAATGTTGCACAACAGCTAACGGAGAGTCAAAGAAGGATGTCTCGCGTGGCAAGATCAATCGAGGTCTTGACCAAACTAGACTAAAACTTGTCCCAAAATGGATCAAACTGAAGCTGGAAGGCTCCAGATCCCAGTTGGGCTTGGTTGGTGGCCTCCCTCACCTATAAATAGATCCCCATTCCTTTGTATTTTCATCTTAGAGTAATTCTATGCTAGTGTAATTTTCAATTTAGTGTATTTTCCTCTTCCCTCTTCATTGGCTCTCCATTGTGAAGCCTTGGTGCTTCTCACTAAACCTCTTCTTCTCTTGAAGATTACCCTTTCCCCTTGGTGACCAAGCCTCTTCTTTGAGGGCTACACAATTTTTACAAGGTAAAGAATCAAGCAAACCAAGGGTAAGCCTAAACAATGAAGTTTATGCTCTCTTTTTGTTGTTAATCTTCTTCCTAACCTCCCTCATGCTTGGGAAGCATTTTATTTTGTGGTTTTTCTCTTAAATCCATGCTTTTCTTAATTTATGATGAACTAATGTTTATGTTTAAGCTTAGGTTTATGCATAAACTAATCTTTCTATTAAAAGTGAAGTTTTAACCATTCTCAATTTATAGAAAATGTGGGGAAGTTATGGCAAAATTTTATTATTAGAAAATAAAGGTTTATGCATAATAAATTTTATTCTAAAAGTGGAATTTTGGGCATTCTCAATTTATAGAAAATGCGAGAAAGTTATGGCAAAATTTTATTATTAGAAAATGAAGGTTTATGCTTAATAAATTTTATTCTAAAAGTGTAATTTTAAAAATTCTCATTTCATAGAAAATACGAGAAAACTATGCCAGAATTTTTATAATTAAAAAAATAAATTTTATGCATAATTAGTTTTTATGCTAAAAGTGGAGTTTTAAGCATTCTCAAATTATAGAAAATGTGAGAAAGCTATGGTAAAATTTATATCATTATAAAATAAATTTATGCATAATAATTTTTATGCTAAAAGTGAAATTTTAAGCATTATCATTTCATAGAAAATGCAGGGAAGCTATGGTAAAATTTTTATCATTATTAGGAAATGAATTTACGCATAATAAATTTTATGCTAAAAGTGGAGTTTTGAGCATTATTCATTTACCAGAAAAACAAAGAAGATTATGCATAAATTTTTACAGAGAATTATGGAAAAGATGATGAATATAATTCAATTAGATAAAAATTTAAATTAATATGTGTGCATAAATATTTTATGTTAAAAGAAAAATTTTCATGATATTTTATTTTGAGAAAACTGAGAAGAGAATATTTTGAGAAAACTGAGAAGAGAATGTGAAAATATTCATAAGGAGAAATCATGGATAAGTTTTAATCAGAAAGAGGAATCACAAACATATTTAACTTTTGGAATTATGAAGAATACGTCTAGATTCTCAAGAAATAGAATCTTGGGTACATTCTGAACAGGAAAATGATTTCCCAGAAAAAGACGAGAAATATATGTAGTTGAATGAACATAAACATTGTGACTGGCTTATTCCTAGATTCCCTTGGAAAGGAATCTGGAATTCTTGAAAGGATCAAAAATCCAAAAGTGAACATAAATTTAGTCTTAATTGAATTGAGTCGAAAAAAAGTTGCCTTTAACTAAGCCAAGTAATGGGGCCGAGACTTAGAAAGTATGTCAATGTGAAAAATAAAGTAACTGTACTCTTAACCTGGTTGATTGTGGAACAAAAATTCTGATAAACTAGATCAAGGAAAGTTAATAATCAAACTTGATTCGCTCAAAGTGAAAAGTGACCATCTTGTTTGTGGGAATTGGATTGAGATGTAGAATAATGTGGATTGATGTGGAGTAATGTGTGGAATGATGTGGGTAATGTGTGGAATGATGTGTGGAGTGATGTGGATTAATATGGATTGATGTGTGGAGTGATGAGGATTGATGTGGTTGATGAGGATAAATGAGTGGATTGATGTGGTTGATGAGGATAGATGAGTGGATTGATGTGATTGATGAGAATTGATGTGCATTGATGTGATTGATGTGGATTGATGTGTGGAGTGAAGTGGATTGATGTGAATTGATATAGTTGATGTGGATTGATGTGGTTGATGTGGATTAATGTGGAAATGATATGAATGAATGTGGAAATGATGTGGAATGAGGTGAATGAATGTGGGAAGATGTGAATGGATGTAAATTGATGTGGAATGATGTGATGTGGAAAAATGTAAATAAATGAGAAATGTGTGAAAGATGTGAAATGATGAAGAATGATGTGAAATGATGAGGAATGATGAGGCCTAATATACGGAATGATGAGGAATGATGAGGCCTAATATACGGAATGATGAGGAATGATGAGGCCTAATATACGGAAAGATATGAATTTTGTTGGAAACTATATTTGTATGTGAAACCTATTTTTTAAAGATTGTTTTACATCAAGAATGCTGGGGGAAGCATTTTGACTATCTTATGGAATGAGGTCGTGGACTTAAGTGTAAATGTTACAATAGCTGACGGAGAGTCAAAGAAGGACATCTCGCGTGGCAAGATCATCGGCCAGGTCTTGACCACAGCCTCGGTTCGGTTAAAATGGTGAGCTTCTGGTACGGTGGTGGATGAGGGGCCACGGAAGCGGCCTATGTGTGAAATGCTAGGTCACCTGCGAAGGAACCTAGAGGGTGCTGACACGGTGCTCAGGCTTTGGGTTGCCCAGGATACCCATGCGTGCGAGGAAGAAAATGAGTTGGAGTTGTTTTCAGAACACAGGCATGGATCTAGTTGATTGGCCTTGCTGGTCTTCAACGGATGAGTTCATGCCTCTTTTACATGGATCTTGTTGGGTTGATCTAGCTGATCTTCAACGGAGAGTCCATATAGTTTTTATGTGATTATACTCCTAGGTACTATGGGCTAGGAACTATCGAAAAGGCCCCTGAGTGAGCAGGTGGTGAGCGTTCTGGTTGCCAATGATGCCATAGGTACGCTGAGGAAGGAATGAATGGAATATGGATTTTATGAAAAAATCTTGATTATATTCCTGGGTACTATGGGCTAGAAACTATTGAAAAGGCCCCTGAGTGAGCAGGTGGTGAGCGTTCTGGTTGTGCCAAAATGATGCCATAGATATGTTGAGGGAAGAAATGATTAGAATTTGGACATGGAACTGGAATACTGAGGATTATGATGGAAACACTGTGGTTTTCTTGCAATGCTATTTTGGAAATAGTTGAGTCTAAGAAAAGGCAATTTCATATTGGGTGCGTAAGTGGTGTGTCTATTTAAGTTTTGCATGAGAGCCGGCTAGGGGGCCTGGGAACTCTTTTCCCTGGTACCCAGGACAAAACATAACCAAATTTTTATAATGGATCCTATCAATATAGTGGTTGGGAGGTTGGCTAACCCATGGGATTGGATGGGGTTAGGCTAGATCGATGGATTCCTATGATAAAATTCAATTCTATTCAAGTTACGATAGTTGAAGTAAGTCACGTTCTATGGAAAAGAATCAACGGTTGTGCCTCTTTTGATGGGGGAAAAAAAGCGTTGGTCTCTATTGTTGGAATTAGGGTTGCAAGAAAGCACACAAAGCTTGGAGAAGAAGAAGCAAGAATGCACACAACACAAAGTGTATTAGATTGTGTCAATGTACAAAAGATAAGTTAGCCCTAGAGTGATGGGCGTATATACAAGCCGGGGAAAAAACCTCCTAAAGAGGGAAAAAGTGCCCCGGCGGTCCTAAGTGTGTTCACACACATCACTGCCTATATATATGGCAACAAATCCCCCCTGGGAGTGATGGTGTGAACGAGAGCTGGCACTCATGTATAGGGGAGTGCCATGCCCAAAGCAGATCAATCCACAAAGGGGAGCAAGCCCAAAGCTTTGCGGAAAGCTTCGAACTTCTCACGAGGAAGTGCCTTTGTGAAAAGATCGGCGAGGTTGTCCTATGTTGGCACATAGGCCAAGGTGATCTCTCCTGCTGAGAGTCTTTCCCTGACATAGTGATAATGCACCTCAATGTGCTTTGTGCGAGCATGAAAAACTGGGTTTCTCGCAACTGCCAATGCGCTCTGACTGTCAGTGAAGATAGAGGTGGCAGACTCCTGTCCAACACCCAAGTCAGCCATAAGCCGTCTGAGCCACACACACTCAACCGTAGCTGTGAAAGCTGCCGTGTACTCAACTTCACAACTAGAAGTGGCCATAGTAGGTTGCTTCTTGCTCAACCAGGATATGCATGAGCTACCGAGTATAAAACAAAAACCACTTGTGGACACTCTTGTGTCATAGCAACCAGCCCAATCTGAGTCCGAAAAAGCATGTAAATATGGCGGCAACGATCCCCCCTTGGGATAAAACAACCCAAGATGTATGGTGCCACTCAAGTAGTGAAAGATGCATTTAACTGCCTTCCAATGCTGAGACCCTGGGCTATGCATAAACCTGCTCACCTGTGAGACTGCAAATTGAATGTCCGGCCTCGTAATGCATACATAAATGAGGCAACCAACGGCTGTCTGATAGAGTGTGACATCAAAGTGATCTCCAGCATCATGAAGACTCAACTTCAAACCTGTCTCCATTGGAGTAGCAATATGCTTGCAGTCTTCAAGGCCAAATCTCCGCAACAATGTCTCAATATACTTTGTCTGACATAAAGCAATACCTCCATCACACTGCTTAAATTGTATCCCCAAATAATGATGCAAATGCCCCAAATCTAACATCTCAAAAGAGGCATTAAAATCAGCCTTAAAATCAGCAATATGACTCTCATTTGGTCCTGTGAGCAGCATGTCATCGACATAGAGAGCAATGTTTAGATGTACACCATCCACACGTTTAACATACAAAGTGCTTTCTGTTGGACTATTCTGAAAACCATGTGCAGTCAAATATGCATGTACCTTTTCATACCAAGCTCGCGGAGCTTGCTTTAAACCATATAAAGCCTTTTTCAATCTGCACACTTTGTTTTCTTGCCCTCTTTGAACAAAAACCACGAGGCTGCGATACATACACCTCCTCATGCAAATCTCCATTCAAGAATGCAGTCTTTATGTCCAACTGATGTACATTCCAACCATTATGAGCTGCCAATGCACAAATGCTACGAATGGTAGTCATACGACAAGTGGGAGAAAAGGTCTCATCAAAATCAATGCCCTTTTCTTGAGCGTAACCCTTTGCAACAAGTCTAGCCTTATAGCGATCAACACTGCCATTTGGCTTTCGTTTCAATTTAAAAACCCACTTACATCCAATGGCCTTTTTACCAATAGGCAAATCACACAAAGACCATGTACCATTCTTCATTATAGCATCATATTCACTTTGCATTGCAGCCAACCAATTTTCTGAATTTTGTGCCTCATCAAATGAAAGAGGTTCTTCCTCTTCACACATACTAGACACAGCCAAAGCATAACAATCTGATGCATAAGAGGCATGCTGAAAACCTGAACGAGTACGACTAGTCATAGGTGCATCAATCTTACTATCACGCAAGGTTTGCACCAGCCATTTAGGCATACCTCTAGCCTGCTCATTTTCAGCCCTATCCTCATGAATTACATCCTGTAAATCTGCATCAGAAATAGACTGATCTATGATGTCGTTTGAAATCTGCATAGGCTGAATATTTGCCTCATTAGGACTTACATTTGAATTCCCACCTATAAAGAGAGGCAACAACGTATCAAATACATCCCGTGAGCTCACACCTGTCTCTTTGGTACATGATAACAAGGGTTGCACAGCATCTTCCACAAAAACAACATCTCGACTAATCAAGATACGCTTTGACTGCGGATGATACAATCTGTAACCCTTGCTCTCAGCACTGTAACCAACAAAAATGCATTTGATAGCCTTATCATCCAATTTTCTGCATTGTTGCACAGGCACTAAAGCATAGGCCAAGCAACCAAAGACACGCAAGTGACCAATAGAAGGCTTCTTGCCATGCCAAGCTTCGTATGGAGTAATAGACTGCAAGGCCTTAGTGGGACACCTGTTGAGTACATATGCAGCACACATGACAGCCTCAAGCCAAAACGCATGTGGCAAAGCTTGGCTCTTGACCATACATCGTGCCATCTCCATAAGTGACCTATTCTTCCTCTCAGCAACACCATTTTGCTGAGGGGTATACGGCACTGTACATTGGTGTTTTATCCCACGACTAGCAAGAAATGCATCAAACTCTTTAGACATGTACTCCCCCCCTCGATCAGTATGGAGGGTGCCCACAGTACAATTGGATACATTTTCAACCATAAGAAGAAACTGTTTGAAGCACAAAAACACTTCGGACTTTGCCTTCAGTGGATATACCCATGCATGCCTTGAGTAATCATCAATGAAAGTCACGAAGTACAAGTGTTTACCAAATGACGGAGTTTGCATAGGCCCATATACATCACTATGTACAAGCTGCAATTTGCGAGTGGCCCGCACAAAACCATCCTTTGGAAACACAGAACGCTGCATTTTTCCCAAAATACAGCCTTCACAAACATGTTTCAATGGTGCCTCAAGAGGGGGCAATGAAGCAACCATATCAAATTTCTGCAAACGCAGCAAACTAGCAAAGTTCAGATGACCAAAACGAGCATGCCATAGTTTTGCATCTGAAACTGCCTTTTCATCAGAAACTGCATTTGCATCAGAAACTGCCTTTTCATCAGAAACTGCATTTGTTGAATCTTCCACACACTTGTCATAAGAATTGAGCCTATACAGCCCACGAAACAAGGTGCCAGGTGCAATAATCGTATCACCAGAAGTCAAATCATGAACAGTACATCTATCATCCACAAATTTGACTACAAATCCAAGTCTAGCAAGCGCAGAGACAGACAATAGATTCTTCTTTATCCCTGGCACATACAAAGCATCTGAAAGTGTGAAAGCGCTGCCATTTGCAGCAGTAAGCATAATTTTACCAATGCCCTTCACTGGGTTAGAAGCATTATTGGCACATGTGACAATATTCCCATTAGGGACAGCCTCAAGAGAAGTGAACATATTATGATGCGAGGTAATGTGCTTTGTAGCACCACTGTCAAAATACCATACATGAGAGTCAACAGAAACTGCCAAACATGCATCATGTATAGATGGGTCATACTGGCAATACACGCTAAACGCCCATTCTGTATCCTGTACAACATTTGCAGAATCTGCATTTGTAGAAGCATCCGCTATTGTGGCTGCATTTGACTCTTTCTTCTTTGCCTCTTTAGCCTTTAGCTTAGGGCAATTCTTAATGACATGATCATTTGCCTTGCAATAGGTGCACCTGGTCTTTTTCTTGCCTTTATCAAGAGCCTTCTCAAACTTATTGTTACTACCTGTGGAAGGAGAAGAAGTTGCAGACCTACTAATAGGAGAAGAAACAGTGGAAGGGGCTGCCTTACCACTTCTTCTCTGCTGCTGCTGGGCAGCAATAAATGCTTGATCAACTGCACGTTGCCTGGCCCTGTTTTGCCTGGACTGCGCTTCTTGCAAGAGCTTGTTGACTAAAGTATCATACTTGACAGCATCAGGTCTGTCCTCATTAAGAAGTCTCCACGTGGAAGCAAAAGTCTGATATGTCTCAGGTAAAGCATCAAGAACAGTCTGCACAAGAGAATGATCAGGAATAATCTCACCTGCAGAAATCAACTGTTCTTTGAGATCTTTAATCTCAGCAAGAAAAACATTCATGTCATCATCTTCTTGCATAATCTTCAATTCTAGCTCTTTACGCAGGTAAGCGATTTTTGCCTCGTTACGACCTGCATACAAACCAGCTAGAATATCCCAAGCCTGTTTTGTTGTTTTAGCTGAACGAATATGTGGGTTGATGTTACGTTTAACAGAAAGTGCAATCAAGGCATGAACCTGCGCATCTTTACCATCCCAACGAGCTTGTTCAGCAGTGGGTAAAACAGCAGCAACAGTAGAGCTGCTAGAACCTGCAACATCCTCAACAGATCCTACATCCACAGAACCTGGACGTACATCCGTACCCTGCACAATGTTCCACACTCCTTTTGCAACCAAAACATGCTGCACCATGTATGCCCAAAGTGGGTAGTTGCTGTCTCCATCCAGTTTGTCTTCAGCAGACAACATGCCAAATACATCATTGCTGTTATCAGCCATGGCCACTGACTGAAACTGATGCAAAAGCTACCTGTAATGAAGCAAAGACTGAACAGAAGACAATTGGTGCTATGTAGCACGGTCCACAATAGAACACGTATGCCTGTTTTGCAGAAAACTGCATTGTCGAAATTTCTACAGAAAATGACGAAAACACCTGTGCAGAACTTGAAATGCAAAAACGGAGCCCGAAACGACCTCAGATGCAAATTTTGAGAACGCCAAGCCCTACAGGCTAATTTGTAGAGTATAGGGACTTGCAAGCGCTCGTGAAAACTCACCTCAATCAGAGAACGTGAGTCGGAGGGTGCTGGCGGTGTAACCCTGGGAGCCGATGCCTGCTCTGATACCAATTGTTGGAATTAGGGTTGCAAGAAAGCACACAAAGCTTGGAGAAGAAGAAGCAAGAATGCACACAACACAAAGTGTATTAGATTGTGTCAATGTACAAAAGATAAGTTAGCCCTAGAGTGATGGGCGTATATACAAGCCGGGGGAAAAAACCTCCTAAAGAGGAAAAAAGTGCCCCGGCGGTCCTAAGTGTGTTCACACACATCACTGCCTATATATATGGCAACATCTATGAACCAAGTGCAAGTTCCTCCTTTGATTCGGCCATATGACCCACGGGTTTGGTCAGAATACAAGGGATAGTTAAGGCTTTTTTACTACGCTAGAAGATTTTCCTGGAGGAATTGTCTATGCTTTTGGGCAAGGGAAGTTTTTTTCCAGGTTCGGTTTTGGAAGAACCTAGGGATTAGTCTCTTGTCTGGGCATTCATGGGTGAGGCCCCTGTTGAGATATCGAGCTCTAGTGAGGCGGTGGACACTGATGACCCGCCTGGGGGATAGGCCCCGCACTTACACCACTGGCATGGTTGGTGAGATCTTGGGTGATATGCGGCCAGTGGGATGACAGGCTGTGTGACAGCCACTCTAGAGACTGGCATAGTTATAGCGCCAGCTCATTTAGTCGGGTTCACACTATAGAGAACCCGTGTATGTATTTGGTTGAGTACCTTTCATATTGTGTGTACTCTTATTCTTGTATATGGTGTGTTGAGTGTTGAGTAGAGAAGAAGAAGATTTTCAGCCTCTCACCTTGTGTGTTCTCTATTAGGGTTTTGTGAGTGTGTGTGTGTGTGCTTGCAAGAGCTCAAGCTCTCTTCCCCCCTGCATCTTTTCATGGTATCAGAGCCTGGTTCGTGCTAAGGGCTGAGCTGCAAGCAAGAGAACCACGAGAAGCGGTACGAGGGTAAGAGCTACAACTACTCTTCCCTATTGTGTTGGTGACTATACCCTTGTCGGGAGCTCTACGGGAGGCACCGGCAAACGATCTCTGATTGAGGAGCTTTCTTCGCGGGAGTGAAGCTATAGGGCAACTATACAGTCCTGCGGACCACAATTTTGGGCCGAAAACGCGTTTCGGGCGCGCCTGGACCTCCGTTTTTCAGAAAGCAGGCGATTTCGAGCACTGCGTGTAAGTCATCGATTCTCTGCAGAACTCTGTTTTAAGAACTGCAGGAAGACAGATTGACTGTGCAGACACTGTGGGTGCTGCAAAGAGGTCTACAGTTGCCATTGGGTGTATGTATGCACATTGAAGTCACTGGTTGTGACATTTGAGAGTACTAGAGTACCGCTGTGCAGAAAATACAGCATTTGTGCAGAAAAAAACCAGAGTGCAGTTTCTGGTAAAATTGTGTGTTTGGCAAGATGTCTAATGATGGCATAACACAGATTGTGGCTGAGAAGCTGGATAAGAATAACTTCAATGCTTGGAGGTTCAGGTTGACGAATTTCCTTATGGGAAAAGGCTATTGGGACTACATAGAAGGTGAGCATGAAGAGGCACCGGAGATACCGGATATAAATCCGACTGCTGCAGATGTGAAAGAGTTTAAAGACTGGAATCAAGGAGCCAGGAAAGTAATGTATTGGCTTTCCATTAGTATACAGGACACCATGATTGGGCACATTCAGGATGCCAAGTCCCCCAAGGAGGCGTGGGACACCTTGGTAAAGCTTTATGAAACAAATACCAAGGCTCGTAAGATACAGTTGAAGAATGAACTTCATACTGTGGAGAAAAAGAGCATGTCTGTGAATGACTATGCGTTGAAGATAAAGGGCATTGTGGAATCCCTTGCATCTATTGGTGTGTCAGTAGATGATGATGACAAGGTGGAAGTCTGTCTACGTGGTCTCGGGCCACAATACAAGGCGTTCAAGACGTCCATTCAGACTCGGGAAAACATTCCCAATTTTACAGATTTGGTGTCTATGCTGATTATCGAAGAGAAGAGCTTGGGTGAAGACCAACAGTCTTCACAAGGCAAAAACAGTTCAGAGCAACAGGCCTTCTACACGAGTTCAGGAAGAGGACGAGGTAGAGGAGGCCGTGGACGCGGTCAAGGAGGTGGCCGAACAGGTAATCAGAATTATGGCCAGCAGCAGCAGCAGCAACAACAGTCCCAGAATCAACAACAACAACAACAACACGCGGGTGGAAGAGGCAAATTCAGAGGCAGGGGGAATCAAAGAGGCCGTGGAAATTGGCAAAGGCAGTACAATGATGCACGTGAATGTTATTACTGTGGTAAGCCTGGACATGTGCAGTCAGAATGTTATAAGAAGCAGGCTGACATGCAAAATGGGAAAGTGCAGCAAAACAACTATGCATCCTCAAGCAGAAATAATGAGGATAATGAGAGGTTGTTTGTTATGCAGCATGTCGTGAATGCCATGTCTGAAAATGCTGATGCAGCACAAAAAGATAATGTTTGGTATGTGGATTCAGGCGCTTCGAACCACATGACGAGTCATGGGGAGTGGTTCAAGGAGATGAAAAACCCGGAAAGACTAGGTTTTGTGGAAACAGGGGATGACACTGCTCATCCAATTGCCCACGTTGGAGATGTGCCATTGTCTATGCAGGATGGCAAAGTGAAGTACCTTGCAAATGTACTTCATGTACCGAACATAACAAAGAATCTAGTTTCAGTTGGCCAGATGATTGAGCAGGGGTTGCAGGTTCGGTTTAACCCAGATGGGTGTTATGTTGAAGATTTTAAAGACAAGTGCAGGTTGGTTGCAAAAGGCAACAGAGTGGGCAGAATGTTTACGTTGGATGTAGCCTTGCCTGAAATGAGTGCTGCAATGTTTGCAAATGGTTCAGGAGTTGTTGCAGACACAGACATATGGCATAAAAGAATTGGACATGTAAATGTTCAGAGATTGAAGTCTATGCAGACAAAAGGAATCGTGACAGGGCTGCCAAAATTTAAGGTGGAAGGTATGCAGAAAATATGTGAAGCATGCCAATTTGGGAAGCAAACAAAGCATGTGTTTCCACGCAACAGATATGTGAGCAGAAATGCACTAGATGTTGTGCATTCAGATGTATGGGGTCCTACGAAGACCATATCTATGGGAGGCTGCAGGTACTATGTGACTTTCATTGATGACCACACAAGGAAAGTGTGGGTATATTTCATGAAGGAGAAGAGTGAGGTGTTCACTCACTTTCAGAATTTCAGAGTTTTGGTTGAAAAGCAAACAGGGAAATATGTAAAGTGCCTAAGGTCAGATGGAGGGGGAGAGTACTTCTCCAATGAGTTCTCTGAATTCTTGAAGAAGAATGGTATTCGGAGACAGTTCATATGCAGATACACTCCGCAGCAAAATGGAGTTGCTGAGCGGAAAAACAGGCACATTGCTGAGATTGCGCGAGCATTGATGGAAGAGAAGAATATGCCGCATTGCTATTGGGCTGAGGCTGTTTCTACAGCAGTATACATCATGAACAGGACTCCAACTGCAGCCATACATGATGTAACTCCAGAGGAGAGGTTTACTGGCAGAAAACCAGATTTGTCTCATCTAAAAGTCTTTGGATGCATTGCATATGTGCATGTGCCAGATGAGCTGAGAACTAAGCTGGATCCGAAAGCTGAAAAATGTGTGTTTATTGGATATTCCCTTGAGCAAAAGGGATACAGGTGTTATAACCCTGCTACACGTGAGCTGAGGGTAAGCAGGGATGTTGTGTTTGATGAGATGAGCAGCTGGTATGTTGCTGAAAAAGAAGCTGTTGGGGCTGATGTGAGTGGAAGTGTGGTTGCACCGAATGTAGGTCAGCAGCAATCACAGTCTTTGAGTGGACCAGGAGAGTCCTCATCTAGTGGGTCTGTTGATAGACCATGGAGTGGCAGGCTGCGTCATAATACCAGCCCTGCAAATGTGATTACTACATCACGTAAACGAAAAGAGAAAGTGGTTGAGCCCCTTGGTATGCCTGACATTTCTGCAGGGCATTCTCATGTTGATGGAGAGTCTAGTGGCTCAGATATGAGCCTTGATGAGGAGCTTGGGATCCCAGCTATGAGAACACCTGGTGTAAAGAAGGCTATGGAAGCCATGAATGAAAAGCTACGAAGATCAGGGAGAGTGAAGAACCCTGTGTAGAGATTTACATATGATGGTTATGTGGCACATCACTATGCATATATGGCAAAGGTTGTGCAGGTTGTTGAGCCCACATGCATTGATGAGGCTGTTGGAAATGTGTGTTGGGAGAAAGCTATGGATGAGGAGATGGATGCACTATATGGAAATGAAACTTGGGATTTAGTGCAATTGCCAGAAGGAAAGAAAGCCATTGGATGCAAGTGGGTGTACAAAGTTAAACATAACAGTGATGGAAGCATAAACAGGTACAAGGCTAGATTGGTAGCCAAAGGATATGCGCAGACATATGGGATTGATTATGAGGAAACTTTCAGCCCAGTTGCCAAGATGGCAACGGTAAGAGTTGTGATAGCGGTGGCTGCGTCAAAGCAATGGTCTTTACATCAGATGGATGTAAAGAATGCATTCTTGCATGGGGATTTGCAAGAAGAGGTGTATATGTTGCAGCCACCTGGTTATGAGGATGTGGGTCACCCCGAGCATGTTTGCAGGTTGAAGAAAGCCTTGTATGGCTTAAAGCAAGCACCAAGAGCATGGTCTGACAAGATTTCTGAATATCTTGTCACTATTGGCTTTCATGTAGCCAATGCAGATTTCTCATTATATGTGAGACATGGTGATAGAGGAGTTGTGCTTGTTGTCATCTATGTAGATGACTTGATCATTACGGGGGACCATGATGCAGAGATCTTTGATGTAAAGATCTTGCTTAGACAGAAGTTCGAGATGAAGGATCTGGGGGAGCTCAGATATTTCTTGGGCATTGAGGTGATTAGGTCACCACATGGTATTGGATTACTGCAGAGACAGTATGGCTTGGACATGTTGTCCAAGTATGGTATGACAGGCTGTAAGCCTATTTCTGTGCCATTGGATCAGAATGGCAAGTTGAGTACAGATTCAGGAGAGATCTTGGAGGATCCTACTATGTACAGGAGCATAGTAGGAAGTTTGATCTACATGACGATCACCAGACCAGATTTGAGCTATGCTGTTGGGTTGGTGAGTCAGTTTATGCAGGTTCCACGGAAACCGCATTTGGATGCTGTGAGACGCATACTGAGGTATGTGAAGTCTACTTTACATTGTGGACTATTCTATGAGACTGGGACAGAGATATGTGTACATGGGTACACAGATGCTGATTGGGCTGGTAGTATTTCAGATAGAAGATCTACCAGTGGATTCATGTTTTCTTTGGGGAGTGCTGCTGTGACTTGGAGCAGCAAGAAGCAGCCTACGGTTGCTCTATCGAGTACAGAGGCCGAGTACAGAGGAGCTGCTATGGCAGCATGTGAGGTAGCTTGGTTGAGAAAGCTACTTGCAGATTTGGGTCTATCAGTGGATAGACAAGTTGTCATTTTCTGTGACAACATTAGCAGTATACAGTTGGCCAGGAACCCAGTCTTTCATGCTCGTACGAAGCACATAGAGGTCCACTACCACTTCGTCAGAGAGAAGGTCTTAGCAGGAGACCTTGACCTTGTTTATGTCAGCACAGAGGATCAGGTAGCTGACATTTTCACCAAAGCATTGGGTACAGAGAAGCTCCGCAGATTCAGGGCTTCACTTGGTGTACATGAGATGGAGTTGAGCTCGAGGGGGAGTGTTGAGATATCGAGCTCTAGTGAGGCGGTGGACACTGATGACCCGCCTGGGGGATAGGCCCCGCACTTACACCACTGGCATGGTTGGTGAGATCTTGGGTGATATGCGGCCAGTGGGATGACAGGCTGTGTGACAGCCACTCTAGAGACTGGCATAGTTATAGCGCCAGCTCATTTAGTCGGGTTCACACTATAGAGAACCCGTGTATGTATTTGGTTGAGTACCTTTCATATTGTGTGTACTCTTATTCTTGTATATGGTGTGTTGAGTGTTGAGTAGAGAAGAAGAAGATTTTCAGCCTCTCACCTTGTGTGTTCTCTATTAGGGTTTTGTGAGTGTGTGTGTGTGTGCTTGCAAGAGCTCAAGCTCTCTTCCCCCCTGCATCTTTTCAGCCCCGAGTAAGAAGCTCTACCCTGTGTGCAAGGTTGCTACTTCTTCCCACTGCCAGCACTCCAGAGTTCGATGCACGCAGAGGGGGAAGGGATCTCACAAATGCATGCAAATGAACATATCATCACGGAATTGCTAACATTTCACGTACTCGTTTTCAAGTACATTAATCAAAAATATAGGATTAACTGAGTACTTAATTTTGCAGCACAAAAATGGCATGCTATTACCAAAATTAAGCAACAATTTACTGCCAATTAGATAATTCTTTAGGGTGGGAGATTAATTGGGTAGCTTAGCAACTAGATTACTAAAGCCTTTGTGTGATTAGTTAATCTCATCACTCTTTTTGGTCTCTAATTCCCCTAATTTGAAGAGGAAAATTAGACCTTCAAGAGATTGATTTAAGCCTAATGTGCATAGATTGGGATTTGAAGTGATGGTTTAATGATAAAATTGGACTATGACTAGCCCCTTTGACACTCTAATCACTTCTAATCAATTCCCATCTCACAAATTGAGTCCAATTATGTGCTTAATTTTTTACCAATTAATCCTTAATTTTTGGTTTTTTCCTAAAACGAACAAAAAACAACAAATAGAGATTTCTCTCTCTTTTCAATCATAAACCCTCTTCCTAAATGCTCTTTTTCTTGCAAATTATCTACTCTAATGCAATACAAATTAACCCAAATCGAAATAGCATGTAAATAACATCAAAATTACTTCCAATTCTTCAATACCATTGTTTTTCAGAGTGTGATCTCCTAATCAACAATGGAAAATATTGGGTGTACCCAATGCTTGGAATGGAAGGAATTGAGGCTAAGCCCTAAGGCTCTTCCCCGGCAGCGGCACCAAATGTGTTAATTAGAAGAACTCACCTTGTCTTCCACCGAGTAACTTGTCATTGAGAATTTTGCCAAAGAGCACTACAAAGGTGGTGGTAATCTACAACTTCCTCTTATGGGTGGCTAGCCGATCATCTGCATCGTCACTTTGTTGTGACACCGAAGAGCTCCATAGACAATGGGATGTGAAGAGTGTACTCAATCTTGCTATGCTGGAAGCAAGAAGAGGCTCTCTACTTTGGTAATCTCTCACACTCCCTTGAAAAAGAAAAGATTATGCAAAAGAAAACCACTAATCATGTCCTAATCACAAATGCACTCCATCATGTAATGGATGATTACAACAATTCACATTGAAGAGAGAGAGAGACACAGTCAGAGACAGAGACAGAGACAGAGAGAGCTCATATACAATCTATTGCAAAAGGGGAATGATTATGCTTTGCTTATTGAGAAATTGACTTATGTACATGTGACTAGTGGCTGGCCATAAAAATAGTCCATGGAGGTCTTTTACTAGCCTAGTACTTACATATGAAGTCCAAGACTTTCCCTATTTTACGATAAGCCCAGTGTAAGGCTCCGCACTCATAAA
The DNA here is from genome assembly GCF_041138505.1 of Cibotium barometz. Taxonomy (NCBI): domain Eukaryota; kingdom Viridiplantae; phylum Streptophyta; class Polypodiopsida; order Cyatheales; family Cibotiaceae; genus Cibotium; species Cibotium barometz. Next base: position 17,087,573 of record NC_141096.1, read on the forward strand.
GTACAATTACTGTCATATAGAATGTTACATCTTTTGAAATACAAAGACATCTTTTTAGTGCAAAAATAAAGTGACGGCATTGTAAGTTGGCAGAATGCCCTACAAAAATAAGATGGTCGAGGCCATATTAACTGGAGTGGTTAACACACCTGGCGGATGATAACTCCCCACACCACTAGCATGGTGGTTGGTGAGATTATGGCTAGTATGCCACCATTATTTTATGGTAGGATATTGAAAACATGCAGGGGAGAAGAGAGCTTGAGCTCTTGCAAGTACACACACACTCACACAAACCCTAGAAGAGAACACACAAGGTGAGAGGTTGAAAATTCTTCTTCTTCTTCGCACAACAAAAGAGGTCTACGTAGAAGATAAAGTGACTAACACACATAACAGAGTATATACCAGCAGTCCATAATGTGAACACGCTAAGTGGAGTGGGTAGGTGTGGACTAGTCGTTGTAATCCAGTTGTAGAATCTTTGGCAAAGATATGTGGGTGGTGCCAGCTACCAAACGCGCCAGTGATGTAAATGTCGAGAACGGTCATGCAAGCGCCTCGTGAGTGTCAGCTCATGTTGAGCTTGAAATCTCAACACTCCCCTTCAAGCTCAACTCCAACTCATGAACTCCAAGCATATCTCAAAATCTGCGGAGCTTCTCAGGTCCCAAGGCCTTTGTGAAGATGTTAGCGACCTGATCCTGTGTGCTGACATAAGCCAAGTCGATGTCACCTGTCAAGACTCTCTCTGTGTGATGAAGTGATAATGTAGTTCAATGTATTTTTTCTGGACATGGAAAACTAGGTTCCTAGCCAACTGTATACTGCTAAGATTGCCACAATATATGATAACTTTTCTCTCCACATGCAACCCCAAATCAGCAAGTAGCTTGTGTAACCAAGCTACCTCACTCACACACTGCCACCGCAGGTCCTCTATACTCTGCTTAGCTTACATACGTACTTCGGGTGACCTGTATCCTCAAAACTAGGTGACTGATCCATATACACTTCTTCTTGCAAGTCAAGAACGCATTTTTTACATCCATCTAATGTAAAAACCAACCTTTAGCCACTGCAATCACAACTCTCACAGTTGCCATCTTTGCAACTTGGGAAAATTTCTTCTCATAATTAATCCCATGTGTCTGTGCATATCCTTTCGCTACCAATCTAGCCTTGTACTTGCTTATGCTACAATCACTGTTATGTTTCACCTTATAAACCCACTTACAACCAATAGCTTTCTTGCCTTCAGGCATGTTGAAAGAACGGTAGAGGGGGAGGAGACACACACACAGGAGCAAACCCTAATGTATATTGCAAACCCTAACCATAGAGGGAAGCAATCTCCCTTCTCACACAATGCACAAAGCCATAATCCATAATACACACAACACTATGAGTTGTGTCCACACACATCTAACCCTAGCTAATGTCCACACACTATGACCAGTTGGACACGCGGTCATTTATGTCTCACACATGTTCCTACCTAACATGCCAGCACATAGCATAGCTGGCTCACACTGACACACGCGGTCATTTATGTCTCACACATGTTCCTACCTAACATGCCAACACATAGCATAGCTGGCTCACACTGACATCGAGCTTGAATCTCACAACAGCCCCTCTCAAGCTCATGATGTACTGCCGATGAAGATGTAGATGAGCTTGGGATATCAAGACTCTCAACACTCCCCCTCAAGCTCATCCCATGTACTCCCAACATAGTACGGAAGTACTCAAACTTCTCCCTGCTAAGTGGCTTTGTAAAGATGTCTGCCACCTGCTCATCAGTCTTCACATACTGAAGATCAACTGTACCATCGAGCACCTTCTCTCTGACAAAGTGATAATGGACCTCTATGTGCTTGGTCCTTGCATGAAATACTGGATTCTTGGCCAACTGTATACTACTCATGTTGTCACAATGAATGACAGCTTTGCCATCAACAGGCTCACCCAAATCTGCCACCAAGAGATTCTTTAACCATACTGCCTCACAAGTAACAATGGCTGCACCCCTGTATTCAGCCTCTGTACTAGATAAAGCAACTGTAGGTTGCTTCTTGCTACTCCAACTCACCATGGCACTTCCAAGTGTAAAAGCATAACCACTAGTAGACCTCCTGTCATATGAGCTACCTGCCCAATCAGCATCTGTGTAGCCATGTATGTCCAATATTTTACCACTCTCATAAAGTAGACCATAATGTGCAGTGGTCTTAACATATCTCATAATGCGTCTCACTGCATCCAAATGAGGCTTTCTGGGGCTCTGCATAAACTGGCTGACTAGCCCCACAGCATAACTCAAATCCGGGCGTGTGATAGTCATGTAAATGAGACTACCAACCATCTTCTTGTACATAGATGGATCATCCAATTCATCACCATAATCAGCCCGCAACTTCACATTCTGCTCCAAAGGTGTACTCATAGGCTTACACCCTGTCATGCCATACTTTGCCAACATATCCAATGCATATTGGCGCTGTACTAACCATGTACCTGCATGGTCTTTGATCACTTCAATTCTACGAAAGTATCTCAATTCACCAAGATCTTTCATGTCAAATTGCCCACTCAAAGCTTTCTTGACATGCATCACATCTGCACCATGATCACCTGTGATAATCAAGTCATCCACATAGATGACGAGTAAAACAATCCCATGCTCTGTCTTCTTCACAGAGTGAAGAATCTGCTGTAGAAATCTGAAAACCAAGAGACATAAGATATCGGCTCATCTTATCACTCCAAGCACGAGGTGCTTGCTTCAAACCATATAATGCCTTTTTCAATCTGCATACATGAGTGGGATATCTTGGGTGTACATACCCTTCTGGCTGTGCCACTGGACTAAAGGTTTCACATAGTTCAAACCTTGGGTTTGTGCATAACCCTTTGCTACCAATCTTGCTTTATGTCTCTCAATAGAACCATCAGATTTGCACTTCACTTTGTAAACCCATTTACATCCAATAACATTCTTGTCCTTTGGTAATGCAACCAAATCCCATGTGTCATTATGGACCAATGCGTCCATCTCTACATCCATTGCTTTCTCCCATACATGCTCTCCAATAGCCTCTGTATGTTGAGATATCGAGCTCGTCTAGTGAGGCGGTGGCCACTGATGACCCGCCTGGGGGATAGGCCCCACACTTACACCACTGGCATGGTTGGTGAGATCATGGGAGATATGCGGCCAGTGGGATGACAGGCTGTGTGACAGCCATTCTAGAGACTGGCATAGTTATAGCGCCAGCTCATTTAGTCGGGTTCACACTATAGAGAACCCGTGTATGTATTGGTTGAGTACCTTTCATATTGTGTGTACTCTTATTCTTGTATATGGTGTGTTGAGTGTTGTGTAGAGAAGAAGAAGATTTTCAGCCTCTCACCTTGTGTGTTCTCTATTAGGGTTTTGTGAGTGTGTGTGTGTGCTTGCAAGAGCTCAAGCTCTCTTCCCCCCTGCATCTTTTCATGGTATCAGAGCCTGGTTCGTGCTAAGGGCTGAGCTGCAAGCAAGAGAACCACAGGAAGCGGTACGAGGGTAAGAGCTTCAACTACTCTTCCCTATTGTGTTGGTGACTACACCCTTGTCGGGACCCTACGGGAGGCACCAGCAAACGATCTCCGATTGAGGAGCTTTCTTCGTGGGAGTAAAGCTATAGGGCAACTATACAGTCCTTTGGACTTAAAATTTCGGGCCGAAAACGCGTTTCGGGCGCGCCTGGACCTCCGTTTTTCAGAAAGCAGGCGATTTCGAGCACTGCGGGTAAGTCATCGATTCTCTGCAGCACTCTGTTTTAAGAACTGCAGGAAGACAGATTGACTGTGCAGACACTGTGGGTGCTGCAAAGAGGTCTACAGTTGCCATTGGGTGTATGTATGCACATTGAAGTCACTGGTTGTGACATTTGAGAGTACTACAGTACCGCTGTGCAGAAAATACAGCATTTGTGCAGAAAAACCAGAGTGCAGTTTCTGGTAAAATTGTGTGTTTGGCAAGATGTCTAATGATGGCATAACACAGATTGTGGCTGAGAAGCTGGATAAGAATAACTTCCATGCTTGGAGGTTCAGGTTGACTAATTTCCTGATGGGAAAAGGCTATTGGGACTACATAGAAGGTGAGCATGAAGAGGCACCGGAGATACCGAATATAAATCCGACTGCTGCAGATGTGAAAGAGTTTAAAGACTGGAACCAAGGAGCCAGGAAGGTTATGTATTGGCTTTCCATTAGTATACAGGACACTATGATTGGGCACATTCAGGATGCCAAGTCCCCCAAGGAGGCGTGGGACACCTTGGTAAAGCTTTATGAAACAAATACCAAGGCTCGTAAGATACAGTTGAAGAATGAACTTCATACTGTGGAGAAAAAGAGCATGTCTGTGAATGACTATGCGCTGAAGATAAAGGGTATTGTGGAATCCCTTGCATCTATTGGTGTGTCAGTAGATGATGATGACAAGGTGAAAGTCTGTCTACGTGGTCTCGGGCCACAATACAAGGCGTTCAAGACGTCTATTCAGACTCGGGAAAACATTCCCAACTTTACAGATTTGGTGTCTATGCTGATTATCGAAGAGAAGAGCTTGGGTGAAGACCAACAGTCTTCACAAAGCAAAAACAGTTCAGAGCAACAGGCCTTCTACACGAGTTCAGGAAGAGGACGAGGTAGAGGAGGCCGTGGACGCGGTCAAGGAGGTGGCCGAACAGGTAATCAGAATTATGGCCAGCAGCAGCAGCAGCAACAACAGTCCCAGAATCAACAACAACAACAACAACACGCAGGTGGAAGAGGCAAATTCAGAGGCAGGGGGAGTCAAAGAGGCCGTGGAAATTGGCAAACGCAGTACAATGATGCACGTGAATGCTATTATTGTGGTAAGCCTGGACATGTGCAGGCAGAATGTTATAAAAAGCAGGCTGACATACAAAATGGGAAAGTGCAGCAAAACAACTATGCATCCTCAAGCAGAAATAATGAGGATAATGAAAGGTTGTTTGTTATGCAGCATGTTGTGAATGCCATGTCTGAAAATGTTGATGCAGCACAAAAGGATAATGTATGGTATGTGGATTCAGGCGCTTCGAACCACATGACGAGTCATGGGGAGTGGTTCAAGGAGATGAAAAACCCGGAAAGACCAGGTTTTGTGGAAACAGGGGATGACACTGCTCATCCAATTGCCCACATTGGAGATGTGCCATTGTCTATGCAGGATGGCAAAGTGAAGTACCTTGCAGATGTACTTCATGTACCGAACATAACAAAGAATCTGGTTTCAGTTGGCCAGATGATTGAGCAGGGTTTGCAGGTTCGGTTTAACCCTGATGGGTGTTATGTTGAAGATTTTAAAGACAAGTGCAGGTTGGTTGCAAAAGGCAACAGAGTGGGCAGAATGTTTACGTTGAATGTAGACATGCCTGAAATGAGTGCTGCGATGTTTGCAAATGGTTCAGGAGTTGTTGCAGACACAGACATATGGCATAAAAGAATTGGACATGTAAATGTTCAGAGATTGAAGTCTATGCAGACAAAAGGAATCGTGACAGGGCTACCAAAATTTAAAGTGGAAGGTATGCAGAAAATATGTGAAGCATGCCAATTTGGGAAGCAAACAAAGCATGTGTTTCCACGTAACAGATATGTGAGCAGAAATGCACTAGATGTTGTGCATTCAGATGTATGGGGTCCTACGAAGACCGTATCTATGGGAGGCTGCAGGTACTATGTCACTTTCATTGATGACCACACAAGAAAAGTGTGGGTATATTTCATGAAGGAGAAGAGTGAGGTGTTCACTCACTTTCAGAATTTCAGAGTTTTGGTTGAAAAGCAAACAGGGAAATATGTAAAGTGCCTAAGGTCAGATGGAGGGGGAGAGTACTTCTCCAATGAGTTCTCTGGATTCTTGAAGAAGAATGGTATTCGGAGACAGTTCACATGCAGATATACTCCGCAGCAAAATGGAGTTGCTGAGCGGAAAAACAGGCACATTGCTGAGATTGCGCGAGCATTGATGGAAGAGAAGAATATGCCGCATTGCTATTGGGCTGAGGCTGTTTCTACAGCAGTATACATCATGAACAGGACTCCAACTGCAGCCATACATGATGTAACTCCAGAGGAGAGGTTTACTGGCAGAAAACCAGATTTGTCTCATTTGAAAGTCTTTGGATGCATTGCATATGTGCATGTGCCAGATGAGCTGAGAACTAAGCTGGATCCGAAAGCTGAAAAATGTGTGTTTATTGGATATTCCCTTAAGCAAAAGGGATACAGGTGTTATAACCCTGCTACACGTGAGTTGAGGGTAAGCAGGGATGTTGTATTTGATGAGATGAGCAGTTGGTATGCTGCTGAAAAAGAAGCTGTTGGGGCTGATGTGAGTGGAAGTGTGGTTGCACAAAATGCAGGTCAGCAATCACAGTCTTTGAGTGGACCAGGAGAGTCCTCGTCTAGTGGGTCTATTGATAGACCATGGAGTGGCAGGCTGCGTCATAATACCAGCCCTGCAAATGTGATTAGTACATCACGTAAAGGAAAAGAGAAAGTGGTTGAGCCCCTTGGTATGCCTGACATTTCTGCAGGGCATTCTCATGTTGATGGAGAGTCTAGTGGCTCAGATATGAGCCTTGATGAGGAGCTTGGGATCCCAGCTATGAGAACACCTGGTGTAAAGAAGGCTATGGAAGCCATGAATGAGAAGCTGCGAAGATCTGGGAGAGTGAGGAATCCTGTGCAGAGATTTACCTATGATGGTTATGTGGCACATCACTATGCATATATGGCAAAGGTTGTGCAGGTTGTTGAGCCCACATGCATTGATGAGGCTGTTGGAAATGTGTGTTGGGAGAAAGCTATGGATGAGGAGATGGATGCACTATATGGAAATGAAACTTGGGATTTAGTGCAATTGCCAGAAGGCAAGAAAGCCATTGGATGCAAGTGGGTGTACAAAGTTAAACATAACAGCGATGGAAGCATAAACAGGTACAAGGCTAGATTGGTAGCCAAAGGATATGCGCAGACATATGGGATTGATTATGAGGAAACTTTCAGCCCAGTTGCCAAGATGGCAACGGTGAGAGTTGTGATAGCAGTGGCTGCGTCAAAGCAATGGTCTTTACATCAGATGGATGTAAAGAATGCATTCTTGCATGGGCATTTGCAAGAAGAGGTGTATATGTTGCAGCCACTTGGATATGAGGATGTGGGTCACCCCGAGCATGTTTGCAGGTTGAAGAAAGCCTTGTATGGCTTAAAGCAAGCACCAAGAGCATGGTCTGACAAGATTTCTGAATATCTTGTCACTATTGGCTTTCATGTAGCCAATGCAGATTTCTCATTGTATGTGAGACATGGTGATAGAGGGGTTGTGCTTGTTGTCATCTATGTAGATGACTTGATCATTACGGGGGACCATGATGCAGAGATCTTTGATGTAAAGATCTTGCTTAGACAGAAGTTCGAGATGAAGGATCTGGGGGAGCTCAGATATTTCTTGGGCATTGAGGTGATTAGGTCACCACATGGTATTGGATTACTGCAGAGACAGTATGGCTTGGACATGTTGTCCAAGTATGGTATGACAGGCTGTAAGCCTATTTCTGTTCCATTGGATCAGAATGGCAAGTTGAGTGCAGATTCAGGAGAGGTCTTGGAGGATCCTACTATGTACAGGAGCATAGTAGGAAGTTTGATCTACATGACGATCACCAGACCAGATTTGAGCTATGCTGTTGGGTTGGTGAGTCAGTTTATGCAAGTTCCACGGAAACCGCATTTGGATGCAGTGAGACGCATACTGAGGTATGTGAAGTCTACTTTGCATTGTGGACTATTCTATGAGACTGGGACAGAGATATGTGTACATGGGTACATAGATGCTGATTGGGCTGGTAGTATCTCAGACAGAAGATCTACCAGTGGATTCATGTTTTCTTTGGGGAGTGCTGCTGTGACTTGGAGCAGCAAGAAGCAGCCTACGGTTGCTCTATCGAGTACGGAGGCCGAGTACAGAGGAGCTGCTATGGTAGCATGTGAGGTAGCTTGGTGGTTGAGAAAGCTACTTGCAGATTTGGGTCTATCAGTGGATAGACAAGTTATCATTTTCTGTGACAACATTAGCAGTATACAGTTGGCCAAGAACCCAGTCTTTCATGCTCGTACGAAGCACATAGAGGTCCACTACCACTTCGTCAGAGAGAAGGTCTTGGCAGGAGACCTTGACCTTGTTTATGTCAGCACAGAGGATCAGGTAGCTGACATCTTCACCAAAGCATTGGGTACAGAGAAGCTCCGCAAATTCAGGGCTTCGCTTGGTGTACATGAGATGGAGTTGAGCTCGAGGGGGAGTGTTGAGATATCGAGCTCGTCTAGTGAGGCGGTGGCCACTGATGACCCGCCTGGGGGATAGTCCCCACACTTACACCACTGGCATGGTTGGTGAGATCATGGGAGATATGCGGCCAGTGGGATGACAGGCTGTGTGACAGCCATTCTAGAGACTGGCATAGTTATAGCGCCAGCTCATTTAGTCGGGTTCACACTATAGAGAACCCGTGTATGTATTGGTTGAGTACCTTTCATATTGTGTGTACTCTTATTCTTGTATATGGTGTGTTGAGTGTTGTGTAGAGAAGAAGAAGATTTTCAGCCTCTCACCTTGTGTGTTCTCTATTAGGGTTTTGTGAGTGTGTGTGTGTGCTTGCAAGAGCTCAAGCTCTCTTCTCCCCTGCATCTTTTCACTGTATAGCATGTAGGTTCCACATGCTTCACCATAGATGTCATATATGCATAATGCATAGCAAAATCTCGATATGTCAATCTGTCAACTGGATATCTGACTCTCTGGGATCTCCGCAATGCATGCGGGTCACTCTGTACACCTGTAACTCTAGCATGTGGTGGCACATATCTGTCCTGCCTAGCACCAGGTGTGCGTAAAACAGGTATGCCAAGCTCCTCATCCAAACTCTCTGAACTAGATGACTCATAACCTGTACTTCCAATTCCTTCGACTTTCTTTTTGCCTTTATCCATAGCACTACTCCCAGTGCTCACACTCTCATGCCTCAAACGTCCTGACCATGGACGTACAGTACTACTCTCAGCATCTGCTGCTGGCCCAGACATAGTAGTAGAACTAGAACTTGCTTGTGGCAAGTTCACAGGCACATCAGCCTCAAGTGACTCAATGACACCCTCATCCTTTGCTTTGTACCAACTAGCAAGCTCATCAAACACCACATCTCGTGAGATGACCACTTGTCTAGTTTGTGGATTATAACATTTGTATGCCTTACGATCCTGTGCATATCCAACAAATACACATTTCTCTGCCTTAGGATCCAACTTACTTCTTCTTTCATCAGGCACATGTACATAAGCTATGCATCCAAAAACTTTGAGGTGTCCAATGTCTGGCCTATAACCTGTAAGCCACATCTCTGGCATGCTTCCATGAATGGCTATTGTAGGTGTTTTGTTTAGTATATACACTGCAGTAGCACATGCTTCTGCCCAATAGTAATCTGGCATGCTCTTTTCATTGAGCATCGCCCTAGCCACTTCACATATGACTCTATTCTTTCTCTCACCACACCATTCTGCTGAGGTGTATACCTGCAAGTCAATTGTCTTCTTATTCCATGCTTTCTCAAGAAATGCTCAAAAGCTTTTGAGGTGTATTCACCACCTCCATCTGTCCTCAAACATTTAATCCAACAGCCATATTGCTTTTCTGCAAAAGCTTTGAAATCCATGAACTTTTCCAATACTTCACTCTTCTCTCTGAGAAAGTATATCCATGTCATCCTGCTGAAATCATCTATGAATGTCACATAGTATAAACTGCCTTTGATAGATGGGTTTTGCGCAGGACCCCATACATCACTATGTACGATCTCAAGTGGCCTGCTACTCATATTTCCTTCTCTAGGAAACCTCAACCTTGCTTGCTTCCCAAACTGACAGGCTTCACAAACATGCATATTCCCATCATACTTGAACCTAGGTAATCCACTGACAATGCCTCTTGTCTGCATGTTCTTCAATCTTTGTATATTGACATGTCCAATCCTCTTATGCCACATATCAATGTCATGTACCACATTCCTGCTTTTAGAAAACATGGCTGATTTTAGCTCAGGAATTCCAGCATCCAGCTTAAACAATCTGCCTTCTTTCTTGCCTTTAGCAATGACTCTACATCCATGTTTAAAATCCTCAACGAAGCAACCATGCTCGTTGAAACGAACCTGTAATCCCTATTCCACCATTTGACCAACTGAGGCCAAGCTTTTAGTGATAGAAGGCACATACAACACATCAGACATAGATTTTGTTTGACCATTGTGCATAACCAATGGTACACTTCCAACATGTGTAATGGCATGCTGAGTATCATCTCCTGTTTCCACATAGCCTTTCACATCCATAGGCTTCATATGCTCAAACCATTCACCATGACAAGTCATATGGTTTGATGCTCCAGAGTCCATATACCATGTGTCATCATTCTCAGCATTTGTCATCATCGATCCCACAACATGTTTCATGGCAAACAAATGATTTGCAGTGCCATCATTACTGCTTGATGCATAGTTTCCACCATGTTGTGCATAATTTCCACCATAATGACCACCACGTTGTGCTCTACCCCCTCTCAAATCATGCTATTTACGGAAACAATCTCTCACCATATGACCATATTTCCCACAATAATGGCATTCCACATCTTCCATAGATGTTTGTTGGCCTTGCCAACGTCCTCTACCATGAGGGTTACCTCTGCCTCTCTGAGGTGTATATCCACGACCACCTCGAGCACCATATGAAGGCTGAAAATTCTGTTATGGTGACCTGTCTTGCCATCCACGACCATTACCACCACGTCCACATGATGTGAATCTCCCCCTGCCTCTAAAACCTCTCTGCGAATAGAAAGCCTGATTTTTGCCATTATCATCATGGCTAGTAGATGCATCCAGAAAGGAATCACTGAGTTTGATTTCCTACAAGTAAGAGTGAAACCAACTCATCAAAGTCTGGTAAACCTATACTCCTCACTGAGATAGATGTATCAAAAGATTTGTACTCCTTACCAAGACCACGCAAGGTAATATCCACCAAATCATCATCAGGCATGGGGGCATTTATTGTTGCCAATGCATCTGCAAACTTCTTTATTTCTTGCACATAATCATGGATGCTCCTTTTATTCCTTTTCACATTATGTATCTGCTGTCGCAATTAAGACTTACAAGCACTCGTGTCTGTATCAAACATCTTTACCAAAGTATCCCATGCATCTTTGGGATTCTCAGCATCCTGTATGTGTATGAGCATAGCATCAGAAATACATATAGACAGATAATGCAGCACTTTGAATGATCTTTCTGACCATTGCTTATGACTGCTGCTGTGTAGGTTGTCGGGGTAGCTCTAGCTCTGGCTCAGCACCTGTAATGAGATTCCAAAAACCTTTTCCTTTCAAGAAACTTTTGATCCTGTACTTCCATGCCTGGAAGGTCTTCCTATCCAGCTTTTCACCAACAATTTATACTGGATTATCCGACATGTTTGCTTAATGTGCACCTTCCGCACAACTCCAAATCTGTAAATGAGCCTTCCTCAGCTCAACCACACTCCAATGAATGTTCCAGATACTCCAAAGTATCCAACAATCTTCAAATTTGATGTAAAAAATCAACCTATATGCATCCAAAATGAACTGGCTCACGCAGTCCGAGATACCCTGCTTTGATGCGCCTTCCAAGGCTCCAAATCACAATGTAGTGGTGTAATCAAGTATGGGTAACTTGCATTGACACCTAAAAAGTGTTACTTTTATCATAATTAGATTTCATGCATAGAGGTATGCATAAAAGATTATTATTTTAATATAAAAGTATTACTTTTATCATATTTGAAATTCATGCATAGAGGTATGCATAAAAGAGGAATAGAAAAGTTGAATCATAAGTGGCTCTATGTTATAAACCGCATGAGAAATTTTTAAAATAAATCTTCTTTAAGAAAGATAGCTAGCTCAAGTGCCACTTTAGCTTAAGTTATGTCCCTACACCACTCTCCCTCCACCTCCCCCCAGCCACAAAAGTTTTCGATTTAGTTCTCCTTTGGTACCTATCTTTAGATTCACATGTAGGATAATGCTTATCCTCTCAAACCAATTTTTCCTTTGGATATAGATGGCCTTTCCACTTCTTCAAATAGACTTGAGCCTAACAAGTTTTACATGAATATCGCAAGTTACTATTAAAAGCTTTGCTTCCCTTGTCAGGTTATGTTGGAAATCATTATTCTACCTTTGCTATTATGTCTATTTGAGTATAATGTTCTTTAAGCATGCATCTCTCTCCCCCAAAGAATGGTCATTCCTATGACGTATTCTATATTCAAACACTTGCATTTAGCCTATTCAAGCGTAATGTCAACCTGTCTACGCCGTCTTTTAACCATCTAACCAGGTATGGCCCATCCCCAATGTGAGAATCAAGATTTGCCAAGCATCAGTGCTCCTCATATACAAAGTGACTTCTCTTTATAAAGGAGGCCTTATAAAATAGAGCTTGACAGTATCAACACCATCTGACATGTGTACATATCAATTTTTGAAAACCCCTTTCTCTGTTTTGGGAAAAACCAAAAAAACCAGTAGTAAAATGGCTCTAATTTCTTCAATATTTGTCCAAATTGAGCAATCAGGCATTCAATAGCTTAGCAATGATGTCCAATAACTCCATGTAAGAGGAATTTGTCCAATTGTTTAAGACCAAAGATTAATTGCTCAATTAAAATTGCTCTGTTTCTCTGCAACCAATGGACAGCCTGTTTAATCAGCTCATTCCCAGCTCAATTAAGCATAATTGATCAAACCAACCATGTAGCCCTCTTCTCCAATGTGTATAGCAACCAATTGCTAAAGCAATTTTAAAGTATATCAAGTAACCAAGTATTAATCGACCTCCTCGCTTCAAAATGATCAATTTTCTGCCCTGTTTCTCTGTTGGAGCTACGCCGCCTGCTCTACAGGGATTTGTGAGTGTTTGTAATACTAATTGATGATGATATTGAGTGCCTAACACACCAAGGCAAGTGTGTAACCCATCAATGCTTGGATTTTTGCCAAAAACATGCTCCAAATGCATCAAATCTTGACTCCTTTTTCTCTGTTTTGTGAGAGCTCAAAAACCAGAGTTTTTCACTCATTCAAATGCATTCAAATTGCTCCAAAATCACAGTAGGGCTTGCATAGGAGTTGCCAATACATCTCTCCTTTTCAGATACATGTTTGCTTTGCCAGATTTACATGTATTTCCAACATAAATGAGTGCTTCCAAGCTTTAATGGAAAGCTTTCAAAAACCAGAAATTTGTTTTGCTTTGAGTTGCTCTAAATTGCTTTGCTTTTGCCTGTATCACCTGCAATCCGCTCAAGGATGTTTAGAAGACCTTACCCAATAGGCCAAGCTCTTAGATCTGATAAGAATTGGTGTGCTCCAAGCTTCATAGCTCCAATGGCAAGCTTCACAGCTTCTTCTCCCTCTTCTCTCACTCGCTCATAAACCCTAATAAACAGCACAAGGCTCTGATACCATGTTGAAAGAACGGTAGAGGGGGAGGAGACACACACAGGAGCAAACCTTAATGTATATTGCAAACCCTAACCATAGAGGGAAGCAATCTCCCTTCTCACACAATGCACAAAGCCATAATCCATAATACACACAACACTATGAGTTGTGTCCACACACATCTAACCCTAGCTACTCTCCATCAACAAGAGAATGCCCTGTAGAAATATTCAAGCATACCAAGGGGCTCAACCACTTCCTCTTTCCCTTTATGTGATGTACCGACTACATTTTCAGGAGTGGTATTATGACGCAGCATGCCACTCCATGGTCTAGAAACAGAACCGTTGGATGAGGGCTCTCCTGGTCCACTCAATGACAGTTATTGTTGGACTTGCATTCTGTGCAACCAAATTTCCACATACATCAGTCCCCCAAGCTCCTCATCAAGGCTCATCCCAAGCCACTAGACTCTCCATCAACAAGAGAATTCCCTGTAGACATATCAGGCATACCAAGGGACTCAACCACTTTCTCTTTCCCTTTATGTGATGTACCAACTACATTTTCAGGAGTGGTATTATGACGCAGCATGCCACTCCATGGTCTATCAACAAAACGGTTGGATGAGGGCTCTCTTAGTCCACTCAATGATAGTGATTGCTGACTTGCATTATGTGCAACCAAATTTCCACATACATCATCCCCCCAACAGCATCTTTTTCAGCAGCATAACAGCTACTTATTTCATCAAATACAACATCCTTGCTTAGCCTAAATTCACGTGTAGCAGGATTATAGCATCTATATCCCTTTTTCTCAAGGGAATACCCAATAAACACATATTTTTCTTCCTTTGGATCCAGCTTAGTACGTAACTCACCTTACCATCCTGCATAGAAAATGGCACATCTCCAACATGAGCAATCGGATGAGCAATGTCATCACCTATTTCAATAAATCCTGTTCTTTCAAGACTCTTCATTTCCTTGAACCACTCACCATGACTTGTCATGTGGTTGGAAGCACCTGAATTAACATACTATACATCATCCTTACATGCTACTGCATCATTTTGAGATGCAGCATTAACCACATGTTGCATAACAAACAACCTCTCATTATGCTAGAGAATGCATAGTTGTTTTGCTGCACTTTTCCATTTCACATGTCACTTTGCTTCTTATAGCAATATGCCTCCTGCACATGTCCAAGCTTACCAAAGTAAAAATAGCCTCGTGTATCATTATGTTTCCTTTGCCAATTACCATGACCTCTTTGACTCCCCCCGCCTCTAAACTGGCCTCTTTCACCTGTATGTTGTTGTTGTGAATCCTAGGACTGTTGCTGTTGTTGCTCCATAATTCTGATTACCTGTTCGGCCACCACCTTAACCACGTCCACGACCTCTACCTCATCCTCTACCTACACTTGTGTAGAGAAGGCCTGCTACTCTAAACTGTTTTTGTTTTGTGAAGAGTGTTGATCTTCACCCAAATTATTCTCTTTAATAATCAGTATTGACACCAAATCTGTGAAGTTAGGAATGTTCTCCCGAGTCTGAATAGACGTCTTGATGCCTTGTATTGTGGCCCAAGACCATGTAGACACACTTCCACCTTATCATCATCATCAACAGAAACACCAATAGATGCAAGGGATTCTACAATACCCTTGATCTTCAAGGCATAATCATTCACAAATATATTTTTCTTCTCCACAGTATGAAGCTCATTCTTCAACTTGGTGTTAGTTTCATACAGCTTCACTAAGATATCCCATGTCTCCTTAGGTTACTTGGCATCCTATATATGCCCAATCATGGTGTCTTGTATACTAATAGAAAGCCAATACATGACTTTTTGTTATAGATATATATATTTTATCATATTTTTTATGAATTAATAATCATAAAAAATGTGCTTAATTTAATTTGTGTAGGATTCAGCTTAATGAAATGTGCGAATGTGCACAAGACTATTATATATGCAAATGTGCACAAAGTTATTTTATGTAACAATGCCCATTAGCAATTATATTTAGACAAAAGTTTTTATATGTACAAACCTTAGGAGACTTCATATGGTTAATAATATATAAAGCAATACCCAAAAGTGAGAAAAGCAAGCTCAATTTGTATTCACATCTATTATTAGCTCCTTGGGCTATTTTTATGAATAAAATTCTCTAAATACTCATGTCGTGGCAGTGGAGCTACACGACATGGGGGGGGAGATTGCACCCAATCTTGTCTTGATGGTGATGTTATTATATATCTCTTGTCTTATGTTATGCTATGCTCTTTGATTTTTAAGTTAATTCAAGTCTTTGTTTTAATTTTTGATATATTTTGTGAGTTTTAATTATTTCTTCAAGAATTACAAAAGGGTCGGATGGTAGTGGTATCATAGCTTTGGTTTAATTCAATCTTCTTGAAGCCTGTTTAAGACTTGTGGACAAAGTGGTGAAAGAAACAAAGGCAACTTGTGGACAAAGAGGTGAAAGAAACAAAGGCAGAGGTGAATTTGGTAATTTTTCAAGAAATAAATTTGGTAATTTTTTAATTTAGTTTAAAGAAGAAGACGTTTATAGGTTTATGGATATATATGGCTGAAAGAAGACTTGTTTTTAACTATTGGATAACAAATCCCCATTCCCAAAGGGTAAAGTAAGGTGGAAAACTATTAGTGGGTTTGTGAAAACCACAAAACCACCTTCCTCAACATTAATCCTCTTCATAATCCATCCATAAGGATCGAATCAACAAGGGAAGGAGCATAGAGAGCCACAGCAAGATTGCTAAGCCAATGGAAGTGTCTAATTTCTATAGTGAAGGGACACTAGAGGCTCTCAAGTCAATTTTATTATTTAAAAATCAAATATCTTTTTTTTTCTCTCACATCAAGTAAGTAATTGAAGAATTAATTTGGCTAAATTTCCTTTCTTCCCACCAATTCTACGCAGCACTAATTTTGCCTTCCTCTTTTCTCCTGAGTTGATCGCTAAGCGCACATCGCTTTTTCCACAAAGCTGTGAATAGGCTTGGTAATTATATAAATATATATATGTTTATTTTTTTATCTATTATTTTTAAAAAAAAACATGCGCTATTCTTCCTCTGCTCTCGCCGCCTTCGAACCCACCATCTCCCCCACTTCTCCGACTTCAAGATTTTCTCCAGCGATTGAGGACGCAACGCATCTCGTTTTTTTTTTCCCTGCTCTATCAGTCGCAGTGGAGAGAGGCTTGTATTAAGCTTTTACTAGGTTAAAGTATTAAAAAGATTTAGTTATTTTTTTTATTTTTTATTTTTTTAAGGTAGTTTCCACCCTAGCAGCACAAATTTTCAGCGCAGCCATTTCTTTTTTTTTTCCTTTTCGTTTCTACGCATTTCCGTGCTTTGTTTGGCAGGAAAACGATTGGTTTTTTTTAATTTTAAAAAAAGCTTTTAATACGGTTCCTTATGAAGCTTTAGTTAAAGCTTCATTTTTTGTTTCGCTTATGAAGCTTTTAATACGGTTCCTTATGAAGCTTTAGTTAAAGCTTATTTTTTGTTTCGCCTATTAAGATTAATTAAAGCTTAGCTCTAATATATATAAGCTTTATCCTCTTTCTTATGGATTCATGAAGCTTTTTGTTTTCTTTTAAAACGCCAAAGCTTATACTTTAAAGTTTAATCATTAAAGCTTTAATATATATATATATATATATATAATTAAAGCTTTTAAAAGTGCATATTTTGTTTTTAACAATCCTCTTGAAGAATTTTTCAGATGACCAGTTCATTGGAGCAATGACGCGAGAAACGTTGCTTCGTCCCACCATCGAGACTTCTATTAATTATTTTCAAAAATTTATTTTCCTTTTTCAACTCGGCTCCCACAAATCATGAGCTAAGTCTTCGTTACAATTACTCTTTACCAGTTGTAAATTAATTAAATTATTGCATGCATATTTTATTATCTAGTTGTGTGTCATATTTTTGCAGCCAACTGACACGATATCTAAGCTAAGTATTTACTATACTCTCTCTATTTATATTTTTATTTCAAATATTCAAGCATTTTGAGAGTATACTCTTTATAATAATTAAACCTTGATTTATTGTTCCTCGATCCTTTAAATTTGTTTAAAATTGTCAAACAGTATCCCTTTTAAATCCAAATAAATTTCATAAGTCATTGTTGAGATTATCACATTTTTTTAAGGATGATTATTTCATTTTGCATGTGCAAAATTAATTATTTCAATGTTTATTTCTTATTTTTTAATTAAATTTATTAAAAAATAGTTTACATGCTAAAAAAATCCATAAAAATGAAATTTAAGTTTTAAAATATTTTTAGACTATTTATCTTAGATTTTAAAAATATTTTTAGTAATATTTTGGTTATTTTTAATAATTTATTTTTTATAATTTTAATAAAAGTGAGTGTTTTAAAAAAATCTATTTTTGATGTTAAAAAAAATAAAGAAAATTAATGCAAATCCCTTGAGCTGTCCATGAAGGTATATGATGATGCAAGACCCAGACAGCTTACGAAAAATCAAAAAAAATCTCAAGGATTTTTCTTCGAAATTGGAAGTATTTTTTTCAGACCACGAGCTCAAGTCAACAAGCTTCGCATAAGACAGTGATTCGAACACTTTCCAAAACATCATTACAGTCAAAAGCTTTTCAACTCAAGGTTAGTATTTTCTACCCTCATATCCCTAATCAATTTATCTTTTATTCTTATGATGTTAAATTTCTCACGAGATTCTGTTTAATAACTTTATATACCCTATCCATAGAAGTAATAATGATTCACATCTCTTTCAAATATTAATATTGTTTTTGACAGATCATTTCAATTACACCACAATGATGGAGGTATGTATATGTATATATTCACTTCATTTTATATAACTTTTCATAAGTATTTCTATAATATTTTTTTCAACTTATGAACTTAATTAATAAACCATAGATTCAACATTAAGATTAGTTCAAGTTCAATAACTTAAATAAAATTTCTAGATAGAGAAAATCTGTGTCGGTATTTCAGTTTCAGAGGGAACTGGCCACTCCGCCTTAAACTTCTATTCTGAAGGAAGTGATGTATGGAATTAATCTGGTGGTATGGGACATCAGATTGGTTTCATGTACTTATTCCAAACACATTTATGTCTTCTATCTTTTACCATCTTATGTGTGTATGTGCAACGCGCCTATGTGGTATGGGACACTTAGACTCGTCTTACATACATTCATTTGATTGGTTCATTGCATATGCATTATGTGTAGATCTAGTCTTCCACACCAATCATGAAGCCATCCTCTCATGCATTTATGCAACTGTATATCGGGGACGCCCGTATATGGCATGCTTGTGGGCCTCCACTATTTATTTCAGTTGGTTTGTATGGAGGTGTGATTCCCAGTTACTTACACCTTCAAACGTGTGTGTGGCTATGACTTGAATACTTATGGGTTGTTTATATCTCAACACGACGTTGGGATTAATTGATGTGTTCAATTAATTGTTTAACTAATGTGGATAGTGTCTATGGCTATAGCCAACGAGAAGTGTGAGGGTACCGATTGAGGTGTCGCACTGCATGAGATGTGCGAGGGTACCAATCGAGGTGTCGCACTATACGACGGTATTGATTGAGGTGTGTCATATGACTGGTGGATTAAGCAGTAGTGTGAAGATGATGATCATTTTTCTTTTGTGAATCATGTATTAGACTTTTTGTGCATATTATTATTGGTTTGATAATCACTGTGACGATCACCATTTTGGGTGTCGCACGACTTTTTCTTGTTGGTATTCCATGTCCATAAGAACCTCTAAGTCATGCCTTTGTGCCTCTGAGCCATGTTCGGACCTCTAAGTTTACCTTGCAAGTTATGGTATCAATACCTATAAGCATAATCTTGTTCTCTCAACATTTTGTTTCACACAACTGAGGACAGTTGCTTCCTCAAACAGGAGGACTGTTACAGAAAGATATATTTTATAATATTTTTAATGAATTAATAATCGTAAAAAAATGTGCTTAATGGAATGTACACAAAGTTATTTTATGTAACAAGGTCCATTAACAATTATCTTTGGGCAAAGGTTTTTATATGTACAAACCTTAGGAGACTTCATATGGTTAATAATATGTAAAGCAATACCCAAAAGTGGGAAAAGCAAGCCCAATTTGTATACACATCTATTATTAGCTCCTTGGACTATTTTTATGAATAAAATTCTCTAAATACTCATGTCGTGGAAGTGGAGCCACACGGCATGGGGGGGAGGGAGAGATTGCACCCAATCTTGTCTTGATCGTGATGTTATTCTATATCTCTTGTCTTATGTTATGCTATGCTCTTTGATTTTTAATTTAATTCAAGTCTTTGTTTAAATTTTTGATATATTTTGTGAGTTTTAATTATTTCTTCAAGAAGTACAAAAAGGGTCCCGTGACACTTTCCTTGCTCCTTGACACCAATTCTTAAATTCTTTTACATCTGCAGAGCAGTTGGATTAATCTCCATTATCTCTGGTCTCTCTTGTAAAAATTTTCATTAATGCTTATTGTAAACCACAAAAAATAAGAAAAAATAACATTAAACTCACATAATTCCCCCGCAACGTCGATTCGTCTGTTGAATAGTAATAACACGTGTTCCAGCCGTCATATCAATGATCCACATGTAAATCATCAACACAAATCAACAAAATAATATTTTTTATTTAGTAAATATTAAAATTTACTTCAAAAAATATCAAAATTTTACAATAAGAAAGAAAAATTAACAACAATTAACTAAAGATTGCTCTGATACCACTGTTAAAATCCTAAGATCTCTCTAGATAATTGTTATACATAAACATGCATTAATCAAACATAATCTCATCCACTCGACCACCCCCGAGCCCAAGAGATACACAAATGAAGTACATCATACCTTTACCTTGATGTCCCATACCATCAAGAGAGGTATAACTCCAATCCAGTAACATGTAGCTATATTGTGAAATGGTAGGTGAGTAGTTATGATCCTCTACACACAAGAGAGCATAACATAACCTAGCCTCAAAATAAAATCAAGAGACCATAGCCTAAGCCCCAAGATAACATAGCCTTGGCCTCCCTTGAGTGTGCCCCATGCCCCTATTATATAGGAGGGCCCTCAAGTGACTCTTGACTCTCCATTTTCCATGTGTGACCCTTGGATGCCTGACCCTAACCTTAACCCTTAAGGTTAGTCCTAACCCATGCTCCACTAGAGCTTGTTCCCATGCTCCCATGCTCACAAGCCTAATGTGGGTTAGCCTCCTAGTATATGCACACATAATGTGCATATAACAGCTATACACAATTCTCAAGAAGGGTACATAAACAAGCAAGAAACGTAAAGCCTTATCTTTTAAGGTGATTATGTTCTCTTAAGAATTGAAAAGAGACATCTCAAGAATATTGAGAAGAATCCAGTAGTGAAAGAGTGTTCTCTTATGTTTATTTTAAATAAGGTGATTATGTTCTCTTAAGAATTGAAAAGAGACGTCTCAAGAGTGTTGAGAATGTTGAGAGATGTAATCGCGGTGTTATGTGTGTGGAAAAGCACCCTAGAGATGCAAGATATTGTGGTAAGACAAGAATGCCACATGTGATATTGTATGGTGTGAGAGTATTGACCAAAAGAGTGGAAAAGGGAGTGCCCCATGGATGATGATGCGTAAAGTGGAATAAGGCTAGAAGGCCTATATCATTGTATGGTTCATTGTGAATGCAATAGAGTGTTGTGTTGAGTGTGCAATCGCTCCCTCTCTCTAGTCATGGAGTTTTCAGTGTGGTATAACCCATCTTAAGTTTCATGCTTAATCTTGTGTCTATCACCATGATTAATCCCATATTAGGATTGTTAACATGGTATCAGATCTTGGGTGGGCTCTTGGTCATGGTGAATATCTATGTATAGTTTTCTTGGTTATACGAGGTTATTTGATTAAGCATTATTTTCAGTTTATTATGAAGAAAAATTAGCACACTCATTGTCATTAGTATTGCATTCAGAGAGAGATTATGTTGGTGATTGGAGAGAGTCTTGAAGCTACCATGGAAGCTGAAATTGGAGATTTCAGCAAATATAAAGGCTATGGAGTCTTCGGTGTCAACAAGGAAGCTGCCAAGAAGTTTGTAGAGGTAATTTATGAAGTTTTGCCTCAATGTTTTTGGTTATTGAACATGGGATAATGCTCTTGTGGAGATGCATGCTTGTCAAGATGATGGCAAGTGAGATGGTGGACTCAATGGAGTTCACATGTGTATGCATCAAAAAGAGGATGCACTTGTGGATGTTGCTCAAGGAGATGAGCAAAGTTGTGAAAGCTCTCAGAACTTTCACAATGGTGTATGCACCTTGGTTTCTTGTGGGAAACCTTAAGTGAAGCGCCCTTGAAGGTTTAGCATGCAAAGAGGAGAGCATGCAAGGTCATGGAGTTCATGGTGGACCTCACGGTAGTCATGAGTTGACTACAAGATACTCAAAGAAAGAGAAATGGAAGGTATTGGGAACACATGCAATAGGCACCTAGTTGGGGTGGAGGCAATGACTGTGGGTGTCAACTAGGCCAGCTGAGGCTGAGACCGAGATGTTCAATGGTAGTCGACTATAAAGGCCACATCAAATTCAGAGAAAGAGGAGTATATTTAAAAAGGAGCAAAAGCACAGAGTGACAACCCGTTGGAGATAGCCAACGCAAGAAGAATATGCGCAATCACCCGGAGATAACCAATGCAAGAAGATAAATGTCTTGGCAGTTTTTAGCATAGCAATGAAGAGCTTGTAAGGTAGCAAGGTGCTGAGGTGAAGCATGGTGTATAACATGTGTGACAAGGAGAACCAAACTCCATATAAAAAGGGCAATCAAGTGCACAACAGCAATGAGAAGAAGAAGAATGTCGTAGGGCAGCACATCTGGAGCAGCAAACCTCCACTACAGTGAATAGAAGCAGCAGCGTACACGGCAGTTTTGCCAGCTGGACATGTGCTGATTGGAACAAAGCATGCAAAGACCTAGGCTTCTTGGGACATTACAAGAGCAGGCCATAGTCGACTGCAAAGAAGCAATAGCAGCCATGGCCGCCTTCTCTACGTTTTCACTAACAACATAAAGAGAAAGCGGTGCAGGTAGTCGTCGTTTCTCTATGTTGTCCGAGAAGAAGTTCACAGGAGGAATGATGAAGAGACCGGGAGCCTCTAGAGCCAGCATAGCAGAGAAGAGAGAAGGAACATCGCTCAGCCACAGAGACCACACATTTTCTTTTGTAGAAGATAAGCAGTGAAGCAGCGCTGGTGGACATTATTGAGATAAGTCTCAATAAAGTTTTTTTTGGAAAATCTTATTTTTTAGTGTAAAAAAGACCTCAATAATAAGAGGTAGTTCACATGCATTTGATTTTTGTTTTAAAAAAAATGTACGTGGTGTAAAGATGCCCAAGTAGAGGTATCTTGATGTTTTTGGTGGTCATCAAGAATCATAACCCTTATTCATTTGGGATCTTTAATATACGACGTCATATAAACCATATTAGACGGGTACCATGGCCTTGCTTGCATGCATAAAAAGAATTATACTCTTTTACCTAGATTTTATGAGAGTTCGTTACCCGGCTTTGGCTAAAAGGCATTGTATTTGTTTCACCCATGTATATAAGGGCAACCGTGCTCGAGCCTGCGTGCTCAAAACGAGATGTGTATTCACCCATTGGTATAAGGATTGCCCTGCCACCTGAGCTCACCGAGAAGCTCAAAATGGTTGTCGTGATGGTGCATAAGCGATGCACTTGTGAGGTGCATGCGCATGGATTGGTTCCCATCCGAACTTCTATGTTCAAATTGGACTCAGTGGTTCCGCTGGAGCGAGTGGGCTCAAAATGGACTTCGGTGTCTAAGATGATAGACACGCACACACATATGGACACTCCAATGTAATATTGAGAGGGAGTGTTGGAGAGACGCGTTGCATTTGGCAATGCTACATTGGTGTTATGGGTGATGGGTGAGTTGTGAAACACCTTGATTAAGAGGGGGTGTTGAGAGATGTAATCGCAGTGTCGTGTATGTGGGAAAGCACCATAGAGGTGCAAGATATTGTGGTAAGATAAGAATGCCACATGTGATATTGTATGGTGTGAGAGTGTTGACCAAAAGAGTGAAAAAGGGAGTGCCACATGGATGATGATGTGTCCAGTGGAATAAGACTAGAAGGCCTATATGGAATTATGGTTTATTGTGAATGCCATAGAGTGTTGTGTTGAGTGTGCAAACTCTCTCTCTTTCTAGTCATGAAGTTTTTAGTGTGGTATAACCCACCTTAAGTTTCATGCTTAATCTTGTGTCTATCACCACGATCAATCCCATATTAGGATTATTAACAAAGAAGAATCCAGTAGTGAAACTAGCACCAAGCTTTTACACACCATTTAGAATCACCAAAAAGATTATGAACTTGCATATTAATTAGATCCACCATCGCACTTGCACATTCACAATTCTTTCCACATTAGTTTATTGAAACCATTTAAAGGACAACTTCCTTCACATCCTACTTATGAAGAGCGACCCCTTATTGTTGATCAAGAGGAAATACTTGAACCTAACACAATCATTATCACCAATGGAGACAAGGTTTAAGGGTCCTAAACCTTGCCTCCATTGGTGTCACCATAATGGAGCTTTTTACTTGGGTAGGAAGCAAGGAGGGAGAGCTTTTGAGAGTTCTATCTCTACCTCAATGCCAATCATGTGTGTAAGAATGGAAGAGGGAAGGAGATGGAGATGAATATGGAGAGGGAGAGCATGCAACTCACACACAGAATCCACTAGCAAGAGAAAGTAAAGCAAACAAACAAGGCTCACCCCAAGAACACAAGGCTAGACTCAATTGTGACAACAAAATTATGTGTATTCTCATTAGTCAAAAATGACACATATGCATGTTCATATTACAATGCACGGCCGTCCAAGTAATGTCCAAGGGTCCAAAAACTACAATGAGCTGAATTCCTATGCTATGTATAAGCTGCCGGTGTTACACATTTTGTAAACTCAATAATTATGAATCAATCAAAACTATAAACCCATCAGCTTGGTAATATCCCAAAGACATTACATGACATGCAAAAGATGTGACAAAAAAGGTGTAGCCACTCATCCAAAGTAATGTCGCGTTCTCAATTATAAATGAAGTCATTTACTTCAAAGCCATGGCTCAAAGATCTTTCTTAGATTCATCATTAAGGTAGGAATTAAACATGTCTTAGGCAACCTATGATGCTAGATTCTCATGAATATGAGCCAAATATTGGTAATCTTTATACATCATTACTTGACCCACTCAAATTATTATGGATAACGCGTCTATCAAACACTCAAAAATATAATGGATAAAGTATATTATCATTACTTGATGCTTGCTCTACATACACTGTACTAAACTTATATTTCCTTCAGAAAATAATTTTTACATGAGCCATTCAGAAAACCCACTTGGAGGCTTTTATTGAGACTATGTACGCACCCATCTTTTAAGCGTGAAACGCTTTGAGGCAAATAATGTTTAAGCTCAAGATATCACTGGGTGGATAGCTGAAGTACATTGCCACATGATGCCCCTATAATTATTCATTCAAGCTAACCAGCCTTCCACATGCTTGCATATGAATACTGTAAAACCACATACATATGGAAACCTTGTGATACAAAAAATGTGATGAGCACCACATCCACCTCTCCTACTCCACTACATGCCTTCTAAAATAGGCCCTTCGAATGTATCACCATTTCCATACTTGAGGTTGCAACTATGTTTCATCTAGGGAATGGCCTTGGGAAGACCATTCGTGCCAGGAAAAACGGGGAGCAATGTCAGCAGCAACCAATTTTCCACAGGGGATATCTCACCCAGGGCCATTCTCTGACATCCTGGAAGTAAGGAGGAGCAACAACTCAGCAGGAAGCAGTACTCCTGAGATGATAGCAATGGCTGGCCCGTCCTCTCTCTAACAAATCAACAGTCTGCCAAGAATTGCCGCCGAAGCGCGGATGTGTCAGAAAGCACCCGGATTCCAATGCAGGAACTCTGATCTTCGGATGGCCTTGACGCCCGTGCTATGACAATGACAGCAGCCAGAGCAGAGGACACTTCACCACTTACTTCTTCAAGCACTCATGCAAATCACTCAGCATGTGCCTGTGCCTTGAGCTCATCAAGACAGGCATTAAACTACATCATGCAATTTGAGACACTTTAAATAACATCCATAAACATTTCTGACATTTGAAACAAGAGACAACTGTTTTGACCAAAACCTAGCTTCACTCTTAACCGAATGACAGGGCCATCTCATTATAAAAGTTGTGCACATCAGGCACTTGTGATTCACCTCTAGCCTCAAGACTAAGGGGTGGGGGGCTTACTTTCCCTCTGCAAAGTAGCCTATAGAGGCTACCCTCTTCTCCACAATTAAACACAGGTAAAAATGAAAAGGAGTTCTGGCCCTATGCTCCCCACAACATAAAGGTTCGGCTGTGGCTCTTGTGGCTGGGCCTACACTGACATTTAATCATAGAGGCAGGAGTGCTTAGCAAAACGTTGGCGGCATCAGGATGTCTCTCTTGCACTGTCAGCAAAATCCATGCAGAAAGTAAATCATGAAGTTGAAGTATACAAATTGCACTGACTACCTAGAGATACTTGTGGTATCAAAAAAGGCTCAGACAGATTTCCAATTTCTTAAATTGACCCGATCACATGTAGCCAACCATGTCCTGATATCATGGACATGCGCAGATGCCTGCTAAAGAGCAATTTGCCTCATAGGTTGCAATGCCCTTCCTCCATGAAGGTTTTCAGCTCCATAAAGAAAGGGCTTTCACTTTGGTCTCTCCTTCCATCCGTGACGTCCTTGAACTCTGCCATCAACTTGTCCCACTTCTCCCTGCATTGCTTTCCATCTCTGTGGATGCCTTGAGCTCCTAGAGCCTCTGCTAACTCTTCCCACAACGAAGCTCTTCTTGTGAGCATGGTGAACTTGCTGTCCATCTCCATTCTCAGTTTAATCAACCGCAACACCTCAGACCTCTTCCAATTCTTGGATCTCTTCTTTGGCCCTCCTTGCTCATCTGATTGGTTCTCACCCAAATTCACCATTGGTGCGAACCCGGCACATGACGTCTCCCCGAGAAGCCTTTGGGTGAGAATGATCATTGCATTGTTGAACACGCGCCTTTGCTCACGCTCCTCGGCTCTCAATCTATCCTCTCTCTCCTGCCTGAGTTTCTCCTTCAACTGCTCTCTCTTTTCCACTGCGTCCATCAGATCAGTGAAGAACTTCTGCTGCTTTGCAAGCAAGGTTTCCATGAGCTCCTGCACAGCTGGAAGGTCAGTGACAGACACATAATTCAAAACTTTTTTTCTCTTTTTGACTTGAGTGTGGTTATCCATGGCATGCTCAGGATGATTATCTCCGAAAGCATCTGCAGTTGCAGCATAGAAATGAGGAGAATCTTCCTCTCTGAGACCAATCTCTCCACTCAGATCAAGCTCCAGTTCTTCACTCTGCTGGCCAGTTTCATGTCTCTCCTTGATTGGGCCCATGATATGCTCACCCTCTCTCTCCCTCTTCTTGGACCTTCCTGCCAGCAGCAAGTGAAGCTCATCATGGTAAGGGAAATCTTCCTTCTCTCTGATACCATCTCTCACCTCTTTGTAGCTTGCACAGAGCTTCTCCCACTTATCCTTGCACTGCTGCACATCTCGGGAGAAGCCATCTCTTTGAAGGGCATCAGCAATTTGATCCCAAAGCTCCGATTTTTTGCCCGTCTGCCCAAACTTAGCATCGATGTCACTCCTTACCCGGATAAGCTTTAAGGTTTCAGGCCGGGTCCAGTTCTTAGAGCGCTTCCGGTGCTCCCGTTCACGTTTGCGATCATCCTCTCGTGAGGTCCCCTCGCAGTCCATCAAGTTTTCAGTGTTGATGTACAAACGGGCTTCTGATGCCCCCATGGTTTCCTTCATGGCCATGGCCGACCTCATGAAGGAAGAAGGCGGCATGGAGGGGCTGGTAATGGCCAGGGGAGGTGCATATGAAGTGAAACATGATGAGAACTCCCTCATCTCTGAGGAGACCAGAAGCTCGGTCCTGTTCTCTCCAGAATTTTCGATGGACGGGCTTTGAGGAAGCTCTGGGCGGTAGGCAAAATCATCCAGCTCACTCCTTGCAGGCAATGACTTGTTAGCAGCAATGGCAGAAGGCCGCGGAATGTAGGAAGGGAAAGGGCGGGGCAAGGGTAGCGTAAATCTCTCAGACCCATACATGATTGTTTGCAGCAGAAAAACCTAAAGTCAACACTGCATGTTTATCCTGCACCTCCGTGTTTTCTGCTCTGATCAGAAAACCCTAAAAGCATCTACATTTGTACATCCTGCTACTATGGTGACGAAAAACCATCCCTGAAAGCTTCTGTCTCTGCACATCCTGCTACTTATAACCTGGTATCTGCAATCCTGATGAAGAAGCGGCAGAAAACCCTAAAAGAATGTGCTGTGCATGTTCTGGTATATTGCCATCAAGGTGACAAAGCAGCAGCAACCCTAAAACTATCCCTTTGAGGGAAACCCTAAAAACAAATCCCAGACAAGCATCGAGATAAAAGTACTCAGGCAGTAACCATGTAAAACCCTAAAAAGCAGAACCGCGCAGAAACCATGACAGCCTCATGACGTTGGCCATTGAAATCGCCCCCGTGAGTCAGAAAACTGCGGTGGATTATTCTCTCTCACCAGCTCAGACTAAGCCATGTTCATGTCCTACTGTACTCTGTAAATCTGCCACCATGATGATGAAGATGAAGAAGAAGAAGCTGCTGCACAGCAGGGCTAGTGCTTAACTACACTCTCTTCTTTGTTAGGAAAGAATATTAAAGATGTCTCCTTTTTTAAATATATATACTCAACTGTTAATTTCAAGGCAATAAAAGAAATCTGTATATCAGCATCTCAACCTTGTCTTTGTTTAAGAGGATAGAATCTACCACTCCTTAGACCTTTCTTTACTTAAGAGGATAGACTTTTGTATACAATATTTTATAATCTCTGAATGTTGTATTAATCATGTGATAGACTAAGGAGGATAGAGTTTTGTATATAATAATTATATTCTCTTAATGTTGTATTAATGATACGATGTTTCCTTCGTAAGCACGGATTACATTCAAGGAATGTCTATACTTTCTATGGATGACATCAACGTGTGCTTCAACTCTATTTGTGGACCCTTTATTGCTTTATATGTAGGTAGACTCTCTCATCACAATCGTATCTAATGTTGTGTGGGATATCAGCACTACCCTAGCTATAGACACCATCAACCATGGAGTGTGCTTCAACTCCAACACTCGAAACTTCATTGTCTTGTTTCAATCGCACTCTGACTTGTCTCATTGTCATCGATTATGATGCTATTGTCGGTATTGTTGCAAGAGATTCTTGGCTAGCTCATCATGGGATGTACAGTGTTGGTGGTATCACTATAAGGGTTATTATATAAAATATATTTATGCATTCAAGGGGTATTTTTGAAATCCCTCATTTGTGAATCCAAACATTTAAAATGACCCATTCATAACTTTTTGTTCAAAATAAATATATTCCCTTATGAGGATGTTTGGTTTTTAAGCAAGAAGTCGCAGGTTCAATCCCAGATACAAAGCTAATTAGCAGCATTACGTTGAGGCATTTTGTAAGTGGTATTTGAAAGGGGATACCCATTTTGTAAGTGGTATTTGAAAGGGGATACCCATTTTGTGGTAATTAAATATGTGAATGCGAATAATCTTTAAAATAAAAGCTTCCATAGATCATGAAAACCATATGATTTATGTACCCTAATATCATCCATGCATATTTGGATCAGCTTCGTTGACTATGGAGCCTAGTATTCTATGAGATGTTGTGCTTGGTCAACACAATATCAAGGACTTTTAGCAAGAAATTATTGGATTAAAAAAACAAAAGGGGCATTAATCTCATGTTGTACCCAAAGAATGTTCCTAATTATGTTACATAATTACACACTTCTAGTCAAAGGGCCATTGGTACCCTCATACTCAAGAATTAGAATATCATCTATGCTAGGTGATGTAAAGTAATAGTAAGTATTATGAGTTTGTAAAAAAGCTTATTACCATATCACTACTAGAGCCTTGTGATGCAAACAGCCTCCAAGTGCATTTAGGTGTGACAAAATGAGCTTAAAAGTTGTTCTTATTTTAGACAAAACATCTGCATGAGTAGAGTATATATTTCTTGTAAATGAAGATACATGGATAGTACAAATAAACTAAGGAACTCTCTCTCTCTCTCTCTCTCTCTCTCTCTCTCTCTCTCTCTCTCTCTCTCTCTCTCTCACACACACACACACACACACACACGCACGCTTCTCATCTATTATAAAACTCACATGAAATTGGATACCTTTATATATATATATATATATATATATATATATATATATATATCCTACAAACAAACACACACACACACACACACACACACACACACACACTCACATGCACATTTCTCATTTTGGTAAATCCTACAAACTCACATGAAATTGGATACATTTATATATATATATATATATATATATATATATATATATATATATATCCTACAAACTCACATGAAATTGGATACATTTATATATATATATATATATATATATATATATATATATATATATATATATATATCCTACAAACAAACACACACACACACACACACACACACACACTCACATGCACATTTCTCATTTTGGTAAATCCCTTATTAGTGGTATGAAAGCTTTGGTGGTAGATTCACATAACTACCCATTATTTTGGGTCCATTCACATAAGGGCAGCTTCCAAATAATAAACTAAACCTAATCTATTACATGCGAGATTTACTCGACTAACATGGCATTCATTCCTGCTAAGCCAGCTATGGCTGGCTATAGTTTATGACCCTGCAAACGCACTGAGGAGCTGGTGATGGCTGGTTATGGTTTATGACTCTAGAAACGCAAGTTGGCAACTTCATGCAGCCGTACCTATATAAACTGGTGTAAGGTGAGTGCTTATACACTCACTTAGCCCGTGTCTTGTGGTTGTTTGCCATGTCTCTTGTGCTTGCATCAGCAGGGAGTTCTTCCTCTCAGGTAGCTCATGTCTCTTGTGCTTGCATCAGCAAGGAGTTCTTCCTCTCAGGTAACTCATATGGATTTACCTTTGATATACTAGTAATGGTATATAGACTATTGAGTCCCATGATGGTTGTCAATGGGAATCTCTTTGCTCTGTACAAAATTATGGGTTAATGACTTGGTTGAAACCCACATTGTGCTTTTTCCATATTGTGTATTCTTCAGACTATTCATTTTGACTTATGATGCATGAATGGATGATGACCTTTAGCAGATTCCTATCTATGAATTAATATCTGATTTCGGATAATATATTCTCTAGTTTTTTGGTACACCTACAGTTGAGTCTTTCTGGCTAAAATGAGCTTGGCACTACACTTATGAGCAAATCTTGAAATCTAATCTCTAGATGCCCTAAACCACTAGACACACATCAAGGTTACAGAGCAGCGCATAGCTTTTTCCTTTGAGTATTATGTTACCCCGGTGGTTGTTTAATATAGGCTTGATACAAACTAATTAAGCATTTTGAATTTTTCAACTGAAGTCTTACATGGCTTAGTACTCATGATGTGCTGATTCAATATCAATGATGATATGTTTCTAGTTTTTCTGTGGTGATGATCTCTTAGTCTTTTATGATTGCACACCTACAGTTGAGTCTGTGATGGTGATTGATCTATGTATATGGAAATCTAACCTTAGCTTATGATGCCCTAATCTCTGATTCACAAGTATTGACAGATCGCCAATAATACAAGGTTGTGCACATTTTTCTTGAATCTACAATGCCCAGTATGGTTTTTAATAGGTTTATAAGTAAAGAGTATCATTTCTCTACACCCAGTCATGCATGGCTGGTTGCTCTTGATGGTGATTCAATCTCACATAATGCTAATTCTATTCTAGGAAATTTTAGGGTTTGTGACTAAACTGCATTTGATCTAGGCCAAAGAATTGCCAATGTAACTCCTAAACTTATAGCTTAACACTCGGATTAATTATAGGCACATTAGAGGAGAGAATGTCATGTGCACATGATACTATCTCTAGCTTCTCTTGCCCAGCCAAGACAAGGCTACCTAAGTGCCACCAATGAAGCCCTTAGAATGCCTTCAATAACACTACAACGATTGAGGTGTTGTCTTAATAGGCGTGGAGATGCATCCATCTTTAGTTGAGATTTTTCCATCTTACTTACCCAACTCCTTAGGCTAACCTTGCTCACTACTTTATGAGCAAATATCACATTAATTTAATTCCTCAATCCTCGCTAGAAGTACTTCATGCTATATGAATTTGCATTCCAATTCATTGTTCTAGTCCTTGGTGGGCATTAAATCCTTTAACCTCTCAAATAAGGTTTCCTTGGGTAAATCGTAATGTACACAACTATATATTTCAATTCAAACCCATCTTTCCAATTAATTTCTCATATCCTTAGATTTCTTATGGGTGGACTTAGACATTCCTAAGGTGACCACTTAATCCTAGTTATCGAAATTGTTGTATAAGGTTTTCTCTAAGTTGAAGTATTTTGGTGTGCAGTACTTTGTACTATAGTTTTGCGGCTAGATTTGCGTTTCGGGTGTGTTTCGGCCACTACTATAGGTGTTTTCAAGCACTTTAGAAAGTTTCAATTTGGAACTGTTTCAATCTCAACACTCGTTTATTACAATGCAGCAGTGCATTTTGGGTGTCCAAATAGAGATTACACATTTATCTGATTGTGGGTGTATGTACATGTACTCTGGTCATGTGTTATGACATACAGGTTTTGCAAAAGTACCACTACAGGAGCTATAATAGATATTGCTTTGTTGTAGGTTACATACAAAAACTATCTATTTGTAGATTTTTAGTTATTATAAGCAAAGATGTCTGACAACATCAAACAGATTGTCAGTGAGAAGCTTGACAAGAACAAATTCCATGCATGGAATTTCAGAATGACCAATTTCTTGATGGGAAAAGGATTTTGGGACTATGTTAAAGGAGACAATAAGGAGCCTCTAGAATTATTTAAAGAGAATGCAATTCTAGCAAAGATAAAGGCATTCAAAGACTAGAACCAGGATACAAAGAAAGTCATGTATTGGCTTTCAGTCATTGTAACAAACACTATGATAGGGCATATACAGGATGCCAACACTCCAGTAGTTGTTGCATGGAA
Organism: Cibotium barometz; assembly: GCF_041138505.1. NCBI lineage: Eukaryota > Viridiplantae > Streptophyta > Polypodiopsida > Cyatheales > Cibotiaceae > Cibotium > Cibotium barometz. The sequence goes on from NC_141096.1 coordinate 17,120,608, forward strand.
AAACCTAGTAAATATGTTTTAAACAAACACAAAGACAAGGATGTTATAGCTAAAATAGGAGCTACATACAATGGAGAAGAAGAACATGCCTATCTTCAATGAGTATACATTGGAGAAGAAGAACATGTCTATCTTCAATGAGTATACATTGAAGACCAAGTGAATTATTGAAACCCTTAGATCTATTAATGTCTCAGTGGGAAATGATGACTTGGTGAGCGTCTTTTTAAATGGGCTTAGCAAAGAATACAAGCCATTCAAGACCTCTATTTGCTATAAGGGAGACTGTTCCCAACTTTTAGGATTTGGTGTCCATGGTAATCATAAAAGAGAAGTCTTTGGCTGAAGACTCTTCCTCTCCCAAAACAAGAACACTTCAGAACATGCCCTTCTACTAAAACTTGGGTAGAGCTAGAGATAAAGGTCATGGTTGAGATGGCCATCGTGGTGGCCATTTTGGAAATTAGAATTATGGATAGTAGCAATCCAATGATTCGCAACAAAAACACACAGATGGAAGAGGCTAATCTCATGTGATTTGTCACACTTGAAAGTATTTGGATGCATTACACATATACACATTCACGATAAGCTATGCAGTAAGTTGGATCCAAAGGCTGAAAAACGTGTGTTCATTGGTTACTCCCTTGAGCAAAAGGGGTAGAGATGTTATAACCCTATCACATGTGAGATGAGAGCGAATAGGGATGTTGTCTTTGATGAGATGAGTAGTTGGTATGATGTTATGAAAGACTCAATTAGGGCTTATGCATAGGAGCAGGTGGTTACACAAAATACAAGTCAGCAATCCCAATCATTAAGTGGACCAAGAGAGTCCTCTCTAAGTGGGTTTGTTGATAGACCATGCAGTGGCAAGCTGCGTCAAAAAATCAGTTGTGCAGGTTTAGCAAGTGCATCACATAAAGGCAAAGAGAAGGTGGATGAGTCTCGTAGTATGCTTGACATTTCAACAGGGCATTCATATGTTGATGGAGAGTCTAGTGGCTCAGAGCAGAGCCTTGATGAGGAGTTTGGGATTCCAACTATTAGGACACCTCGTGTAAGGAAGGCTAAGGTGGCTGCCATAAGGACACCAAGGATAAATCCAAGACCACGCAGGTCAAATAGAGTCAAAAACCTTGTTCAGAGATTAATGTATGATGGTTATGTAGCTCACCATTATGCATACATGGAAAAGGTTGTGTAGGAGATTGAACCCACATATTTTGAGGATGTTGTTGGGTTGGGAGAAAGCCATGGATGAAAAAATGGCTACATTGGATGCAAATAAGACATGGGAATTGGTGCCTTTTGCCTTTTTGCCTGAGGGCAAAAAGGCAATTAGATATAGGTGGGTCTACGAAGTGAAGCACAACTCACATGGAAGCATTAGTAGATACAAGGTGAGATTGGTTGCCAAAGGTTATGTTCATACCTATAGCATTGATTATGAGGAGACATTCAACCCAGTTGCCAAGATGGCAACCGTGAGAGTTGTTATTGTAGTGGCAGCATCAAAAGGTTGTTTTACATTAGATGGATATAAAGAATGTGTTCTTGCATGATGAGTTGCAAGAAGAAGTATATTTGGAATAGCCAATTGGTTATAAGGATTTGAGTCGCCTAGATTATGTGTGCAGGCTACATAAAGCCTTGTATGGCTTAAATTAGGCTTGGCATGATAAGATCACACAGTATCTTATCAACATTGTCTTTCATATACAGATGGTTGATCATTCACTCTATGTGCAAAAGAGTGATAAGGGGATTTTGGGTTGATGGGTGACAATAAAGAGGAAGCTGAGAATGCAAAGGGTCTCCTTAAGAAGAAGTTTGACATGAAGGATTTGGGTGAGTTGAGATACTTTCTTGGCATTCAGGTCATCTCAAGACACGTGAGGGAATATGGCTATCTTAGAGACATTATGCATTGAACATGTTGTCTAAATATCGCATGGCTAGTTGTAAGACCATTTATGTACCATGTTGTCTAAATATCGCATGGCTAGTTGTAAGACCATTTATGTACCATTGGATCAAAATGGCAAGCTAAGTGCAAACACAAGTGAGATTTTGGAGAATGCCACTATGTATAGAAAGATAGTGGGCAATTTGATCTACATGACGATCGCTAGGATAGACATGAACTACACAATTGGATTGGAGAGTCAATTTATGCAGGTTCCTCAGAAGCCACATTTGGATGGTGTGAGGAGCACACCGCTACGTGAGGTCCACAGTGGATTATGGCCTCTTTTATGAGGTTGGTATATAGTTGTATATAGTTGCAAGTGTATGGATACACTGATGCAAATTGGGCTGGCAGCATCTTGGAGTCTGGACAGAAGATCTACTAGCAAGTTTATGTTTTCCTTTGGGAGTTGTGCTATTACATGAAGTAGTAAGAAGCAGCCAATAGTGGCCTTGTCAAGTACAGAGGTAGAGTACAAGGGTGTTGTGAGATGGGAGCATGTGAGGTAGCTTGGTTAAGTAAGCTACTTGGAGATTCGGGACTACATGTGGATAGGCAGATTATCATCTATTGTTGTGCGATAACCTTAGTAGCATACAGTTGGCTAAGAACCCAATGTTTCATGCACAGACCAAACGCATAGAGTTCCATTATCACTTCATCAAAGAGAAGGTCTTGGTAGGAGATATTGATCTTGTGTACGTCAACACAGAGGAGCAGGTTGCTGGCATTTTCACCAAGGCCTTGGGAGCAGAGAACCTTCACAGATTTTGTACTATTCTTGGAGTCTTGGAGATGGAGTTGAGCTTGCGGGGGAGTGTTAAGATGTCAAGCTCAATACAAGCTAACAATCATGATGCACCTAGATGACCTTTCCTAGTGTATTTGGTAGTTGACACAACGGATCTTTGCCAATGATTCTACAACTAGACTACACCTATCTACTCTAACCGAGTTATGGCTTACTTATCTTGCCAGCTCACCTGTTTAGCGTGTTCACATTTATGGACCACTTGTACATAGTACTCTAGTACTTATATTGGGTTTTTACTTATATTTTGTAGCCTTCTTTTGAGAATTGTAAGAAGAAAAGGAAGATTTCAGTGTTCCATTTTTGTGTGTGTGTGTTATCCATTATTGTTAGAGAGAGAGAGAGAGAGAGAGTGTGTGTGTGTGTGTGTGTTATCCATTATTGTTAGAGAGAGAGAGAGAGAGTGTGTGTGTGTGTGTGTGTGTGTGTGTGTGCGTGCTTGTAAGAGCTCAAGCTCTCTCTTCTCCCCCAATCTTTTCAAGAAGATCACAAAACACATTTAAAACTTGTCTTGAAAATCTTTAAAGAAAACCAATTATATGCAAATCTTGAGAAAAGCTTCTTCTTTCTAAAAGAAATAAAATATCTAGGTCATATTGACGAAATTAGAGTTGATCTTAAGAAGTTTCAAACCATCAAAACTTGGCCTACTCCTAAGAATGTGATGTTAGTATACACTCTGTGCCCGCCTCTCAGCACGTTTCTCACATCTATGTTTGGTGCACATTTGTAAAGGCCCCCATTATGATGAGAAGCCATTGGTGGGAACCTTGGCTTAAACGCCATTGTGACCATTGATGGTTAGGAGATGCTCAAGGGTGCAAGTGTTAGTTGGGAGGGGTGGGAGGGTTGCAACTGTTAGTTGTTGGGACCCGAGGTAGTGCCCTTGTTGAGGGGTTCCACAGGGGGGCTAGCAGTCGGGGTCCTACGTGAGCTCTCAGCACAATGGTATGAAGAATATTCTTGGAATATTTCATAAAATATATCTAAGTTCATTATTAGTGGGCGGTGGATAGTTGGTCATATTCTTGATATGAGTGCAGTGATCATGTCCATATCATGTAATCGTTCGCATTGTCTACCACACCACCTGTAGCACTCTATATAGACACAATTATCACAAGCTAGGGTATCCAATGCTTGTGAGTATCCACACCCTTTTACACTCAGTACTTCCTCCAATGTCTGTCTAGATTGCCATCTAAGCTCTACTTGAGAGCGCATAGGTGGACAGTGCCATTACATTATTGTACATGTCTCAGAATTTTTTAATTCTCTATCTATTATATTGTCTACTAATGCACTTTGTTTTTCTATCTATCTTTCCCTGTGCTATATTCTTATATGTGAATGAGGTTCGCTCTTTTCTAAGTCTTTGCGGTTATTATCAAAAATTTGTTCATAATTTTTCATTGATTGCATTGCCTTTGACTATGCTCCTTAAGAAGCACACTATTTTTCGTTGGGGTGAGCACCAACAAAAATCCTTTGATATGCTCGAGCATATATTTTGACACATGCCCCTAGGCTACAATTGCCAAATTTTTGTAGACCATTCTTTCTTGTAGTCATTGATGCTAGTGGATCAGGCAACATCGATGCAGTCCTTATGCAAGATGGATATCCTCTTGTATATGAAAGCCAAAAATTAAAACCTTCCGAGACTAAGTACACACAAAGAACTTCTTGTTATTGTTCATGAACTTTGTATGTGGAAACATTATTTGATGGGATCTGAATTTATGATTAAGACGGTTTGAGCAATAGAGTATAAGACATTATTTGATGGGATCTGAATTTATGATTAAGATTGAGCAATAGAGTATAAGACATTCAACCTTTGATTTTTGTCATCATATTTCATTTATTCAAAGTTTTCATCCTCTCATTCAATATCAACCAGGTAAGGAAAATGTTGTAGTTGATGCATTGAGTGGACTCCTTCCCATGGCAAATATTTCATGATATGCATTCTATTGATAATATGTGTAATACATATGAGAATTTTTTTTTGGTTTTTTGAGCTGGGGTCAGAAGCAAGCAAGCTCATTCCAAGACTCAAACAAAGAAACGCTTTTGTCATTAATACATATGAGAATGATCCTGATTTTCACGATACATAGTTGAAAGTGTAATCAAATAATTACTCACATATTGATAATTATTCATATAATGATGGATTTCTTATCTTTGAAAAGTGTTTATGCATCACTCTATCATTTAGACAATTGCTTCTAGAAGAATTGCATACTCCACTATATATGGGTCATAGAGGCATTCTAAGTGCTTTGAAAGCAATAGAAGATGATTTTTATTGGCCTAATTTAAAGAATGATGCTGCAAATTTTGTCTCTAAATGCATTTTCTATCAAAGAGTCAAGAGGCATCATGTTAAACAACATGGCTGACTAATGCCACTTCCCATACCTAATGCTCCTTGAAGAAATATTTATGGATTTCATATTGGTTTGCCTGTTACATCAGCACAAAATGACATGCTATGAAATATCATTGATAGGCTTAGTGAGTAAGCATATTTTATTTCCTGCAAAAAAGACATTAACTTCACAAGTTACACATATACTTATTAAGCATGTTTTCACACACCATGGAGGATTGCCAAAATTTATCATTTTTTTATCATGATTCTCAGCTTTGTAATCATTTTTGGATTGCTTTATTTTATAATTTAGGATCTAGAATTTATTTCAGTTTTGCTTTCCATCCTGAGAGTAGTGACCAAATAGAAGCGACCAATTCTAGATTTGTTAAGGTCATACACTATTTCTAGACTTGTAACTAGCACCTTCATATACTCAAGTTTGTTAATAACAACACACTACATTCAGCTATTAGTAAAGCTACCTTTGAAGTAGTGTGGAAATTATCGACACTTGCTTCTAGACTCTCTCATACTGTTTGAGCAACATACGATTTCACTCGAGACATATCCGCATTCTTAGTGAAGTACATAAGGCTATCTCTAAAGCTCAATCCCAATACATGACTCAAGCCAATAAGAAATGTAAGCTTATGCTTTTCAAGAAGGAGATTATGTGTAACTAAGGATAAAAAAGAGAAGTCTAAAGAGTGTAAAGAAAAACCCTACAGTTAAATTGGCTCCAAAAGATTCTACGAACCATTTAAGATTCTCACTAAGATTAATGATAATGCTTTCTGTTTGGATATTTCATCACACTGGCATATTCATAACTCCTTTCATATTAGTCTTTAATGACCATTTAGAGATACTCTTCTAGCATTCATAACTCCTTTCATATTAGTCTTTTATGACCATTTAGTCTGTTTTAATCAATTAGAGGTACTCTTCCAGCACTCCCAATTTACAATGATCCCCCTTTACTAGAAGAAGACTCTGAGATAGTAAAGCCTCACATTATAATCAATTAGAGGTACTCTTCCAGCACTCCCAATTTATAATGATCCCCCTTTACTAGAAGAAGACTCTGAGATAGTAGAGCCTAAAGTAATTTTAGACCGTGAGCAAACAATCACATAAAGAGGTCATGTTTATCACACATATTTGGTGAAGTATAAAGGCCACCCCATAGAAGAGGCTCAATGGCTCCTTGATCATGCCCTTGCTACCTATCCATCTTTGATTACATCTTACAGGGATACTCGTACATGATACTTTGAGATTCTTTTATAACAAGTAAGGACAATTTCTTCTCAACCCCCTGGCGATGCCAACCCAATTTACTTTCTCAAGATGAAAGGAAATTGTGAATCCACATAAAATAAATCATATATCCATGACAATCAAATTTATGTGACTATTTATAATTGTTTATAATAGAGTAGACATCTTACCAATACATCATGTAGCAGCCCAATGTGGGTGACTCCAATGGGTTCACTAGATAGAATGATGAAGTGACCCTCCACCTCATCCAATGGAGATGCTTGACCTCCCCAATATGACTTATGGGAAAGATACATAATGCCCAACCATTGTCATTTAGAAATGAAGCTGCAACTCCCAAGGAGTACCTCACAAGGTCAAGATGGTGTATATTCCATGTAGGAATGACACCCCTCTCAAGATCCAACACCTCTCCTATGGGGAGATATATCACTACAAGATCAACCGATGAAGAAACTATTGCTCCACACCTACAATTCATCCCCCTAGTGTTCTTTGGCAGAAGAACACATGAACCCTAACTAATTCTGGTGAGTCAAACTTGTTAACTTTAAGATCCTTCCCCATCTCAATCAAATCTCCCCAAATAACATCGACATCATAAGAAAAGAAGGAAAGAATTTATTGAGCGTATTGCATTTTTGTATGGCTAACAAATGCTCCCTCAATGTTACGCTTTTTGACATGCATCTCTGGAGGAATTCCCACCTCTAGTAAAAAACCAAAAGCCATATATCCAAAGGTAAATTTGCTAATTATTCATAAAACTAAGCATAAATTATCATATAAAAACAACCAAAAGGATATAGTCTTTAGTACATAAACTCCTTATGTTTTGTTGGTGGATGGTACATTATCCTTTGGCCTATCAAGACCACTAGTCTTTGAATCGCCCACATCTATGTTTGCGACATGGCAGCCTAAAAGTCTACTCCATTGTGGCTGTCATGATCCAAAGAAGATCTACTAGCCAAGAGCTCTCCCTTTGCATTTGTCTCATATAATTATTGTGTTTGATTCTGATTTGAACTTTATTTGTAGTAGGGCACTCTTGCTTTATCTATTGTAAGGACAAAACCCTGATTTCATTGGTGATTTTTGCTTGAAATTAGAGCTCGAGAGGTTTAGATTTAATTACATTGCACCAAGGAATAGCTTAGCAATTGTAATTAAGAGTGGAATCCACTCTAAAAACATGAGCATTAAGCTCCATTAGGGTGGATTAGAGTGGAATAACCAATTGTGTTCATGCATTTCATAATTACTCATATTTTTCATGCATTGTTTGAATTGGTCACTTAGAAGCATGTAAATCCATCAAAAAATCTTTAAAAACTTAATTACGTGCGTAATAATCATTGATTAGGATTAAGATCATTAATCATCCCCCATCAAGTCTTAAAAAATTTTAAAATACCAAAACCTGGCCAAATTAACCCTCAGGTTAGGAACGTGAGCATGGACACGTGAGCCTACAAAAGTGATCCCAAACACGTGAGTCGTAAGCCTGGACACGTGAGCCATGAGTCTAGACACATGAGACATAAGCCATGATTCTAGAAACATAAAATATGAGCTGATTCACATGATCCATGAGTCTGGATACGTGAGATATGAACCTATACATGTGAGACATATGTGCGACATGAGCCTATACATGTGAGCCATGAGTATGGACATGTGAGTCTAGAGATATGAGCCTAGAGACGTGAATCTAGAGGTAGGTATACCTAGCATTATACCAACCGATTATCGCTGCCTTGAAGAATTGTAAGGACATACCTACTCATGTCCTTTAAGGGTTTTCTCGTCATAAAATATGTACCAAGTACAAATTCCAAGGAAAATTCTTATCCTTTTTAATTATTAGGGAATTAAAGTGCACACTAACCCTGGCCTAGTTCCTAGAGTTTCGTGTCCTAAGAAGGCTTATTTCATAAAAGAAAAGTGTATGAGCTAAGTTCATACAAAAACGATGTGTGCTTCCAGATGTGATCCTAGACACATGAGCTTGTAAACATAAGCCTAGACACATGAGCCTGCATACATACTTGCAGTCTTTTCACTATAAATTCAAGAGAGGAAGATTCCATGGCTTCTACACCGACTATTATCTCTTCATCCATTCCTCAACTTCCCAAGGAATCCATCATAGATGGAACCAATTACCTTAATTGGGCACTATAGAGGAATACTCTCCTTTGATATCATTCGCTATGGGGTATTCTTTCTGTTACATATGCCTCTCTCGATGCTACTCAGGCTGAGATTGATGCCTGGACTAACAAAGATGCAAGGGCTCATGCCTTTATCATCTTCAACATAAAACCCTCTATTACTCATCAATTTGATGACAAGGACGAGGAAACTCTTGAAGAATTGTGGGATACCATAGAGGAGGTATCACTGTGAGAACTCTGCTCAAAAGGTAGACGGATAATCAGCTCTCCAACCTGAAGATTGCCAATACTGCTAACATCATGGATTCTATTACAAACTTCATAACCATTCAGAGGTAGTTGGTCTCTTTGGGGAGAAAAGCTACCCAAACAAGGACTTTGTCAATCAGCTCCTCGTCTTGCCAAATTGCTCGAGACTTTCTCTTCTTTTTGTGATACTATATCACTTCTTCCTTCTACTCTTAATCTACATACCATTGTTGGCATGTTTCAAGATAGGGACATGAGAAAGAAGACCATCTAGAGTACTTCTGAGACTCTTCTTCAAGCTAAGGGCAAAAGCAAACGGTAGTCCAAGGTTTCCACGAGCAACAAAGGTGACTACAAACCTACCAACAATTCTGCTCATAAGGAGCTTACTTCTCATTATTGTGGTCTCAAAGGTCACATTCAGCTTGAGAGAAGGTGGTTTTGTCATGAAACCCCCCAATCAAACTCTTTATTCACCAACCAATCTCAAAAATCTTCTTCCACCAAGGAGATTGTCTTCATCGTCGTGGTATTGAGTAGCTTCCTCTGACTATCCTGTTCTTTTCACCTCATGTCTTACGGATTGGGTGGTTGATAGTGGGTGTACTACTCACATGACTCCTGATATGACTATTCTTCATAACATTCATCCCAAATCTGTGACGGTGTCCATTGGTGATGCTTGAGGGCACACCAAACCTATCAACATCCCAAGCCTCATCCTCCACTTACAAGACACCACCTCAAATAATCTCTCATGCTACCTAACACTCTCAACCATGTGCACCATGCCCTCAAACCATTATAGACATCCAAAACCACACTGGTGAAGATAAAGACCACCAAGAACCCTCAACCTTAGCAACCCCATCGGGGAGGTTTACCAAGAAGGAATGGCTACCCAAGTGTACCTTGGCTAGACAAGGAAAGTACAATGCCCATTCAAAGGCCTCGTAACAGCCACCATTTAGCCCTAGGAGCCCAACCATGAGCGAAGATCCCATGTAAAATTCGACCCAAACCTTGAGGTAAGCTCTATCAAGTTGCTAGAAGACCAAGGATTCTATAATGAAGGGAACCTACTTTTTTGGGTCCCAAGAACCACGTTGTCATAGCTATTAGAAGCTTAAGCTTCTAAGAAAACTTGTCTATTTAGGTCATGCTGCTCGCACAACCCTAAAAAAGATCCAATCAATTACCTTCGTATCTAGTACCACTGTAGAGGTCGGCGCTTTGTTGAATCCTGATAAAACTACTAGAACAAGGATTCTACAAAAGAAACCCCCACATATGGGTGCTAACATCAAAGAGACCCATGCACACCAGCATACTCCCACAAACCCACCCTTGAACGATAAATCCAAATAGGTGTGGTGACCCAATGCCCTTGCCTTTAACACCACCCCCAAAGTCTAAGTAAGTGGAGAGTAGTGGCAACACCCCCGACATGCAAGCCAAACTTTCCAATGAAACATGCAGAAGAAACCATGGATGTGCCACCAATTTTCTCTAATAATTCTAATTTTAGATAAGCACCAGGGTACCAAGTGTTCCACTCTACTTTACAAATACTCCCCAAACCCGAAGGGATGCCCATAGTCCTATGACACCCTCGTGCATCATGTCATACCACGTTAACTAGTTAGTTGAAAGGGCAACGTTTAGACAAGTGCACCAACAATTGTCGTGGTGTTCGAGCTTTCATTGTGGATGGGCAAGCGATTATCTGCCCTCACCTACTAAGTAGTGCATGTACGATAATCCACGAACCCTAAGCCCATGTTGTACACTCTTGCTTAAGTGTACAATTAATACCTTCATATAGGGAATGATTAAAAACATAACTAGAAACATCAAAAAAATAACTAAAAACATGCACATGCATGTGCCCACACTTTTACACATCGTACACATGTGCATACACCCACACATGCACACACACTTACATATGCTCATGTATGTATATTTGCACCTCATGCACATATATTTTCCATGTGCACACACACACACACACGTGCACATGCACCCCACACATTCAAGCACATGCACATGCCTTTGAACCTCATGCACCTATGCATGTGTATGCACATTTTCTCGTGCACACATGAGCACCCCACCCACACACTCATGCACGTGCACCACACACACTTGCATTACCATGCACATGCACGTGCATCACACACTTGCATTACCATGCACATGCATGTGTACCCACACATTTGCACCTTGTGCATGCACATGCACACACACTTGCACAAATACTTGCACACGCACGTGCACATAATCTTGCATACACACATGCACACACATTTTACCTCGTGCATGCCCTACTCCCTCTTATCAATATATAGGCCATCGATAGGTTTAACATTAACTCCTAGCGTGAGCATTTATAAGCAAAATATGTTCGGACTGGCTATGCTGATTTAAATCAATTTAAGTGGAAAGCAGGATATCTATGCAACATTGTATATTGGGCATTATTCGCTAATTGCCTACTTACTATCATAGAAAATGGATCCATCAAGAGAGGAGCACTCACATTTATCCACATCATTACATACATACATAGAAGCAAAGCATTCACATTTATACACATCCTTACATACACACATAGAAGCAAAGCATTCACATTTATACACATCCTTACATACACACATAGAAGCAAAGCATTCACATTTATACACATCCTTACATACACACATAGAAGCAAAGCATTCACATTTATACATATCCTTACATACATACATAAAAGCAAAGCATTCACATTTATATAGGGACGCCTAAATACAGGTTTATACCTAGAAGCATACACAGTTATGCAAGCAAGCATGCACATTGAATATATGCTTATGTTGGAATGCTGTAATGGAGTGGAAAAAGTACATGGAATCAATGCTTATGATGAGGAGATGCTAGCATGAGTTCATGCCTATGTGTAAGTGCTTTCTCTCTATGACGTAATTTTTATTGAAAGTTACATTGTAATTAACTCTCTTTCTTTCTTAGAAATCTAGAATCGGAAGAGGGTGGCATTCAGAGGAGAGGCTAAGGGGGAGTGCATCTTGAATCCACCTTACCACGTGAATGCTTGTGGTGGGAAAGCGGTAAGGTGGAGGATTAGGTATCCATAAAGTGAAGAAATGGTCCCAACCTTTGCCTTGCATTTTCAAACTTGGTAAAGGGGTGGGAAGGGTTGGCCGAGTGATCGGCAAAATAAATCTCTTCATCGACAAATTCTCTCAAGTGATGCCATGGTACATATAATTGCAAGTGACATTGTGGCAATGTTTGTAAGTGTACATATAATTACAAGTTATATCATGACAATGTTTACAATTTTATACTTGGTTGCACAGGCAAATTTGCTAGCCAATCGATACTAGGTTGCACAAGCAAATTAGTGCAAGCCTATAGACACATACAAGCATACACACATAAACATGCATATAAGTATCCATAAATACACATACATACATAGAAGCATACACACTTATGTTGTCATATACTAACACAGAGGCATACACACTTATACTAGCACACACACACACACACACACACATGTATACACATATATAAGCATACAAGCATAAATGCACATACATGTACATAAAAGCCTACACATACATATAAAGCATACACATATATAATCACACATACACATACACATACACATACACATAAAGCATACAAGTAAACCATACGCACACACACACATGTATGCACATACATAAGTGTGCAAGCATGCATACACATACACATACACATATAAGAAAACTAATACATACTCTAAAAAGCATACACACATGCAACATACACATACATATACACACCCACACATGGAAGCATACATGTGTATATAAGGATCCCTAAATACAAGTTCATACATACATAGAAGCATACACATTTATACATAGAAGCATAAATAGTATAATAGGCATATATACTAACACACAAGTAGACACACACTCATATAGTCAAATATACGCTTATATTTTCATATATATATATATATATATATGGTATGGAAGTATATATAAAAAAGTACATATAGGAAATTAAGATTATATATATGTATGGAAGTTTATATATGTAAGTACATATACTAACACACAAGTAGACACACAGTTATATATTCATATATATGCTCATGTTTTCTTATATAAAGATGCAATTAAAGTATATATGGTATGGAAGTATATATATAAGTACATATAAGTATATATACTAACACACAAGTAGACACACACTTATATATTCATATATATGCTCCTATTTTCTTATATAAAGATGCAATATATATGGTATGAAAATATATGTGGTATGGAAGTATATGTATAAATTTAGAAGTACATATATAAGTACATATAGGAACTTAAGATTTGGGAAGATACATTTTAGTATATTTGTGTGTGTGTGTGTGTGTGTGTGTGTTGTATTGGACTAGGATGGCAAGGGGCAAGAAGACAACAAACACATCTGAAAGAGGTGCTTCCTCTAATAGACAAAGATTAGGTAGGGCAACAAGAGGGCGTGGAAAGGGAAAGAAAGTGGAAGCATCTTCAAATAGTGAGAAGGAGGCAGCTAGCTTGGTTGGGAATGAAATTGTACCATTTCAGGCCAAAGGGGAAATAAACTCGGAAACCAAAAATGCTTCACAAGAAAAGGAACAAAGAGTAGATCTTGACCAAGTGGAAGACGAACTAGATCAAGTTGTGCCAGTAATAATTGTAGATGGTCTTGCTGTTGACCTCCTTGGGAAGCTCTCTATGTTTGGTGATCAACCCCACCAATTGTTGTGTCCTTATGTAGATGTTTGGTGATCAACCCCACCAATTGTTGTGTCCTTATGTAGATGCATCAACAACAACAGCACAAAGGTGCGACCTTTGAGACAATATCTCAATGCTCTATGGGAAGGGAATCATCATACTAAGGCGTGGTTGGAGGTGATTAATGATGAGTTTAGGCATGACAGATCCTGTCATCCCATGGTTTTTGCTACCTTTATTATATCCAATGTTGAAAAAGAAATTTCATTGGTTGCCACTCTACAAATAATGAACTTGTAAGTCATCATCTTTCTATTTATTATTGCATTATACACTGTTGTGTACGACGAGCAAAATAGGTAACTAACTAGGGTTACCTAAAAAGATTCCCTCCCAAAATGTGTGAAATCTCAACAATGGCTTAAAAACATAGTTTTTTGAAAACACATCTAGAATTCCATGTTTAAATTTTAAAAATTACATGAATTTTGCTATTTTTTTCAAGATTGAGAACACGTGTGACCTTCGTAGATTTATAAACTGCTATTATTTGTGACATTAAAATAAACTTGACTTACAAAATGACATATGAGTCTACATAACTTAAAGAAATATCAATCTTTTTCAAGTAAAATTTTTTTATTATAAGTTTCATGAATGTAAGACACTTTTTTTAATGGACTTTCTTGGGACAAATTCTACCACTATGGATAAATATGCACATTATTTGATAAGTACTCAAAAAATATTAGAATACATAACAATATAAGCTCCATAATTTATGAAAAAATCTACAAACATCCTTGAGTCTATTTCTAGACCCAAATAGTAAAGCCTTTAGTATATACTTACCTTGATAATTTGTATGACATAATTAGTTGCTCTATTATTTATAAGCAGATAGTGGGCATGATATACAACCAATGCTAAGAGTTTAAAGAGGTCAACTTATAGGTGTGCAAAGGTAGACTTGTATTTATATATATATGTAGAAGATGGTAACTATGGAGGCTCTGAGTAAACCTAAGCATGTTAAAAGAGTAGAAAATCGAAATATTTTTTTGGTAGGACAATCTTAGAGGTAGACATCATATAGCCTATGGGTGTAAATTTCGACCCACATAGGCATTTATTTTCATGAAGGAAATTTTTGTTATGTAATATGGATAAGGGTGGTGGAAAGAAATTGTAGCCTATATCATATACATATGTGGTGGTGGCAAAAATTCATAGTATGCATATGTTGATGTTTGATCCAGATAGCTATTATCATGAACATAGGTGATGGTATATTTAAAAGTAGTGTAAGAATGAGCTCTAGTTATAATTATTTAGAGTGCATGTGAAGGATGTTGAGAGATGGTATGTATAAGGGTAGTGTAGAATGAACTCTGGTTATAATTATTTGGAAGACATGCAAAGGATGCTGAGAGATGCAATCTTTGCTTACGACATTGTCTTTGTGTACAAAGAGAAAAGAGAGGAGCTTAGGGCTTCTGGAATGGTGGTAGAGAAGAGCTTGGATTTTCATGATGACAGTAGATTCAAGGTCCCTTATGCTGGAGAGCATACTACTACATAAAGGCATGGCAGAGTCCAGGCTCACATGCAACCCCCTCCTCGACATAGATGGTCGCACCACATGTATTTGCCTATAGTTCTTCAGCCTTAAAATTGAATTGTAGAATAAAGATTGGCGAATCAATCGACTCACGGTATCCCAAATCAATGAAGCCTTGCACATTTGGATTAAAACCAATGGTTACAAGTCATCATGGATTATCTCATCTAGCTCTTCTGTTATCATGATTTTTTGTTATCTACTATGTAGCGATTTTGTGATTATGCAAGATTTGTAGAGTCCTTTAGTGAAGAGGAGAAAATTACTTTGGAGAGGCAGAGGAGGAAAGAGGCCAATCCAGGAAGATGACCATGGTATCCTCTTACATGAATGTTGCGTTCCCGCCTTGTGTATGCGATAAGATGATTGTACTCCTACATTCATATGGAGAAATTCTTTATATGTGGTTCGTAAAGTATAATAGCTTGATCTTGTTTTACATTTGTAGAATAATCAATTTAAGATTGAGCTTTGACTATTTGAAATGTAACTTCCAGGAGGTTTGTTTAATGACTATAAGAAAGACAAAATGGCAAAGGCACAATGAGAAATAGCAGCTAGATATTACCATAAGATGTCATGGGTATGGTGATGACTATCCCAAGTCTGTGAGGATTTCTTTGATTTCATTGCTCTCTTGCTAATGCGACATTCTTGGATCCATGTAGGTTCTTTTGATTCTTAGCCCAAAACTCAAGGATGAATGGTTTGATGTGTTATGGGAACTACCATTTGATGGAAAGCATAGTTGTGTGATAATTGAAAAGTTTTATTAATTGTCCATTGCTTTCTTTTCAGACACTATGAGAGTGAAATGGCTATCCTTATTAGGAGGAGAATCTATGGCATTCTAGGTGGTGATAAGAAGTTTATTCCGTGGCTAGGCATGGAAGTTTGGTTGTACCAGTTAGGTATAGAGGTCGAGTCCATCATTTTGGGTTTGTAGATGTTACCCATTGGTGAGCCTATCTAGTTGCCTGAGCATCCTTCCTTGAAGGAGTTTCTTGATGGGGCGGTGTCTCTTAATCGCAAGAAATTTATAGCCCATTCCAAAAATGGATTTAGATGAATCAATCTAATAGATCTCAATAGGTTGATATTGTGTGTGAATTGAGAAGGGTGGTATATACGTGGGTATAATCTATGCAAGTAGAATTAACCATGCAATGTTTATGTTGGGGCTTTTAAGTCTTGAAATTCTTTGATATCACAAAGCAAGTATTTATATCATTACATGCCATGGGTAAACTTGAGCGGGTGCCTCCACTAGTTAGAGCATGGTGCTCTTTCAATAGTGATGCATGCATGTACTCCAAACTACTTCTAGATTTTTGTGGTGGTATGGCCAACTTTACAGAATGGGAGAGGAGAAATTGCCCATGGTGGATTGAGTTGCCCTTTGGGAGCTACATATGCATCCAATGAATCTAAAACCACATGTTTTTTGGAGTGTGACCTCCTAATCAACACTAGGAAATACTGGGTGATCCCAAATTACTTAGTCTTGTCGAACCATGTATCATTGGGTCTTGCCTTCAAGCCACAAAAGAAACTTCCCTATGTGGGTGCACTAGCTTCGTTCATTGTGTCCTCACTCCATTGTCACACCAAAATGCTCCTTGCCAATTGAGTGAAGGGATAGCTCTCTATACCTAGATGGAGGCAACAAGAGATGGTCCTTCATGATGGTTCTCTCATCACAAAATATGGGGAATGAAGGGGACACTAATACAAGAAGACAACCGACAAACCAATTCTATCTAGCAACAAGCATCCCCCATCAAATATGCAAGGTTCAATAGCATACATGCGAGTAAGAAAAGGGAAAAGAAGAGCTCACAAGTAAACTATTACATGGAAAACAACTTATATACAAGTGACTAGTTTTCACACTAGGCTAGCCAAACTCAAAAACGGTTAGGCCTCAATTATTAGTCTTAAGAAAGTATGTACATGAAGTCTGTAGACTTTTCCTATTTGACATTAAGCACATGGTAGGGACGCTTCATATATTCTAGCATCGTCTTATAAAAGATAAGTGCCCATTCCACAACAAGTAAGATGGCAAAGACTTAGAGTAGGTCTTGTGGGATAAAACCATGTTAACCTATGGGGTGGTTAATGGCGCACAATCAGATTATGTTTTGAAACAAGGCCAAGTTTGCCTTATTGTGCCCTTTTTGTTGATTGCTCTATTGCAGTTAGATAGTTTTGGTATATAGGGTCAAGAAAAATTTGTATTGCTCAAGTGTTAATGCATCTAAAAATATCAAAATTGTGATATGCGGTGTTTTATGTGATGGCCCATGCCATCCGCCGATTTACCACCAACTGGAGGTTTTTTGTCAAATAATGGACCTGAATATAGAGAAATGCTTGAGGCGACGTGGAAAGGTCTACACCATGACATTTATGAACCTGTAATTTGGGAAGTGGGCGCCCTCATGGAGGTATGTGGACATATTTGGGATTATATAGGTTAGGCACAAGGTGCAAGATGCGATAATGATAGGAAGGTTGCAAAGATTTTGTTTTAGATAACGTCGTAGTGAAAGGGGGCACATTGTGATCAGCTCGCTTGAGCGTAGAATTACTAAAAAGATCCCAAGTGTTTTGTGTCACAAGATATTCACCCCATATGTACTCCCATAATCCCATCTTGTTCTCCTTAGAAAATCTCTTTCAATGCACTTCCACATATATAAGCTTGTAATCCCATCTTGTTCTCCTTAGCAAATCTTTTAATGCACTCCCACATATATAAGCATGTGCTCCCACAATCCCATCTTGTTCTCATTAGCAAATCTCTTTCAATGCACTCCCTATGCTACTTTCTTACATTTCCCATTACAATCTCTAAATCCACACAAGGAAGAGGCTTCATGCAAAATGAATTCAATACTAAAGAGAAGCTCTATGTATACATTTTCCACAATGCATATTGCTTCAAGATCTTGATGTGGATGTGCTTCTCTAAAAAAACCTATAAACAAGAGCCTGTATGAGAGCTTACAAACTCTCAAACACATGAACATGCAGATTATCAAGTACATAACATAATATAGATTAGCAAAAACATCAAGAAGAAGAAAAGAAGAAGATCTGTAATGTAAGTTTAAGCATGCAAAGCCCATTATACATGTCCTATCCCTAAAGTGTAAGAAGGTGCATTATACATGTCCTATCCCTAAAACTCACTTATACCTTAGTCCATCCTTATAAACTTTTATTCTCTACCTATTAATTCTAAAAAGTAGTCGCCTAGGTATATGTATGTGCATAACCTTGTACCATCTTAGGCTCTAAGCTATCTCCATATACAAAATGTGGCATTTTGAGTCACATATCATTAATGTGTTCTCACGATAAAAATTTGATGTTGCAGCTTGATTGGCTACCCCATAGATACCCACCAAACCGACTTTCTAAATAAAAAGCGATTGCTTATTTTCTAAATAAACTAAAATAAAATCAAATGAGGAAGACAATTCATATTTGTGCTCATATGCTTGCCTCCTCTTTATAACATTTGCCCAATTCTATTTTATATAGTAGGTTTTCCACTTTTAAGCCCTAATTTACAGAATAGGTTTGCCACCTTTAAGGCCCAATTTATCAAGATAAACGCAAGCAATAGGCATCACAAATAGATCTATGCAATTTGTTATGTTCAAGCCCAAATTAGGAATGTAATAGTGAACAACGCAATGAACTTTTTGCTCATCCATTCAGTGCACCACC
The DNA here is from genome assembly GCF_041138505.1 of Cibotium barometz. NCBI lineage: Eukaryota > Viridiplantae > Streptophyta > Polypodiopsida > Cyatheales > Cibotiaceae > Cibotium > Cibotium barometz. Next base: position 17,139,621 of record NC_141096.1, read on the forward strand.
ATAAATATAATGAAATGAAGGAATATACTTTGACCAAGGGAAATGTGGTAGACATGGTGATGTTCATGAGGGATTCTTAGAGACCCTTCCCATGACCTAGTTAATTGAGCCAAGGATGTGTCACAAATCTTGGTCAGAGTTTGAACTATGCCAAAAACGAGCTAGCTAGGAGTTGCTTTGCAAATTTGAAAAAAACATAGCATAGGAGCAGAATTGATTAAGTGGTGTAATTGTTGCGACTATTAATTGTGGGTGTTGGGGCCTTGGGAAGAACCACATAGCATAATCAAGGTACTATTGCCATGACAGGTTGGGGGTGAGGGGCCTTGGAAAGATCATGCTTTCTCTTGTTGTTGGTGTTTTTAAAAGAGTTTACCTTAACTTATAACCACCCATTAATCTAATTAATCACAAACTTATGTGGTGACAAGTAATTCATACGAGTAACCTCACCTGTTTTCGATGGGTAGGAGCTTACCCCTCCTAGAACCTTCAAATTCTTGGAATGCGACCACGTAACAGCCTCGTGAAGCTCTTCCTTTATAATATATATATATATATATATATATATATATATATATATATATATATATATATATATATACATATCTATCTATCTATATACAAGATTAACCACAACCCCACCTCCCTCCACCGTGGGCAAAGGAGGTGGGGCTAATTCAAAATAACCACTCCTCCTGCAAGCATGAGGAGGAGCCAAATCTCGCATCTTCCAATGCAATCAATGCAATTTTGAATTTGAATCTAAG